>NC_136017.1:8585806-8930306 GCF_048128805.1 Centroberyx gerrardi
GTGTGTGTGTGTGTGTGTGTGTGTGTGTGTACCTTGCTGCCACCACCACAGATTGCCGCTGTCCGAACAGGGTAAAGGAGTGAGGGACTCCCCACTCCTCCTCGCTCTCTCTGATCTGCAGACACACACACACACACACACACAGAGTTTTAACAAGTAATCTTAAGTATCCTAAATTATATTGGAATATTAACATGCATGTAAACACACTCCATAACTGCTTAGAACCACAACATATGATATAAAAGTAAACACTGCTTTCAGGGAGAGATGGTGAGGAAAAGAAAATCAATTCAGACAAAAAATACAGATACATTTCACTGTTGTTCCAGTCAATCTCACAGTTGCAGTGCAGTGCTGATAGTCACCAAAACACATATATGTTACTAAGAAAATGTGGTTACGTACCGTCATGCCATAGAGGGGCAGCTGGCCGTGAACTTTGAACTGGTTGGACGGGGTCATCCCTCGACTCGTGTACACCAAGGAATCACTGAACTGGAGGGAGGACAGAGGGAAGGAGGGAAGGAAGGATGAAGGGAGGAAAGAAGGACAGCGGGAATGAAGGAAAGAAGGGGAGAGTGAGGAGGGGAGAAAGGGAAGGGTAGAAGGCAGAAAGGAAAGAAGGTTATAGAAGTTATAGTTCATGCCGTATGCAACATTTGAGACATTTTGAAGGTATGGTTGAGAAAAGCTGTGATGTCATACCAGGAAGAACATTCTCTGCTGAAGGCCTTTCCCTGAGAGCTTGCTGAGGCAGCCAAGCCTGATGAATTCCTGTCAGCCACACGCAAACATAAACAACATCAGAACAACAGGGAGAGAAAACCAAGGACTACAAATGAGCAGGATGAGTCACTTTTTTTGCAGGAGTAAACAACTTATTATGGATCGACATGGGAGTCTGCTCGGTCCAAAAATAATCCCCAGTTTATGTGTTGTTGTCAAGGAAATCATCCAGGTCTTGTCGTTTCCTAGACCTGAATAATTGATCAACTCATACATGGACACTATCTGTTCCCTAAAACCATAAAAAGCACAGCACTCATTTTTCACTCTACTGTGACTGTCAAACCAAGGCAAAAAAATGCAACAAAAAATCTAAAATAAATAAGTAAAAGCTGCTATGGAACTCCCAAGAATGAATTCACATTCACGATCTTCAGAATAAAATTCACTGAGATGAATCTGATTAGATTAGGTTATCGATTATAGAATTACAACTATTTTAATTTCAACTTTGACTCACTGACAAAATGTTTTCATCATAAAAAACGGGGCTAAACAGCATTTGTTTTAGTTGCATAATCAATGTATAGAATCACTGAATCCTACAACTTTCACAGAAGATGTTTTAAGCTGGAGGACAAAAAAAAATCACCACTCATTTCTTCACTGTCAGTTGGAATATGAGCTTTCCGTGCTTTGAGAGCAGATGCTACTGAGACAAAAATAAAATTCTGTCCCTCTCTCTCACCCTTCCTGGGATGGCCAGGTTTTCGATGCCCGTCAGGTCCTTCTTCAGCTCCAGGAGTTTCTGGAAGTTCTCCATCTTCATCATGGTGCCTTGGAGCTGCAGCACCATCTCTGAGATGTCCGCCAGGGCCGCTGGAGAGGAGGGAGGGGACGGAGGAGGAAGAGGAGGAAGAGGAGGAGGATGAAATGTACAGCTGATCAAGCCTATCTCTTTGGCATCCAATCTAAGAGCTGTAAATCCACTCGTTCCTGCACCTTCTCTCTCTCTCATACACACAAACACAATATTGCATTTATCTGCCTAGGCTGTGCAGAAAGGAAGAAAAAAAAAGTGTATATGAACACATTAGAGAAAAGGAGTGATAATGGGAGGGAGGAGGATGGAGAGAATGACCGATGGGAGGGTCAGAAGTCGTTCAGCGAAAAAGCACCCTCACCCACCCACCCACACACACACACACACACCCTAACACCCACCTCTGGAGTCCCTGAAGTCGTCGTGGGTGGGCGGATAGTGCTTGCAGAGCCTCTCCAGGATGAGTTTATAGTGCAGCAGGCGGTGGAGTGGCCTGAGGAGGAAGATGTTGAAGGGCAGGTAGCAGGCCTTCTGCTGCTCAAAGTCCCTGCACAGAGCCTCCAACCTGCGACTGGACCTGAGGCACACAGACGGAGGAGAGGGTTCGTTACGAAACGCTGTTACACTGCGTTCAAAATATCAAGGCCGACGGCTCTTTCCATGAAATAGACTGACCAGGGGAATCCAGGTGAAGGCTATGTTCCCTTTAGTGTTGGGAAATAGTTTCACTACCTGTAAAGTTAATAGTTTATTTACATTTTGCAGCAGCTTGGAGGTAGTTCAATTAAATTACATTTTTTCCTCGTTTATTACTTTTTTTGTCAGCATTATTTTGCCGTTCACTACCGAAACTACCAACTATTTTTGGCTATTAAAGAAAAGAGGGGTACTGCATTTTTTCATCCTTTATTTATTCTTTTAAATTCCTTTGTTTCCAACTGTAATAAGCTCACTGCCTACCTAATCAGTGGAATTTTTTTTTGTGGCCATGTGAATTTGTATTTTCTGACACTGCATATGTAAATATAATCATTTATTGCAAAGTAGTTTGAATGACTTTTTCTGACTAACATTTGTTAACAAAACTATATTTCTCTTGAGGGTAGCTTGGCCTTCTTCCGATGCAAAATAACTGGAAGCTGTGAACTTCAGTTATGAAGGGGAGATAGCGAAGAAAGTGAGGAGAAAGGTTAAAGAAAGTAAAAAAATATAGATAATATCTTTCAAAATGTCACTATTCTGAAAGCAAAGGTCTCATAATAATAATGTCGGCCTCAATTAAAAGTTTGGCTGGTGAGGATAATTGTATACTAACCCAGTCTGAAAGTCACAGGCAGACAGGTAAGCAAGTAAAATAAAATTTCCACCAATACGGAAACAAGTGCCTGCCAGCGACCTTTGACCTTTGGCAACAAATAGATATGTTTCGCGTCATGTACCCACCTGCAGGCCCGCTCCAGTTCCACCAGGCATTCTGAGTGTTTCTGGAGCTGCACTGTCAACTGCTGCAGACGAGAGAGAGAGAGTGACAATAAAACAGAGAGAGGGAGGAGACAAGAGGAGAGTCAAAACAGATTTCAGCCTATCAATCACATCCCTTCTACCTCTCTTCTAAGCTCTTGATTTTCCTCATTTCTTTTCCCAGCACTTCCCTCCTTCATGATCACTCTAGTTTCACAGGAATGACCCCTCGCACCCCTTGGTTGCTTGTAATGTCGGTGTAGTGAGATAGTTACCCTCAGACCCTGGATGTTCTTCAGGAGAACATCGCCAATCCGCTGATAGTCTCCTTTAATATGGGCATTGGAACGACCCTCCCTGTGAGAGAGAGAGAGAGAGAGAGAGAGAGAGAGAGAGAGAGAGACATTGTGATATTCCTCAGCATGCAGTAACATGTGTTTACCAGTAGGTGTCAGGCCACAGCTGGGTTTGACACAGGCAGGACCTGACAAATGGAAAATATTCACTCCATTCCCACAATCCCATTCATCTTACCAGCAAGTCCCTGGGCCGACTCCAAAAACAAGGTTCAGAATCATGCTGCCAGTATATGTGTGTGTGTGTGTGTGTGTGTGTGTGTGTGTGTGTGTGTGTGTGTGTCAGCCAGAATAAGGCACTTCGGAGCAGAACAAAAACACAATTTCTCCTCCTGTCTGCCATTATAAAATGAACAGACAAGATTCCCATGGGGGGAAATGAGGACTTGATGTTTGCGTGTGCACGTCGTTCCCAATGCGAAGTCAAACTGCTGAGTTTATATGTTGACACCAACAAACAACAGAGATCATGGAGAACATTGGCCAATTTGTCCAATTAATGGACTTCCTACCACTGGCTGCTTGAGTGGCCTGCGGTGTGAATGCAGTTTCTCCCACCGAACCAGAGCTAACACGGACCTTATTCTTCCTTCTTCTTTGAAGTTTTTTTCCTTTGACCTACCACAAAAACTGGATTTCCAGTCAAGCATTTTTTTGTGAAGAATTATGATGTATCAAATTTTAGGCGAAAAACCTGAATGGAAACAACTAAATTCGAAATGAGAGTATTGCCAAGTGCATTTCTCTGTTTTTATCCTCAGATAAAAGCATGAAATATGGGCAACATTAGCTGACCCAAAAGAACAGTAACAACTTGCCCAATACTAATCTGTTCTTCATGCTTGCCATTTTTCTACTGGATGTGTTTTATGACATTCAGGAAGCCTATTTCTTTTTTTTTATTCAACCCAGCTGATGCAAACACACCTAATTTGCATTATATTTTTGATTTCTAATTTCTTTGTTCTTAAGCTGCTATACAAATACAGTTTATTATCATCATTATATTATAAGCTGCTCCTCTGTTTAAGCCCAAAGCTTGATTTTTAAGCAATTTCTATTTTGTGTTTTAACAAAAAAGGTGCTACATAGTTTCCTTCCTTTCTTTCCGTACACTCAACCCATCTCTCAGATAGGATGAGGGCAATTTTCCAAAACTGTGAGATCGCTCACACACACACACACACACACACACACACACTTTTCAACAAGGCCACTTTGGTGCTGCAGCCTCAGTGTTGTGACTTGGAAGGCAATAGAAGGGAACGGAGATAACGAAGCCAACATCAACTGCGATGATACACAAACTGACAGACTGATACACACACACGCACACACGGATATGGCACATCCTTTTTAAGAGTGCGCGCACACACACACACACATACACATACACACACACACACACACACACACACCTTTGGGGTGCCACCTATCAACATAGATCTCACACACACTTTGGCTAGCACAAACATCAACAAGGTATGCTCACCAAGGTGCAGACACACACACACACACACACACACACACACACACACACACACAGACAGACTTCTATTGAAATCTTGCTGTCTGTTTGTGTCTTTTTTGCTTTCCCACATCAATAACCAGTTTAAATAAGTGTTTACCTGCACCTCAGCACATCTGAACATGCATTTTTTTTCTTAGTTTCTTTTCGTTTTCTTTAATTTATTATCTTGTCTCTCTTTGTCTTATGCCCTGACTCTTTCTTGTCTATTGGTTGCCTGAAATTTTGGTGATATAGAACTTTAAGCTTCAGCTAAATGCCTACAATATATGTGCTGTATGTAAGTGTATTTAAATATAAATGCCTGTGTTACGTGCCATTTTACAAATGCCTACAGCTAAGACGATTTTCTGACCCATGGAAATGTGAGAGACATTTAAAGTTTTCTGAATGGAAACACACAGACACTGACCACTGCGCCAGTCTCTGCTCCACCTCTTTGAGGAATCCCTGGTGGAACTTGTAGACCGGATCGTAGTTGGCAGAAATCAGGTTCCTAACAGAGTCTGGCAAGGCCTCGTCTTTCCCCACAACACTCTGGAAGGACTGGGATATGGACACACACAGAACATGCATGCAAACATACAAACATACAGAATACAGTAAGAGTTTCATTCTAAAATGAGATATCCACCATTTCAAACAAGTGACACCTTGATTTCCAAAATGACTGATAGCACAAAATTGCAACAAATGACAGTTTTCTAAGGATGTTAATTCATTTAGCAAAATTATTGATTTGCAATTCCATTTGTTTGCACCAGCGATAATGATTAGCTAGCTCACAAACACACACACACACTCAAGCAAACACACACACACACATTTGATCTTTGTGGTCCCAGGGAACTGCACCTCAACACCTGACACTGAGGTGTTGAATTCCACCGAGACAAACACGCACGACTATGACAGCTAGTGTGGCTAAAGGGAAGTCCAGCTGTTTCACAGAAGGTCGCAGTGGGAGGGAGGGAGGGAGGGAGAGGGGGAGAGGGAGAGAGAGAGAGAGAGAGAGAGAGACAGAGAGAGAGAGAGAGAAGGGTGTGGGATCTCTGGCCTCAGCATCGCCAGCCAAAGAAAATATTTAAGAGGTTTTTTTTTTGAGAAGCGCCAGCGCACGCCTTCCTCCCACATCAAAGCGGATGGAAACTACTGTTAAAAAAACAGCTGAGAGGGAGAAAAAAAGAGAAGAGAGGGGGAAATATGAGACAGACAGACGGTGATGCAGAGAGACGCTGGCATGAGCAAGAAATAAAGAGGGTGTGGGAAGGCACATATAGCTGTGATACTCTATTGATCTCCATAGGGAAACCCCCCCCCCCCCCCCCACCCATCCACAGGGAGGTCAGGGTCAGCTACAGACCAGTAAGGTGGCAGGGGATTCAAGACTCTGTCCGATCCACATTAAGCTGCATCTCCATTCTAGGAATCAGGATCTAGATGTTGTTTTTATGAATGCAGACTAAGTTTCCCTTCTGTGTTGATTTCAGTGGTTTTACTTGTAAACAACCGGGGGCAAATCAGCAGGATGGCTGTGTAGTCTTGGAATAAGCAAGATATTCAAGTTTGCTAGCTGCTTAAAAGGCTTAAAAGGCAGTTTACTGCTTCAAAACAGGAGGACGCTAATTATTCAAGTGCCAAGATTCAAGAGCTCAGCCTGTGTGGGTTAATAGTCCTGCTTTGCAGTCCTGTGAAATACAAAAGCAGGAACATTCTTTTTGTTGTGTTGTTTTCTCTGCCTGTGATTCTACTTCACTTGAAATGAGAAAAAAACACAAAAAAGCACAAAGCAAAGACACTTTCTTGTGTTTTCTTGTGTTTTAATCTGTCTTCTGGCTTATACAGAAGAAATGCTCTGATACCGCCTCAGTCTGGTAGGTTTTGGATGGAGACTCCTGTGACCTGTTGATTGTTTCTGATACCTCAAGCTACAGTTAAAAAGTTAAAAAGTCCAAGTACCGGGACAGTGAGCTGCAATCAGTCTCGACGTCACATCAACAACTGAGCATGTGGCAGAAACAGACTGTCAGCTGTTGATTTTGGGCCTTTACTGGCCTGTGTGCTACCACGTTAAAACAATGACAGCAGTAAATAAAGACCAATTTTAGCTCCTTGCCCAAATATTTAGGCTTTAAAAAGACTAACTTCAGTTCACTTTCCCAATACTTGCGCTGTAAAAAGACCAACTTTACCTCTCTATCCCAACACTTTGGCTGCGAAAAGACCAACTTTGGCTCACTGTCCCAACACTTGCGCTTTAAAAACGGCAACATTACCTCACCGTCCCAATAGGTTGTAAACAGACCAACCTTACCTCCCTATCCCAATACTTAAGCTTTAAAGTGACCAACTTTGACTCACTGTGTCCCAATACTGAGGCTTTTAAAAGACCAACTTTTGGCTCCCTGTCCCAGGACTTCAGGCTTGTGTCTATGTGTTATGCGGGGCGGTATACTTTCGGGACTGTGTTTACACTTGGCCAGCTAGCTACTGGCCTTAACACAGATGGCTCTTCAAAGCTCCTTCTCTCTCTCTCTCAGCCAGCTGAGAATGGCCTCACACTTAGCAGGGACTTGGCAGTGGACAAGGCTAGACAGGCAAACACAAATAGATGGTGTGTGCAGACAGTGCGTGTAAATAGACGCACGCTCACACAGCACCAAAAACGTACTCTGTATTCATCATAGTAGATTCTTTTTGTTCCTGTGTAGAACTTGCTGCTGTTTCAGAACTGTAGGAACTTTTTATCTGGTTTATTTGGGACAGGTTCCAATATAAACACACACACACATTCACACAGAGAGGCATACATGCATACACAGACAAATTTATTGACACACACGTTCAACAACTTGTTCTGTCTCTCATACACACACATCCTGGAAGTTCACGAAGACACGCTTTACCTCTCTCTCTCCATCTTTACCACAGTAAAGAATGTGAATCATTTAAGTGTATTCAATATAAATACGACTATCTATCAATTAGTTATCCTTACCACTGTGATGACCTGCAGGTCTTTGAGGTAGGTCCGCTCTGTAGTCAAGAGCTCCTTGGCTATGAAGTAGGCCTTGTCTGTAGGAAACTTCTAGACACACAGAGAAAGAAGAAGTTCATCCATCCATCCATCTACCTATCTATCCATCCATCCATCCATTCCTCAGCTTTGTCTGTAGGAAACTGCTAGACACACAGAGGAGTGGTTAAAGTTATTCTTTCTTTTATTAATCTGTTCATCCATCCATCCCTTACCACATTCATTTTGAGACATTAGTAGTATTATTATTAACAGACGAGGCAACTGCAGAGAAGATCTGCAGCCTCTACCAGCCTCTACACTGCAGTTTACATTGTGAGCCACCGGGTCGGATTTTGCAGGAAATCTGCCGGATTACTTTATGTCACAAAACAGGAAGAGTGTGCAAACGGGGCTTAAGATTTCAGAGTTTCTCGCAATGGCAGATGGCAGAATGAGTGTCAGGGAGGGGGAACAAGTGGCAGCATCGTCTTTGTGACAGGAAGCAACAGGATTTATGAGAAATGTGGTTTAAATGTTGAAAAACTAACAATACAACTGATCTCTATATTAAGGTATGACAATTGATTTGAAAATAATTTATTGCTGTCTAAAAATGCTGCAAGTAGCACTGGGTGAACATTTTAAGACATCTAAATGTGAATTTAAGGCTACATGTAACTGTACTGAAGACCTTTAGATAACAATTTAAGACATTTGACGACTTTCTCAGGACCTGCAGATGTCATGGATAGGGTTCTTCAAAATACAATTTTCCCTTCACCCTGTTTGTATACCCACCTTCCTCCTCGCCTCGTCTTCGTCATCCGTGCGGACGTATCCTGCCTCGGTGAGCAGGGGGCTGGTGAGGGGCGACGGCAGCCGTCCGTCGGGACTCGGACCGGGACCCAGGATGACGCCGCTGGCCATCGCCTGTCCGTTCACCGAGCCGGTGCCGTTGACCAACGCGTGGGCACTTGCCAACGGAGAGTCCGCAGAACCAGGACTTCCTGGGGGAGGAGAGGAGAATAGAGAAATGGGAAGGGGAGGGAGAAGAGGAGAGGAGAATAGAGGAGAGAGGGAGACGAGGGAGAAGATAGTAGGAGAGGATAAGATAGGAGAGGAAAAGGGGAACCATGTCAAAGTGGATTCCATATGTATAAAAAGCATTTCAACTACTTTCTTGAAATTCACTGCCATCTTGTATTTATCTTCCTTAAGATTAAATACTTAGAGGGATACTGTGAAATTATTTTTTTTTTCTCATTGGAGGGAAATGTGTCTACATTCACCCTTCCGTTTTCCTAAAATGGCTGGTTAGCACTGTTGCCGTTCTTCATGAAAAAAGGAAAGGGAAAGCACAGCTAGGATAAATGTCTGATGAACAAAAATTAGCAGCTAGTATTCAACATGTCAGCATATTCCTTCAATAATTCCTACATATGTCACCGACATGTATGGCAATGAATTTCAAGTTTAGACTAGGATCTGACACAATGTATCTTAAATTATGGGTCAGGACCCAAAATGAGTACTACATTTACTCCATTTGAGTCCTCAACTAAAAAGGTTCAAAACCCCATGGTGACATAGGTTAAATATGTAGGAAACAGTAACAGTAAATAATAAATAAACAGTTAGTAAGGAGCTATGTATTGTATGATTTATTTAATTTGTAAAACTTTCAATAAAGGCCATATCTGTGCATTATAAGGGCAAGTAAAAACACAAATATTGCAGTCATGCATAGCTGAAAAGCTGCCAAACAGCTTAATGAACAAGGTTTTAAGCATAGTGTGTGATAGTGAAGTATATCAATACTCATAACTCCATTAAAACCAGTAAAATTTAAGAGGTGAATGAGCTTTAGTTTAATGCACTGTCTATACATCTTCCTAAAGCATTAAGACTGCATTTTAACTATATATGAATACACTGTAAGCCTTTACAATTCCCTTACAATGCATTATAGATATAGTCTTAGAAACCTTTACCATATGATACTCTTGCTAGCCATGGTGAGGCCTCAAATCATCTGAGTTTCTCATAGGAATCTGAATAGGAATGGCCCAATTATGGTTGAAATAACATCCACTCCTGGCAACTTATTACTAAATCATATAGGAGGGAAAATATGATCATCAGGACACAAGACTAACGAAATCCACCTACTTTTCACTACATCTAGTCACTACAAGGGTAGACTACATTGCACTACGTTGTGACTGTATACTTGCCCAGTTGCAAAGTTTCCAAAGAGTCCACTGATTGGTGGGTATACACACCAAACTGGATCATGGGTAAAACCATGGCAACCACTGAGTGCAGATCTGTGACGGGTGCTATAAAAACACTCACCACCATACAGAAAAAAAAAAGAAATACTACAACAGAAAAACAGAAACTAAAAAAAATACTACAACAAAAGCAACAGACAGGTGAGAGAACGCAGCTATTAAAACATAAAACACAGACAGGCACGGGTGGACCGATGTGTGCGTCAGACTGAGCACGTGCACAACACTGAACAAAACGAACAGCCTCTATTCTACGCTCTATCTACCACAACACAAGACACGGGACGGAGGGGACTGAAGGGGTCACAAGCATCCAGATGGATTGTCACAGAGGGAGAGTGTATGTGCGTGTATGTGGGTGATGGGTGGGCGGGGCCAGGCAAGGGGAAAGGGGGGTGGGGGTGGGGTAGATCACATTACACACGGGTTCTCTCTACTCTACAGAAAATCCTGGAGTCCCTTTTCTTCGAGCATACGGGGTCGTTTTTTATTGACACTAGTGCACACAATCAGTTACAGTGTTAAAAAGAGAGGGGAAGGGGAAGAAAGAGAGCAAAAGTCACCAGAATAAAATCCAGTAGGTGTCGTGTAAGAAAAAATAAAAAAGGACAGGTTCGCAGATATACAAAGTGTTACAAGAGTGACAGGGAAGAGTCAGTGAGTCTTTAGGTCTTATATGCAGTGTGCGTTAAGAGAAAAACGGATCATTTCAATGCAGAAACTTTCTTTTGTAAAGGAATATGCCGACTTTAGCTAACTTGCTGTCGTGTGACGAGAAGATTGGCGGCAGTTTCGCCTCTGTGTGCTCAGTAGTTAGTGTGCTACGGTGCTTTTGAGATGTTGCGAAGCCAGCTTGTAGCGACCACTAAACATCCACCATGTGCCAAAGTGTTTAGAATTAAATAAATACTGGACATACAGAGGTGAAACCGCTACCAATCTTCAAATCACAACATTTGAAGATTGATTATTTTGATTTGAAAAATAGATTTTTTCGCCAGAAAGCCGGTTTATTCCTTTAAAAGAAGACAGTCAGTACCCACTTTGTTATGTAAACAGAAAGAGAAGCACAGATCTGATGCTGTAATGCTAACTTACACTTTAACAATCAGACGTAAGCATCCCAGTATCAGTAAAATACGATCACAGCTTGTGCAACCTACAATCATTTAACTATTATTATCAAATCGTTATCAAATAAATCTAACAAATGTGTCTCTGATTAACTCCCGTACAAATTACAATATGAATACAAAATCACAGTCTATCATTCTTATATGTACAGTACATTAAAATTACAAAAAAAAGCCTCAAAGAGAGTGACTTGCTGCAAGTGCTACTTTGGTGACAGGCAGTGGAAGGTTAGACAGGGTGGACTCAACTCCAGTGTTCATGTATGTGTGTTTGTGTGTGTGTGTGTGTGTGTGTTTATGTGCGTGTGCCCAACTTCTGACAATACTCAAGACTTTCACACTTCACGAAACAAAACGCCAAATCTCTCATAAATACATTTCTGCTTTTTTTTTTTAACACTTCCGTTATGCATTAAGCTTAACTTGACTTGTCTGTCTAACTTCCCCTCACATCCCTCTCCATGAAAATTGCACTGGAGTTGAATCGGCCCTGTTTCGTCCTTGTGCGCAGTGAGCAAACCCGGGGCAAATGGTTTCTGAATGTTTGAAAAACGCGTGGTGCACCGAATTAGGAAAACTGTAATGTCCCGTGAGAAATGAAGGGGAATTTTGTGTCTGGAAAAACTGAAAACCGACAGAAACCTGAAAAAGAGTTGTACAATTTATGTTTTGGTGCACCGGGATGCTTCTCAAACATTTGGAACCATTTTGAGCCGGTCGACAGAGACAGTGAGTGACAGAGTGAGCAGAACAGAGCAGTATGACAGAAAAGCAGGGACTTTGCTTGCCTGGTTAACATGCATTCAGAAGGAGAGAAAAGGAAACGGTGAGAAAACAGTGTGAGGTGCATTTTTTCCCCCACTGATAGATAACATGCTTAATAAACAGTGCATTTTACAAAGCGTGAACGCTGCAACGGCTTCGCTAACAGTCGGGTTTGTTTCAGGAAGAAGCGCTAGCACTGAGGGGGAAAAAAGACCATATGGCTTCAGAGTGTGAACGCACATGACAAGATACTGATGAGATTTTGTCCCAATTAAGTCACCCCAAAAATAATCTCGAAAGTCAGATTGAAACTCCGGCGTCAGTGTTTTTCCACAGAGGCTTTGTCACAGTATTCTATTCAAGGAAATTTGGCCGGAGGGGTAACTGATGCTAATCATGAATATGTGCGATTTAGAACAATGTTTTCATACACAGACACTGAGAATAAAGCATTCATAAGAATCTGAAGCTGATCTAAATTCAGCATGGTGAAAGGAATATAAAAGCCTACTGCTAAATACCACCTGTACAGCTAGTAGTTAGGTAGCAAATAAGCAATCCGCCCTAATTTATTGAATTTGGTCCTAATTCAGTATGACGCTAAAACAAAAAAACACGTCCTGCTGGATATGAGTGTTGCAGTGAGCAGACAGCCAGCAAATGACAGTGATGGGGATGAGGAGGCCAGCAAACTTTCAATAACAGGCATCATAACAGAGGAGAGAAAACAGCATCCAAAGAAAGTCAAAGATAACATTGAGCTATCTTTTACAGTGTGGTCATAGTGGATGATGCCAGGGGTCAAGCCAAGCAAAGCAGACAGCAAGCTGGATGGTCACGGGTAAAAAGGACGATGGCTGACGTCTTTGATTATTTCTAATTGTGCGTGTGTAAAACCGTAAAAGAAAGGGACAGAGAGAGAGAGAGAAAGACAAACTGAAAGACGACCATGGAGCTACCCTCACCCACTTGTCCAACCGACAATATTAGCATCAGCACAGATAATGTATCTCGAGAAGATAATGTGCCGCTTCAAATATTATGAGATATTATCAAAAATACAGATACAAGGTTAGGGCTTCTTCCTGGTTCATTTCTTTCCCTATTATTTTAACCGATTCAAATCTATTCTATTTCTTGGGACTATAGTGCTTTTACTTCCCTAGCATTCCGTTTCGTACAAAACAGGATTACCACAAAAAGTCTCTATCACAGACATCAAAGTTAACAGTGCAAGTTGCCCACACGAGACAGAAATTGAATGAAAGCATGAAAAAAGTGCTCTGAAGAAAAGGACATCCGCTTGGCCTTGTCATGAAACCGAATGAGAAGGCAGCATGGCCTGTAGCGACATACAGCATTCCTCCTCCGACAGATCCAAATAGCTTACACAATAAACACATTTTTCTATCAAGTGTATTCTTCTAAGTATCCATTCTCTACCAAGGAGATTCTAACATACAATTAAAGAGGAATAGCACTCCAATCCAAACCATATGTTATTCCTACGGTCTAGGACAGTCCAATCAGAGTTTCAGACTGTTGTAGTTCGTGGGAATAACCTGAAATCTTAAGTAGAGCGGTGTTCCCCTTTAAACCTCCAAAACCTCCAAATAACATCCCTCAATAAACTCCAGCTATTACCTTACAGCCCTTCTATTGCACAAGACAACAGTCAATTACAAAAGTTTGATTCAGAGAAAATGCTACATTAGGAAACTACAGGCTGGAACACTTCATTACTACATATAAAGTCCTATTTAGGTTCAGTGATACGGGAAGGCGTCACACCCGGACATTACAACTCGACAGCTGTCATACTCAATGTCACATACAAGCAACTAATCAATATCTCTCTCTTGCTCTGACACCTTAATGTGTCGGCAACAAGCCACTTTCTTATATCCCGTTTCACAACAGCGAGCTGCAATCACCAGAAACCTAAACTTTCCAAACTAAGGAATAGCTTGACATTACGAATTTCAGTTTCCCACAGCTTTCTCGCAGTTAGCTTGCAGCCTCTTGGTTTAACAAGGAGGAAAAATAATGATGCCAACAAGTCATTTTTAAGGAAAGCAACCAACTACAACTCAAAATGTCAAGGTATTCCTTTAAATTGTTGTAAGAATTTCTTAACTTCCCCACATAATCTATATTATTCATCTACACCTACCTCTATAGTGAATGTACATTTTATAAGTTATGGCACATTGCAAGAAAGGTTTTCCTTAAAACATCACCTACACTGATTCTTCAACAACTTTTTACACAGCGCTGACAGGATTGCCTCAGGGCCTTCAGCCTTAATGAAGTCTCCATTTGACAAATGGCCAACCAACTTTTCTATATTATGTGTATGTTGAGGCTAGAGTCAGCAATTCGCCAAGAGGCCTGCATACAGTTTGCCGAAGACAAAGTAAGAATACTGTGGGGCTTGAAAACAACTCTCAAGCCTTTGGGGCATGGACTAATGAATTCACCTAAAAGTAGGGCAGGCCTCTCTGTTTACAGTGAAAGAGCCCACTAAGTCAGCCAAAAGGCCAATCTCCATGCCCCAAAAACTATGACAGAAAATTATCAGGGCACAGTTAATAGAATATATTTTTGCATTTTAACTAATTTTGTTCAAAATGTGTGCTTGGTAAAATGAGGTTCTATAGTAGCACAATTATCCAATCCCCAGTGTGAAGAGGGGGGCTAAAAACTATCACTTTACAATTCACAGTTCTTTACTTCTCTATTTTGTTTATTATTAAACTTTCGCTGCCAACGAATGTATCTATTTTTCAGTTTTCATTAATGTAGTTGGGTGGTAGATTTTCTTTCAACCAGTTTACATTTCTCTAACAAGTCAAAACCAGCTTCATACAGAAGTTCTTCTGTAATATACCGTATTCTGGTGTCGTTAAAATACTAAGACAACTACAATAGTGAGAGGCTCGACTGCTTGTTATGCGCCCGCCCCTCTCCCTCAACAGCTGAAAACACGCCCGCCTATATCTTCCTCATTAAAGCGGTAGCACCCCTCCTCCTCCTCCCCATCCTCCCCCTCCTCCAGCTGGAGGCTTCCGAAGGAGAACTTGCTATGGGGCAGCGGCGAGGAGTTCACGCCATTAGAGTTAACCGAATTAAGGGAACTGACGGCAGCGGGATTGCCGTACATTAACGGCTGGCTGTACGCGCTACTACCGGTGTCCGACTCGGTATCGCTGGTGTCGGTGCCGCTGCTAGTAGACCCGTCAATCATTTGGACCGGCTGGTTCAGATTGTTGTGGTTGTTATGTGCCGGGATGCAGCCGGGCTTCCCGCGCCGCCCGTACAACCGCTGCACCGTATTGGACCGCGCCTGTCCCGGAACCATGAGGTTCCCCCCCTGGTTGCCGTTAGTTACCACCATTCTCCGCTCCATTGGGGCAGAAGAAGGGGCCTGGACAGAGATTGCCCGCAACCCGGAGCGATGCGGGTCGTGGTGCCGGATGGGGGTGGAGGTCAGCTGGCTAAGAATAAACGGGTCGGTATCAGAGCGGTTCCGCATGTTGTTGTTGTTATGCGGTTTGGCCAGATGCTGCGGGGTGCGGTTAGTGGTGATCGGGGAGTAGCTGCCGTAGTAGTTTGGCGGCGCGGGGTGGGAGGGCGAGGGAATTGTGGGGGTCTCAACAGCGACCCCTCCAGGACGTTTGCTGAAATAATGGCCGCCGTCGTCCCAACGCGAGCGCGGCTGACCGTGACCGTTCACCATCTCAGCGTGACTCAGCGAGTTTGTCCGCTGGTGGAAACTGCTGATCACGGGGCTGGAGCACTGGCTACGCGTCCCAGTTCCCAACGGACGCCCTACCGCCACGCCTCGCTTGTCTCGGCCCTGAAAAATTTCGTCCAACAGCGTGCTGTGGAGCGGGAGGCGGCCGTGAAATGAGCCTCCATTCGACAAAATCTCATCGTCAGTTAGCTCGTGACTCATGCTATACTTGTTCGACACCGGAGACTCATCCAACCTTTTCCTGTTACCCAATATGCCTTGCTGCTGCTGCAGCCCCAGCATGCCCTGCTGTTGCTGCATCAACCCTTGGGGGTTGGAGTGGCAGACCCCGTTTACAGCCCCAAACAAACTCCCGACTATCCCCCCACTGTTACCAATACCACCACCATTAATCCCACGCGTACACACGGAAGGCTCATCCTCGTTGCTGTCATTTGCATTGCTGAGGCCCCTGGTAGCCCTATTGTTTTTAGTTACATCGTATTCACTGTCTATGTCGCTGCAGTCTATGTAAGGAATGGAAGAGCTGCTGCCTTTGTTTGCCCTGCAGGCTGGACCTGGGTTGAGGAGCTGCTGGTCCGGTGCTGATCCGGTGCCGTGGTGGTTCTGTCGGGACTGGGTCGGGTCTGAGCCCGGTGCTGCTAGTATATCGTGGAAGCCGTTGGCGTTGGACGTTGCGGTCGGCGGCTCATCAGAGCCGTTTGAGTTGGCTCTGTGGCCCAGTCTGGCCGAGTCCGGCTGGTCTGCTAACGGGACAGACATGGCACTCTGTGGGCAAGGGAGGGAGAGAGGGAAGAGAGGGAAAGAAGGAGGAGAGAAAGGAGGGGTAGAGGTGGAGGAGAGTGGAGGAGAAACAGAAGAGAGAAGATAGAAATAGAACTTTTTTAACCCTTGTTTAACCAGGTTAGATGACTATGGCTACATTCCTTTTTACCAGGCAGATTGACTAAGAATGCATTCTTACTTAAACAGGATTACTGACTTCAAACACATTCTTATTTACAGCAACAGCCTGGGGGACGAGTTGCACAAAGAGGGAGGGATGCACACATTCACACACTCCTCCTGGGAGCTGCCCAGAACAACCACAGTCTTGCACTGCTTGCCACAGAGCAGCTCCACATTGAAACAGAGAGAGATATAGAGAAATGATAAAAATAGACAAAGAGAGTGTGTGAAAGTGTGCAACCCTTACAGGGAGGAAAAAGAAACAGAGACAAGTAAAAGTAAAAGACTAAGTGCGCACTAACTGTGCACATGGTTAATACACAGGTTTATTAATAGCAGAATGATCATAATGTCATGAAATAATAGTGTTTGTTGGTGTTGATGTGTGTGTGTTACCTCTTTTGGCACTTGTGAGCGGAAGGAAGACGACTGAGGAGACATGCTGCTATTGGACAGAATCTTACTGTGCTTCCTGGAGAGAGGAGAGGCGACAGACTACGGTCAAACCATGTGCAACCAATCAGGATACAGAGACATCTGATTACTTGTTTGTGTCCATGCTACTAACTGTGTGCATTGTTTAGAATGTATTGGATGTTGGGTAGGTTGAGTCTATCTCAAGCAATGCATTTTGTTATTCAGATACAAAATTCACAAAATCACATTAGGTGCTATAACAATTTACTGAAACCTCCTGCCTTATTTGAGCTACTGTTGATCAGATTTTGTACATAAATGCATCTCATCCTGAGAATAAGAAAATATATTTTTCCAGATATTGTAAATTTTAATTGTTGTTGTTTACTGGCCTAAGAAGGGTGCTGTGTGATTGGTGGGGGACAACATATTTGCTGTAGAATTGTTTCTGTTAAGATTTACCCATTAGTGTTTTTCAAAGCTTTCACTAATTTGTTGTCAAAGGGTCATACTGTGAGATACAAATGAATATACATACAGAGGCATACCCTGGCCAATACACACACATGCACACACACACACACACACACACACACAAATATGCATGCTCGTATGGAAAATCAATATCTTTATCTATTTAGTGAGGTCTATTGTTGTGAGTTGACATTTGCATCTTTGCCTCGAGCCAAATGGGGGCTGAGACAACTTGACATTCAAACACCCAATCAGAAGGAGGCAGCTTCACCTTTCAAATGGAACCTTCTTTAACTCCGAGTCTTTGACATAATCGATGATCTGCTTCTGGGTTCGACCACTGCAGGAAAAGGACACAGGGAGAGAAAAGCACGACGATGAAAAACAAATGAAAGGCAAAAGCATATTATATTTAAGTCTTCCCTTTCCTCTCTTTCCCCTTCCTCTCCTTTCCCCCCATTCCTTTCCTTTCCCTCTCCTGTCCTTTCTTCTCCTTCCCCTCTGTCTTCTCAGTCCCAGTGGCTTTTACCTGAACCTGAACGAGGAGCCCCTGGTGAAGAGGACGGGCTTGGGTTTGGGCTTGGGCTCCTCGAAGAGCCTGAAGAAGGCGTGGTACTCTACGCAGATCTTCCAGAAGACCTTGCAGCAGTCCCTGCTGGCCATGGCAAACTCCAGCGTGTCGTGGTGGGCGTTCTGCTGGAAGACGCAGAGACAGACGTGAGTATAGACGGAGGGAGGAAGAAAGTAAGGAGGAAAAGGAGGAAGGAAAGAAGGAAGGAAGAAAGTGTCGTATGGACTTACAGTGGGGTCTGCCCTCAGTTTGATTAGGAACCTCTTGCGTTTGAAGCTGAGCTTGCGAATCTTGGACCAGTTGAAGGCGTTGATCTTTGTGTACCCCTGCATGGAGGGAGGACAGGACGACAGGGTGCTTAACATTCAGGAAACACTCACCATTATCATCTTACAAGGGGAAACAATGAATTGGACAGGTTGGAGAACAGCCTTCAAATGGAAAATGAACATTTTATTTAATCTTTACAGAAATGAGCTGTTTCACTTTGGCATCTCTCCTCCTCCTTATCATCTCTGCTGCTGGCATTTTCAACCTAAGAGTATTTCCAAGGATACAATAATACTAATAATACAATAATATACCCTACACGCCCTACAATGTGTATTATTTGATGAACAGAAATCCAAGACACACATATATGGACTTTTTCGCTCCTGCCATGTCTTACTCAGCCCATTTGGGCCAATAACTCAGCGCAAACTAAACAAAACAGCACATTCTTCTCCGCTTACTAAGACGTCGCCAAGTTTGGGTGGAGGCTCACCGCAAAACCTCCTGAACTAATTAAGCAAGTTGTCATATCAGCTAAATTTTCAACATCCTAGCGATCTTTGACCACTTGTGAGAAAAATCATGGCAAAGAATTAGGGCAGACAGGTCCAAATTGGGGTCAAATCTGGTCAACAGAGGCTGCATCTTTTTCTCTTGTAGAATGTTTCCAAACATAACCTGATAAACTGAGCTAGGCGCCAGAAAGTGTCAAGTCAGCTATGAGGGTTTAAACAAGGCATGCCCTTCATTATAGCATGCAACGCAGTATAATGCAATGCTGACTGAAGCTACGCTGTACGGACTATATTTAAACTTGAAAATGCTGTTAAATAGCTCTCTGTGACCTTGCCTCAGTTTTTGTTTCAGTATTCACTCAGCAGTGGTGGCAAACCACAGCAAGAAAAACCACAAACAAGGATTAACCCACCGTTTAAAATATACTGTTTTTATGGTAATAAATATCCGTTTTCATAACTGTTTAAGTGCTACAACCTGTTTTAGTAACTTAAAACCACAACCTGTACAAGGACCAAAACTAGACCCAAACAGGAACAGACATGGAATCGGAACCACAATAACCACTGCTACAAAATATTATGTATACCACTTTTCCAGAAAGCATTAAAGACTCCTTTGGATTTCATAATTCAGATCTGACTTATCAAACCTAGACCTGTCTCTGGAAAAAATAATCTTTAAGCAAAACCATTTCAGAGTTTAAGGTAAGTGGTTACATCTGTTATTTATGAAAAAAGAAATCTCAATTCTTTTAAAAGGGAGAGGATTTTTTAGGTGTTACCTGGAACACCAGCACCCCGGTGTGAGCCACAGACAGGCTGAGTTTAGTGCCCTCGCGGTCCTTGGCTGGGTGCAGGCGAACGCCGTACATCTCTAACCGCCGAGCGATTTCCAGCAGCTGGTAGTCTGACTCTGCTGGTGTCTGTCCCCTGTGGAGGAGAGAGGGATCAATCAATCAATCAATTAATCAACCACCCAATCAATCAGCAGCCAGCCATCCAATTCCTTTTAAAGCAGAAACACAGATAACAAAATGAAAACATTTAAACAATTATTTAAAATTGTATTCAAGCCAATATCTTTAATCCATGAAGGAGGGATCAATCAATCAATCAAGACAACCGATTCATTTTAAAGCTTCGCACAACATAGATAAAACAAACAAATTTGAACAATATTGTTTGCCTATTCTATCGTTTCTACCTTTACTCTATTCCTGAGAGGGTTGCCATATTCCATCTTTCTATTCTTATGAATTTCTACTCTATTATTTCAATCTTTTATCCATTTAATTTTTTCTATCTCTATCCCACACTACTCTGTTGGCTTGTAGATAAGGTGGCGAGTGCTGATGTTTGCATCTCCATCTGTTCAACAACAACTCCAATAATCTCTCAAACCAGCCATAGGTGGGCACCGGGGACTGTTACCATAGCAACAACCACAGTGATTATTTTTTTGGCATACTGTGCCAAACAGTATGTCAACGTTTAAGCAAATCACTATTCTCAATCAAGTGGTGATAGCTTTCATTGTTTGCATGTACCAATAGCAACAAAAAGGTTCTAACTGTATTTTTACATTAATAATTAATGTACCATAGATGGGGAGACAGCAAAACATATACAGTATTAAAATACACCACAGGATCAGAAGGCAGTGCCCAGTGTGGGTAAAAACAAATCAGCCACAAAAAGGTTTGTTTCCTCACAAATCTGAAAATAGCTTCCTGTTTCCTGTATAGGCTGCTGAATTAGCCACTTCCTTCCTGTGTTGGCCAAGGGAGGGGATGGGACTGAAGAGGGGGGGGAGATGAAGGACCCACCAAAAGAGAATGGGTATGTGGTGCAGTGTGAGGACGAGATGGTGCGAGGCTGCCTCAAAGCCACTGTGATATACCAAGATAAATGATCAACAAGTCAGCGGTTTGGTTTCCAGCTTACATCTGTGGTTAAGAGAGCGTTTAGAGGATTTTACATCTCCAGAGATGCTGGAACAAAAACAAGGAAAAGTATCGAGTTGTCCTGTCCAGAAAGCCCCGGCGCACAGGCTGAAGCGTGACATGCACTGCTGTGTAAATCACTGCACTGTCATTTCAGGAAATGTATTTGTCATATATTTTTAAATCGTGGTATGGAAAGAGTGTGTGCGTGTGTGTGTGTGTGTGGTCCCAGAGGCATACAGGGCGTGCCAAGTGCTATGTTTGTAGATAGCCACCTCTGTGGGTGAGAAAGATTAGATTTGTGTGTGTGTGTGTGTGTGTGTGCGTGTGTGCGCGCACATCCGAGTAACTGTGGATAAAGAGATAAATATCTCTGTAGGAGAGAGACTTATGGGTTGGGTGTAATGTTTGTGTGTCTGTGTGTGTGTGCATATTTGGTGAATAAACAGATAAACATCTCTATGGGTGAGACTTGTAGTTGAGGTGTGTGTGGTGTGTGTGTGTGTGTAAAACCATCTCTGCTGGCACCTTCCAGCTTTGAGCTGCCCACAAACTGATCCCCAGTCACAATAAGCCACAGGTCACTATTATTTTTCATGGTGAAATAATCTTGGCCAAGAATTTCCGCGTAAACAGTGTTGCCATGGTAATAATCAGAATTGGCTGAAAAATTGCCATTAGTGCCAACACACAGCAAAAATCAATGCAGTACAGGTTCTGCAATGCATAAACAAATTGTATTAATAAGTATAGAAGTATATCTAATTCTTTACATAAATATTTAACATTTGTACATTGAACACTGTATTGAGCAATACTATATATGTATACATATAGAGTATTATGTATACATTGAACATTTTTTATTATATGTAGAGGCACATTTAATGTTTGAATCTGTACACATTTGTACATACAGCACTACAATGAACATATAGCAGCTTTTGTCTCATTTAAATCTTTCCATTTTAATTCATATGCAGTGACATTACCATAAGTGTTTTAACCACCATGTGTAGTCAAACTGGTCTACCTTCCTCGTGCCCTCTGGAAGCTGAATTTGTGTCCACGTGAGTCTTTGCATGCAAGCTTGTGTGTGTGTGTGTGTGTGTGTGTGCGTGTGTGTGTGCGCATGTGTGATAACTCACACATGCTTGCGGTGGCAGTCGGTGATCTTGTCCCTGAGGGCGTCCTGGTCTGGCAGGTACTTATTGTGGAGGAGATGCTGCCAGCTCTGGGTCTCATCATAGTCCCCGATCTCCGCTGGTGGATGGAAGGAGGGGGGGGGGGGGGGGAGAGAGAGAGAGACAGAGAGAGAGTGAGGGAGAGAAGAGAGGAGAGGTGTAATGTTTAGATGTTGGAGATAGAATGTAACATTTATTTGGAGGGGAAAATGAGGAGAAAGGGTCGAAATGAGTTGGGCAGAGAAATATGGAAATAAGAGGTGTTGCATAGGAGAGATAGAGGAGGAAGGGAGAGGTTAAGAGAAGACGACAAAAAGATGTAGAACGATGAGGAAATGAGGGCAGAGGAGGGATGGAGAGAGTGTAAAAGCAGAGGAGTGAGAGAGTAAGGAGAAAAGGTAGACTGCACCCTTTAATCTCTGTTCTATTATTTCCATCTCTGTTCCAGTTCATTCCTTCCACCTCATTTCCACTCCACTCCATCCCATTCTATTCTATTGTAGCTCAGGTGGGGTGTGCTGATGTTTGTGTCGCCATCTGTTCAATATCACCAACAATACACCCCTCATACTGTACCACCCATAGGTGCACGGACGCAGCGCTGACCGTTACCATGGCAACCAAGTGATATTCTTTAGCATGCGGTGCCGCAGCCTGCCGCTGTCTGCATGATTGAATCAAATTCCAGAAATCCTATATCGTCCACATATGCCGCAGAATAATAATGTTTCCAGAGATAAACAGAAATGAGCAGGTGCGGGACGGTCAGAGATCACAAATGGAAGATAGCAGTCGGCTGAAACGCTCCCATGCAGCCGTTCATTTCATTCAAATATCCTGCAAAATATTATTGGTTCTAGATGTAAGGAGATACGGGTGCTTGATGTAACTGGCAACATCGTGAAATAAAGAAAGAGGGTAAAACAATTGTTTCTTGAATAAACCACAAAGGGAGCATTTGTTGTATGTGTGTGTGTGTGTGTGTGTGTGTGTGTGTGTTGCACTTACATTGAATGATGTGGGAGACCATGAGAGCAGCGCTGGTGTCGTTACAGATGAGACGACCACAGGCCAGGTCATGTTTAATCTGAAGGGCAAACAGATACCTGGATAAAGAGAAAGAGACAGAGTGTGTGTGTGTGTGTGTGAGAGAGATAGATAGAGAGAGAGAGAGAGAGCGAGAGATAGAGATAGAGAGAGAGAGAAGGAGAAAGAGAGGGGGAGGGAGAAGGTAAAAATGTCAGAAGGGAAGCAACAATGTTAAAAGCCATTCAATTACCCTCAAACTGTTGGCACACACACACACACACTAACACACTCATATACAGCTGATACTGATACTATACTTCCATTGATTTAAATCATTCCCTAATTGAGAAAATGCCCTCAACAGTTGTTTTCTGTTAATCATTATACTATAGGCTACTTAAAAGGAGCTCTGGACCTCATAAATAGAGTTACCCCTGACACACACACTCAAACACACACACACACACACACACACGCACATGTTGCTAGGTCATGATGCTGCACTTCAGTCTGAAAACGGCAGAGACAGCGCCATAAAGTGGGGTAGTGTGTGTCAGTGTTAAGACTGTAGTGCATCAGGACAGCTGGTCTCAATCAAAACCTACTATCAGCTCAAAGACAACACAATGCTGATTCAACACACACACACACACACACACACACACACACACACACACACACACACACACACACAGAAGCACATATACTCGCATAATAAGATACATGCACATGAACACACAAATAGAAACCCACACACAGCATTGACTCAAACATTATTGGAAGGACTCGTCATATGTTTTAGGGTAACAATGAAGGGAATGAACACACACACACACACACACACACACACACACACACACTTCAGTCAGTAAAAGGTTAGAATTTAACAGAACGAATTTCCATTTTTCCCACATGAGTTTTTTTTAAACGCAGAGCTACCAAGCTGATTCACCAGGTCTCCACTTATAATGACAAAGTGTAGACTGGCTGCCAGAGGCACATATTAAGAGTGCAAACGTGTGTGTGTGTGCGTGTGTGCGTGTGTGTGTGTGTGTGTGATTAATGGTCCACAGCACCTTTTCATGTGACATCCAATCCAACCTTTTTATAACTGCGTGATTACCTCTGTAATAAAGTTAATGAGGCTTCAGTGAGTTTCACTATCCCTCCATTTTAGCCTGGAGTCAGAGAACGCCATGCAATTTTTAGAACAGCACACCAATTTAGAGTGAAATATTTCATGCTAATTCAAACACTTTGTTATAGAGAATGGTACTTCGCTATGGTTGACTTTTAGAGTGTCATTGTATTAGTAGCGCTGAGGGGAAAAAAAACAACCCAAAAACATGCAGCCAAACCAAAAAGCTTGGAAAACGAGCACAAGCGGAAATTCAAGTCAAAGATCAATTACACAGCTTCACAGATTATGATCCAAAACCTCTTTCCTGTTTTACTTTCAATTCAGAACTACATGTGCACCTTGGAAAGAATTCACCCGTAGAACTCAGTGAGTCCACATTGCCTGAACCACAGTGTTAATAAGGTAAGCCGCACTTTGTCAGCGCAATATCTGTCTCTCCATCCATCCATCTGTCTGCCTTTCTGATGTGTCGGTATAAGGCTCAACCGATATGGGTTTTTGAATGCTGATACCTTTGGACAGCCGATATTTTGAGCCAGTATCTAAGATGGTTACACCCTGATCATGCCAGAAAAATCCCCAAAAAAGGATTTAGGGTCTCTTCCATTTTATTCTTGGCTGGGTGGAAAAGTATTTAGAACACGGGACACTAAAACTCTCCACTGAAACCCACACTAATGAAAATGACAGAGTGAGGCAGGTTTTACAGACTGACACCCCTGAAGCTGACGACTAAAATAATCTCACCTCCATCATATTGGCGGTGACAATACCGACTGGGCAGATTTTTATTATGAGGCCCTCCATCCGTCCATCCATCTGGCCTGTCTATTCCCACAGTCCCCATCAAAGGAAACGTTGACGGCAGTGGAGCGCTCTGACAGCAAAACAAAAGGAAAAGAGGCTGTGTGCCCGCTTCCTGTTTAGCGCTGGAGTCAGCAGGCTCCCTCCAAGGCAAGACGGGTTCAGTGGAATACACTGGCCAACCGAGAGGCCCCGCAACGTCAATGGAAAATATGTACAACGTTTTGAAGTGGCGATGATATTTTGTCATGATATTAAGTGTTTTGTTTTCAGTCTCAAGAGACCCCATCAAGGATAAGAGGCACTTCCTGCTTGGCGCTGGTATCTAGTAAATCGAGCTGGGCAGCTGGGAGGAAAATGGGAAAATGTGGTCTTAAAGGTTGAATCATCCTCCCTCTTGTTTTGGTTATTTTGGTTACATGATGCAGAATGGTGCTGCAGCTGGAACTGGAGATACTGAAGGAGCTGAGACAAACAAAAATACTCTAGGGCTAGCTCTAGCTCTGACGTTTCAAAATGGGCTTAAAATGATCTGGCTCACTTGTACTTGACTAAACTGATCAAAAAGGCAGAACAGATGGCCACTGACACCTCACACCCTTTAAACCAGGAAGTAAAACAGGACTGTGGTGAAAGCTGGGAACATGTGAACAATCACCCTATCACATATACAATGCACTGATGTTATACAATGCCACTATATCCTACAAAGCATTTATTTTGTTGTATATCATCATTTTAAAATGATTGCTAAAATAACAGTTGACTGGCTATCTGACTGTAATTATGAGTATTTTATGTTGCACAACAAATTGCCTCATTGAGGACATTAAACCTTACTAATCTAACCTTTAAATGATAACACAGTGATAAAGAGGTTTCTCTGGAAATAGCTGATTGTCTGAGATGACTCAAACATCAACATACGCCCTCAAGGGTAACAAAGTTAAGTCTTTTTTCAGGGTAAAATCCCTAGTTTCCAAAACCAAGGGACGAGACCCAGTAGTGGTCAGGGCCTTAATCTGATTGGTCCTTGTGACAAGAACAACAGATGTTTTCATGAGCGTGTTTCCCAGATGAGTGACTACATTTCTTGTTTGGGTCCAGGGAAAAAACCCTCTTGTGAAAAAGATTTTTCCCCCCCTTTGATGTCTTGGTATGTGGATATGAATGTGTTATAAATGGTAAGCGGCTGACCGAGAAAAACAAAAGAGTGAGACCAAAAAAGAAAAAGTACGAGAAGAGATGCAGACATATTGTTTAACAAGGCCTCTGATTTTTGTTTGGATTCAGCTGTAAACCATAAATGGTACTTCTATAAATCTGTCTGGGCCCGCTTGAAGGACTGAAAACACTCTGGCCAGGAACAAAACCAGAAGAAAAACAAAATGTCTTTTAATTTAAGAAGTTCAGTGTTTTGTTTTTTTTTCTTCTTCTTCAGATAGGTGTGGTTTTTGTGTCATGAAGACCTACCGAGTCAGCTCCTCCATGAGCTGCGTGTGGTCGGGAGGGAAGAACTTCACCACGAAGCGAAGGATGGTGTTTTTAGGCCCTGAAGAGAGAGAGAGAAGAGAGGGAAGGAGAGAGAGAGGGAGGGGAGGATGCAAAGAGAGGCGGACGGGATGAGAGAGGATGATACAGTAGAAGACAGAAAGAAGGTAGAGAAGGATAAGTTTACAGCCACTGCTAGATTGTCTCACATAATCCTATCTGCTTCATGGTAGAGTCATTCCTCGTCTTTATATGCCCTGTTGACTGTTATGTACTGATTTAGGAAGGTAAAGCATTCCAAAAAAGTCCATCTGTGAATAATGCTTACCAAATGAGTATTCACTAAGTGTGATTCATTGTTCTCATTGCATAGGACATCGAATGGATTCATTTCTTAAGTGCTATATATCCATTTTGGCAAAAAGAAAATGCCTGAGGTTCATTCAATATCTCTTAAATATAGAGGATCCAGACTACTATGCTTTAAAAAGAACCACAGTATTTGCAGTCAAATTGGCAAGATTAGGTGTCACTTATGTTAAATGGTGGAATCAAACAGTTGAATTATCTTTCCAGCGGACTCAACAGCACAGCAACAACAGACACGGTGTGTTTAACGGTTTGATGAGAGAGCGTCTGTGAGCTACTTACGTCTGATCTGTTTCAGTGTCGGCTTCAGCAGATCCAACCACACCTGTGGACGACAGAGCACAACCTCACTGTCTGAGCAACCTGTTTTCTAATTAAATGTGGTCCGGTTTAGTTCTGTATAGTGTAGCATTCAATAGAGAATGGCATAAAACCCTGCCAGGGTTATGGGTAGCACTGCACAATTACTCCCGTATAATCTTATATCACGATTTTAGTTTCCACAAAGAATGAGTGTACAATACTGGTCTATTGGCAAGAATGGAACATTTCACAAATCACAAATAATCATGATCACAACATAAGCGAAATAATTGGGATTCTCATTTTAGCAATTATCATGCAGCTCTAGTTAATTGCTCCTCCAAATGGTATACACTACATAAATGGCAAAATGACCATTGGTGCTAAAATTCTAGCTCAATGTATCAAAGGCTTTGCATATAAATATAAGGTAAATATCTCAGAGTCATCCAACAGCTCTACTAGTACTCTATCTGTGGCTTTCAGCAATACCAATTATGACTAGGCTTCAAGGAAATAACAGCTACTCAGTGTATTTGTGTATTTGTGTGAAGCCATAGATCTTCCTGTGTGTGTGTGTGTGTGTGTTGACAACTTCATCATTATTTCATAAGCTTTAAGTCATCTGTTCCACCGGTCCACCTCAAGGCAACTCCTATAATGCCTGAGGCTTTTTGCGCTGAGTGCGTGTGTTTGTGTACATCTACGCATTTGTGTGAGTGTGTGTGTGTGTGTGTTGAGAGGTAAATGGACCACTCCATCTTTCCTCTTTCTGTAAGACCCAGGCTCTCCGTCCTCCTCGTGCTACAGTTTCCTTTTAAACTAGCCTCTTCCTAACCAGAGGGAGTTTAAAGCCAGCAGATGCTGACTGCCAAACAGCTGCAGAGGCAGCAGCTTCCGCAGGCTGCAGTGCAGCACATACAGACCGGCCCCCGGCACACACACCAAGTGTACGAATTATTAGATCCACCTGCTCTTTGCATGAAATAGGCAGAACAAGTCAATCCAGGTGAAGGCTATGATTTTACTAATTTCAGCTATTAAATCCACTTAGATGTGAGTTAAAAGGAAGATAGTTTAAAGAACGATTTTTAAGCCTTGGCATAAATCAGATATTGATTGTCCAAAAACAGGGGTGCAACCCAATATTATGAAAGTGGTCCTAATGTTCTGTACACTGCACCTGTGTACAGGTAAGTACAACGAATCGTAGATAATCTTATTTCATGATTTTATGTTTACACAATTAGGATAATAATCGTGTATTTCTCCGATATTGAAGTGTTTGTTATATTTTCAATTCCCCTGAGAGTCCCAGTGTGGTATATCAAGCGCTTCCATTACGTGTGACCAATCACAACCTTTGAATAGACAGGAAAATCCTTCTCCCAAGTCTGAAAGTGAAAAAGTGTTTTAGTTCCTAAAAGTGGGTCAGCGTCTGTCATGTAGAGATACTTTGGTTTTAAACCAGATGACGACAAACAAGTACAGACTCTGTGCAAAGTTTGCCTCAGAATTGTAGCTGTGCCCCAAAGGAAAGTGGTAATTACACGTTATTTAAATTCTGTAAATAAGGACCATGACAAGAGTAAGACAGTAGAGTGAAAACAAGAGTTTCCAGCTGCTGCTACTTAAAGAAACACTGCACTGAAAAAAGTGAGTGAAAATACATGTCAAGGTGCAAAAGTGCAATAAAATAATTGTTTTCTGAAACCAAGACACATAATTGTGATTAATAATCATGATCACGGTATTTAGCAACATAATTGGGATTGGAATTGGGACCTTATCATTTTCGCCACAACCGTGCAGCCCTACCCCTGTCTACTTTTAAACCATCATCTGCAAATTGAGGGGTAGCATAACAGAAACCATGATAATTTCACTGTGTGTGTGTGTGTGTGTGTATGTGTGTCTCACCACCATCTTGCGCTGGTCCTGATACTCCAGCCCAAAATAGTCTCCCTCCGCCAGGTTGAGATGGACACAAACCAGGTCAAACAGCACCTTGCCAGGAGAACGTTGCTGGGGAAAGAAGAACAGAAGTGGAAAGACAAATTAGATTATATTAGAATAGAGAGGAGAACAGAGGAGAGGAGAGGCGAGGACAGGAGAATAGATTGGAATA
This sequence comes from Centroberyx gerrardi, assembly GCF_048128805.1. Lineage (NCBI taxonomy): Eukaryota > Metazoa > Chordata > Actinopteri > Beryciformes > Berycidae > Centroberyx > Centroberyx gerrardi. Next base: position 8,615,265 of record NC_136017.1, read on the forward strand.
AAGTAGAGTAGAGGCCACTGTGTCAAACACCACCTAATCAGGGGAGTGCTGCTAATGGAATGGAAGATAGCAAGAATGTCTTTTTTAGAGGTTATTTTTAAGTGTTTTACTTTATTAGATATCACACAGTGGAGAGAAACAGGGAAGTTAACAGACAGAGGGGAAGTGATGTGGGTCACAGGCAGAGAGCCAGACTCAAACCCATTTCATGGCCTCAGCTCACTAAGGCATCACAACACCCCACATTGTCTTTCACATTCACTTTCACATTCCCTGCTTGGTAGTCCTGCCAATAACACTGCTTTGCAAAAACCTCAGATTAAGGGAATACACTGACATTATGAATATTAGTTAATCATTTTTTCTTGACCAGACACTTGGGACAAAGTTTCTACATTTGTCCTCTAATTTCCCTAACTGACATGTTAGCATCGTTTAGAATTGATAATTATTTCCAAACGTAACTGATTTCAAATGGGATCAATGAAAAGTGCAGGAGATGGGAAAAGGAAGGCGAATAGAGAAAAGTAAATCAAAAACTGCTGATTGGCAGATGCTAACAAGTCCCCTCTAACGAGCCTCTCCTCACTTAACGAGCTAATGACCTCTGACCCTGATGTGAGGCTTAGGGTTCAGGTTTGGGGCTAATGAACTGCTGGAGGCCAAGGCTCAGCTGGTGGTAGCACTCAAAAACACCCACCTTGCCTCAGGAAAAATGTGTTTGTGTGTGTGTGTGTGTGTGTCTGTGTGTGCTTACCAGCTATACTGCTACAATGGCATCAGCTGCACTCTGTCTAATGATGTAGCTACCTGGTGCTGGCAATACAGTGTGTGCACCAGTGTTTCTATATTCAGTCAACAGTCAGAATATTACCATCACCACCACCGCTGCTGCTGAAAGAAACATGAAAATGAGACTGGCACTCTAATTTAGTCTCTTTTCCTGCCAGGACACAAACAAGAATTCCTTCATGATAATGTAAATACCTGAATAAGCACACAGCCCTTCCACAAGTATAAGAACCGAGACTGGAGCCAAAACCGAGACAGACGTGCAACTAAACCCAAAATTAGCCCCAACTAATTTTCTCCCAGGCGCTTAAATCAAAACGGCACCACCCTCTCAGTCTGCAGAGCCTCTGAAGAGTCACAGCATACTATTATATATTAAGAAGGTCTGAGGCGGCTCAAGTCAAGTTAATATGCAGCTATGATGACACGCATTCCTTCCTTTGACACTCACACACACACACACACACACACACACACACAGAGTCAACTGTATTGCACAATTATACATCACAAGTACGCAGAGACACACGCACATGCACAACGACACAGACACACACAGACACACACACACACAGATGAATAGTCTATCTTGGGATCTGGCTCAGTACAGCTGTACTGTAAACACTCACATAACTTCATGCTTCACTGCTGAAGAAGGTCTTATCCACCCAACATCAGGAAAGGTGTGTGTGTGTGCGTGTGTGTGTTTATTTTGAAAGATACTGTCATCATTATTATTATTATATATGAATGAATGACTGTTCTCAACTTCTCAATACTACTAATACTGTGATACATGATTAGACACATGTAAATATAACAGTCTTAGTCTTCCCTCTGGGATAAATAAAGTACCCATCTCTTCCTATTAGTACTACTATACCATACTTGGTTATGTCCACTGTTACCCATCAAAATCTCCCCAGACAGCTAGACAGTAGGTAAGACCACATCAATCATCACATTGAGCAGAACAAAACTTTGTGATGAGCAGCAGACGGAGACTAGGCCAGACGTTTTAAAGCAATACAACCACTTTCTGTCAAATAATCTCTTTGATCAACTATTGGGCAATAACTGTCTGGGTAGCGGTGTCACCCCTGTGGGTTTAGTATTTAGAGTGCTACAGTAATTTAAACATACAAGCACTTTTGAAAAAGCACGTGCTGGAGTGAACCACACGCTTGTAGGTGGCAAGGCAAAGAGGGAGAGCGTCAAGAAGAGAGAAAGTGCAGAGAGGGAGCGAAGATAAATGAGGAGGAGAGGAATCAGAGCGGTGAAGACCAAGGTGTGAGCCAAGTCTGTCACCATCTGGCTACCGTGTGTGTGTGTGTGTGTGTGTGTGTCCATCTGTTTCCGTGTGGTCAGTCTGTCTGTGAGGCCCAACTGACACACCCACATACACACCCACACTCACACACACACTCTCGCTACCCTGTCGCCCAGAAACAATGGCAGTTGGGAACTGACTACAGTAGGTCAGTTATTCTGCAGATAGACGTGCATCCTGTCGTCACAAAATGAAGATAAAGACATTCTTAGTGTCTGCGATTGTTTGTGATACGGCCATATTGGTTTGGATGGGTGTTTGATAAGCTGATTGGCAAACTGAATGACATCCTGTGTGTGTTTGAAAGAGGGTGATGAGGGGAACGGATGAAAAGCTGAGAGGAAGGAAGGAGATTGAATGACTGGCCGGTTGGCTGACCGAGTGACAGATCTTGTACGAAGCCCAAGGATCTCTCGGTTTGGACGCGATCCAACTGGGCTGTGGTAATCTTGGCTGAGTGGAGGAGAGGAGGAGAGGAGGAGAGGAGGAGAGGAGGGAGCGGGAGAGCAGCCGAGTGGTTAGAAGAGAATCCGAGAGCGGCGCAGGTTAGAGGGCAGGAAAGGAGGAGACAAAGGAGAGGAGTGGAGAAGAAAAGAGGAGATAAATAATAAAGAAAGGCCTCCTGTCTTGCTGCTGCCCCACCCGTCTCTCTCTTTCTTTCTTTTTCTTTCTCTCCTTCCTTCCTTCCGTCCTCAAGTAGTAGCCTCACCCATTATATTAGTTCCATCCTCTCTATTGACTCATGTCAAAACCAATTTTCTCCCTTCGCCTTTGACTCTGTTTGATTTGCCTGTTTGTACACACTTGTTTGTGTAAAATAATTAGGGCCGTCTGCTCTGTGTTCCTTTGTGTTTTTTTTCTTGTACAGCACTTTGGCCAACAATGCTTCATAAATAAACTTGACTTTTCTGAGAGAAGCATTCTCATATGGAAACAACATGTCCAACTCCAAGAACATGGAGTCCAAGAAAACAATGTCGGTCTTGGATGAGGGACAAGAGTGTCATGTGACATAAGAAACACACAGCACACCCTGAGGCAGAAGGAAAGGGGAGATTGTGGAGTTTGTTTTTTTTAAAGATTTGACAGATTGAAGAATGACTTCCAGATTTAAGATTTAAGAACAGACTTAGGGTTGCTGTCTGATGAACTGACTGACAAGCGAACTGACAGAGTGATTGGCACCCTGTGTGTGTTTATCATTTGCCATATGTCCTTTCATCCATTTTTTTCCTTTTCTTTAACTTAGACATTAATTGCAGATTTACTCTTGACTAAGGAAAGAGTGAGAGAAGAGATGGGAGTGTAAAAGGGGACAGTGGGGATGGAGGAAGGGTGGAATGGAGAAGAGAGAGAGAGAGAGAGAGAGAGAGAGAGAGAGAGAGAGAGAGAGAGAGAGAGAGAGAGTGAGGGAGAGAATGGGATGAGGGATGGGACCATTTATCTGTTTTTTGGATACACACTTCCCTTTAATTTCAAGCCAATCTCACTCATTTCCCTGCCTTTTTTGTGTTCCTGATCAAACTCCTGAATAGGAAAGGAGGAGACAAGTGAGGTGGGAGGCTGGGGATGGAGTGATGAGGATGAGAGGGAACGGCGTGAGCGAGGAAGTGAGGAGAAATGAGAAAGATTTGGAGAGCGCAACGAGGTGCAACAGGTTATCTCGTACAAGAACTTCAAGAGACCAAGGCAGAATTCCAAGTATGTTTTGGACACAAGCAATTTCCTTTAATCAACAAGCTCCTCTCCAATGTCTACAGTCCGTCTGCACGCCGTGCATTGGGGAGATATTGCATTCCTCCTCAAGTAATACAAGACACTGGAATGCAGAAGGGAATGCCATTGAGGGAGTGGTGGTGAAACACTTAAAATCTAATACCACTTACAATAACACTGCCATTGCCAGCCTCACCAGAACATGATGATGTGTCACCCTGTAGGCTTACTGTATCTCCTTACAGCTGTCCACAAAGACTAAACACCTTCACTCACACATTCTCGGGTTCATAAAATCAACTACAGCTTTTATTGGGACCAAAAATTCAAGTGCAGCCTGACATGAACCTGACAGTGTCTAGTTTGAAGCCTACACCCCGACAGCATTTCACGAGCCTGGATCGCATTTTGCTGGCAGGCAAAATACAAAAAATATAAAATTATAACCTGCCTGCTACTTCAATCTTAGTTTTTGGAGTGAAAGCTTACATTTAACCCAAACTGTAATTGGCATTAGTCATGCTTGTGACTTGTAAAAAGAAGTCTTAATGAAAAGGTGAGACCGACCAAACCCTGGGAAGCAATGGAAAGCAAGATCCCAACCCAACCTTAACCCGACAGGCGCGGTCAAATTCAGTTCTTTTTGGGCATTGAATCAAACCTCTGAAAACAACATGGCTGGCCAAATTCACTGAAAACGGTCAACACAGTGATGAATGACGATGGATTCAGTCTTCAAAGCTGTAGAGCAGAGAAAAAGCACAATGTGCATGAGCTGGAATCGTTTACATCCACAAAACTTGACTAAATGCTTTTTTCCTTGACCCAGACCCTGGGAAAGCCCTTTCAAACCTAAAAATAACAAAGAGGACACATGAAGAAGAGAGTCAAAAGCCGTTATGAGCTTTGGTGACAGTTTAAAGTTCTGCTTGTAGTTCTGAGGAGCATCGCTGCACGTGTCCAAATCTTTATGTAAGCTCAACAATGACAATATATGATTTTTATGCTATTTTGGTTTTATTGGATAGTTTTACAGTGGAGAGAGACAGGAAATATGGGAGAAAGAAACGGGGATGACATGCAACAAAAGTCCCAGGACACCCACATCCTGTTTTGGGCTGAGAAATGACTTGTTAGAAGGACCAAGCACTGTATATCTTGCACTGTAGGCCCATCTCCAGCTGTGAATGTTTCTCAGTGCCAGTAGAGGGAAGAGACTCATAATACTGTGTAAACCGCACAGACTGAGGGTTGCACACCCACCTAGTGCCCTACAGTAAGAGGTCTAGGTTCCTGTCATCTGAGATAATACCTGTAATTTTCCACTCTGACCTTATCTTTGACTTCAGCTCCTAATCCTCCTCCTCCACAGTCAATCCACTTTGTAACATGCAATGGTCATGTCTTAAATGGTCAAAGGTCGAGGGTCTTCAGGCTATTATCATTCAGCAGTTCTGTGGGAAACTTAATATCCAGCAGCTAGGCTCTTTTCTCTCCTACTTTTCTTGACACTTTTTGCAAGAGGAAAAAGATGGGGGTCTGTAGGAAAAGAGGAATCTTCATTAGAAAAGGGACATGAGTAGTGTAATGGTTAGAGAGGCTGGCTTATACCTAAATAATTATAGTTGAAGGGCCCTTGAGCAAGGCAGTTAACCCCCAACTGCTCCAGTGGAGCTGCTTAGTGGCCAACAACAGAAGGAGTAACGGCATGAATGCGAAGCATGGTGAGCTGAAAAACAGTTAGTGTGCTCAGACAATTTTCTGGATAAGTAAAGGTTAAAAAACAGACTGGTAAATAAAGGAAAAAACAACTTGAGTAACGGAAGGGGGGCTGTTTTGACAATCCAAACAGCCCAAGGCAAGCTGTGCAACACAACTGTCAGACAGACAGTGTTTTCCATGGGTTTTAAAAAGGCTTAAGTGACCAAATAAAAAATAAGTTTCAAAAAAAAAAAAAAGGCTTAAGTGGTAATGTTTGTGATGATACCACAATATCAATATATTATATATAATATTGGAATAACAATATATTAGTCTACTAGACATTTTTAGGATCAGGGATACTTCACACTCGCTTTCACATTTACTTCTGTAGGCTTACCGATCAGATGAACCGAGCAGGCACAGAGGTGAACCATCTAAGAGTTTAATAGGCAAGTAAAACTGCTTCCGTGCACATCATCATGACTCTGAGAGGTTTAACCTCTCCTCAGGCTAATAGGGTGAAGCTAGCTTTATACCTCTTACAGATTCCTAATGCGGATTAGCTGCCCATGCTATTCATAACAAAGGGATATAATTGGGAGTGAATGCTAATTGCTATGCTAACAGTAGCTTACAAAAAAAACAACACCTCCTCCCAAGGTTCTCCTTGCATATTACACTCTTTGATCCACCTAAATCATTTTTGGACTTATTGAAAATGTTTAAGAGTCAATCACAGTCTTGTTTTGCTTTCAAATGACTTTCACAACCATTGTATATATTCAGGCTTCTGAATGGCTTCATTAGCTTTATATTTCCTACTAGCGGTTGTGGAGTGAAAGACAGTTGTGCAGGACAGTCCTACAGCTCTCTGGTCAGTGTTTCCACTATACAATGACCCAATAGTTTATTCGGGCAGAAAGAAATGGATAACCTAAATGATGAACCAAGTATCTACAGCCATCACTTCTACAGCAAAGGACTTCTTTATTACCTTATAATGCAATCAACAGGCTGGCAAATTTTGGCTGTGCTAGGTTAAGTTTGTCTCTTCTACCAGCCACTTTAACATAGTTAAGATGCTTTTCTATAATAAAACTCTACTAGCTGGCTGTACTAGCCACTGTGGCCAGTGATATGAAGCCTAGATATTTGAGGTTTATTTTTACAGGAACAGATATAACCTTCTCTTCCACAACCTTTAACTGAATCTGTAACTGCAATATGGTATCCTCTGTTGAAACATTGTCTCCTCTCTACTGACATTTCTGACTGAATGATGTGTTTTTGGATAGAAGACACCATTTCACTCCTCAGACTGATTTCTTGAGCTGACAGTATGTGATATTAGTGACCGTATGTGATAGCTAATTGAGTTTTGTAGGTTGAGGATGCAAAAAATTGTACCTTTGGTAATGTAAACACTGAATTAAAACTTGCTTATTTCCAATAAAAGTGAAACTCTTAAAAAAAGCAACAAAGTCTGTCCCAGACCACTTCTTAAGCCTCCCCAAAATTACAAACAGCCATAACTTCTACTGGTTCCACAAGCAACCCCATTCAAAACAAGTAAACAGTGGTATTTCACTGTTGAATGTAGAACAAATGCTGATTGCTAAATTAAAACCGGCTAAACACGCTTAAAACGGCACAGCCCAGCCTGTTCTCATGGCCTACCCTGATCTTGGCAACAGTTTCACCAGAGGAAATGGTCACCCGGCTGAGGTCAAATATGATATATATAGCCTAGGTTTTGTTTAAAATGAGACTATGAATAGGGTAGATGTCACTATTACTGGGGAAGGAATAGGGATGAGGAAAGGAAGGAATGACCCACTGGGATGCCTGAACACAAGCTAGCAAGCAAAGTGTTATATCAGCTATGGATAGTAACAACAGAGATTAAGTCTTCATAAATCATTCAACCCATTTCTAGGTCATAGTTACAAGTTTTGCTCCATGGTCTGACAATAACTGTGTGTGTGTGTGTGTGTGTGTGTTGAACTTTTCAGCAGCAGAGAGCAGAGCTGACCAGGCCCACTAGAGGCCAAACTGAGGTCCTTTCAGTTCAAATCACAATCACTTCATTCAGCAACTTCCATCAATGGGCCTTTCTTAGTCAGCCAAACACACACACACACACACACACACACACACACACAAATGTTTTTAATCACATCTTGGAGCAAGATTCAGGTCCTAACTATTAGCTGTGGAATGACGGTACGCACACCCGCGCATATTATGCACTTTCCCTGTTATTTATATGTACGGTATACATGCACTGATGTGTCCACACGCATGCTCAAACACAAACACATAAACACTCTGCAAACATCAGATACACACACACAGAGCACATGCATGTTGCCACCAAAGAATTCCTGCTTCCTTACACTGAGTAGTTTTGATCAAAATGATTAGGGAAATGAACTGTATTTAGTCTCTGTGTAATGCGATGAAGATTCCAAACACTGATTTGAAACTTCAAAAAGGCAGCTGGAGAAAAATCTGTGGAGACACGGAACAGGGCAAACTCAATAAAAACTAAGTTTAGATTAAAGAAGCAGAAGAAAACGTTGAAGTCAGACCTTCCTGCTCCAACTCTGGGATGCCACGGCAACCCGGACCGGCCAAGGTCGCGCCCTTAAAAGGCAGGGTCCAGTTTCACCCAGCTGTCCCTTTGGGCCTTACACCAACTCGGCTCCTCCCCTTTAAGATAATTAGAGGGCTTCCTGGTTGGAGCAGCAGGCCTAGCAGTGAGCTTTAACAACTCAGTCAGTGAGCTATGCTAGAATCTGGTTTCAAGCTTGGCAACCATCTCCTATAACGATATGCCAAACTTCCAAGAAGACAAGTGAAGCCTGAAGAAGTCATCAAAATAGCACCAGGCATGTGGGGAAAATGCACGGAAACAGGAATCTCTGTTCGCAATGCAATACATTTTGGAGACCACCTGTGTTCAGGCATCTGGTGACAACCTTTTCAATGCATCATGCAAACAGTTTGGTTGTTAAAATCCAATCTCCTTGTTTGTGACAGAGGTAATGGAGAAAACCACATTTTTTGTTGATATTTTACAAGCAAGTCACAAAAAAGTTGCCAATAAAACACAGAGGATGTCTGCAGCTGTGGCAAATGTTTCCTCTTTTTGTTTACCTTTCATAAAGTGACGCATGCCTTTTTGCAGCATGTTAGAGGTAAATTATAGTGATATTCCTGAGAAAATTTTAGGGGGCTGTGTGTCACAACTAGGTATATAAATATCCTTTACAGCCAGCTGGCAGGTTGATTACGGTGGCTGCCAAGGAGCGAGAGTGTTTCTGGTTTGCGTTACCAACAATACACAAGACTACAAAGTATTATGTGTGAAGAAAGGAAACCTAACACCCGCTATACTGTAAATATACCAAACTGCTCCAAGGATGGGTACTGAAAATCAGCCAATGTAAACTTAATGAGGTCATGTAATGTGACTCAGGGAAGATGTGCTCCTGTTTCTCTCTCTGTCTCTCTCTCTCTTTGGCTTTCTTGTACTCCCTCCATCTCGTCTGCTGCCCAGACCCCAGTTAGCCCTTGGCTCGTTGCCTACTGGGAACACTGGCCAGCAAGCTGTCAGCTTGTCCGTGTGCCTGTCCACCCATCACTCTGTCAGTCAGTCTGTTTGTCAGTCTGTCTTTCTGCTGAATCCTCCCCCACTGATTCCCAGCGAAGTCAGCGGCAAGCAAAAACACACGCAAAAAATGTAGTAAACACATTCTCTCTCCTCCCGCTCCCTCCCGCTCTTCCTTTCAAGATCTCTCTCATGCTACAAGGTCAGTGGCTAGCAAAACCAACCATATATTTTAGTAACCCTCTTTTCTTTCTTTCCTTCTATCTCTGCGTGGCCAGTGCTCGCTCACTCTTAGAGGTCAGTGGCTAATGAAAACACATAGTAAGCCACATCCTCTCTCTTTGTCTCAAACAGGTCAGAGGTTAGTAAAACAGATAGATAGATAGATATGCCTGTAGTCTGCAATCTGTCTAGCCTTTAAATATCTCCCAGCTTTCTAATCTATCTCTTCACACACTGTCATTCTCCAACTACCCAGGCCTGTCACGCATTTGTCTTGTCCTGCGCTGGGGTTTTCCAGAGGGCCCTTCGGTGTCATTCATAATGTTCTACGACATCAAAAAATGTAGGAATATGACATCTATAACATTCGTACCTTGGGTTATGATAGATACTAGCTTTAGGTTTTGATAAATGACAGAAAATTAGAGGAAGTCAACATGAACTGCTGATTTTGGCATCATCCATATTTCATGAATTGCATCTTTGGCTTGGATTTGTTCATAAGCAAAAAATAAGTTTGAAACATTAGAAAAATTTCCCAAGTGAGGCCCCTGGTCTGGTCTGGTCTGGTCCACTGCAAAAGATGGAAAGCTTGGCGTCTTACTGCACTGGCAGATAATTCTGCTGGTATCAATAAATGTCTTCAAACAGGTTTGATACTGACACGCATCAAGTGGAATTTATTGAAATTAGCGATATTATCTGCCAGTGCAGAGATGATTTCACTAAAAATGTCCTTAGGTAAGACAAACTTACTTGTCTAGCTTGTAATTTTTTGCAGTGTCCTACCCTGGTCCTAGTCTGGTCTGCACTCTGACTAATGTCAACAGGGATAGAAACCAGATGGGCGAGGCTGATGATAAGATCTCTCCATGGGGGAAAAGAAAGGAAAAAAAAAAAACACCTCCAAGCTGCTCACTCTCTTCCTTCAATCTCCTGATATTAATTCCAGCAGTAATCTTTTCAACGCAGCTCTTTGTCAGGCACATGAGAGAAGAGTGTGCTTTTTTTTTTGCTTTGAGTTATTATTTGAAATGGTACTATTACTGGCATGCCATATTAGTCACAAGTTTGCTGGGTGTTTTTTGAGTGCTTCCCCAATATTCATTCAGGAGCAGTGAACTGAAAATTGACCCCGGTGCTTGGGGAAATGAAGGAAACCAGTCAATTAGTCATATTGTATGACCCAAAACAAACACAACTATAGTCCTATATGCTGCAGAACAGAGACACAGTCAGAGAGAGGGACAGAGAGAGACAGAGAAAGTGAGAAGGAGAAAACAGAGATAGGGAAAGAGTCACAGAGAGAAAGAGAGACTGACAGAAACAGAGAGAAAAAGAAGGAGAAGGAGAAAGAGACCTTTCTCAGTCAACACACTACCCCGCGGAGAGACAGCCTGGGAATCAGCTGAACCCCAACTCAACCCCAGTTTGGCTGTGAGAGTGTGTGTGTGTGTGTGTGTGTGTGTGTGTGTGTGTGTGTGTGTGTGTGTGTACATGCCTGTGCGTACATTCGTGTATACATCGAGCCATAAGTCAAGCTGTAAATCTCTGGGTGTTTTTCCTCACTGGTCAAGTTTACTGTGAACTTTGAAAGCTTCATACCAGAGAGCAGGCCGTCTCCTGCTCCAAAACTGTGGGCCAGTGGGCCTGAAACCAACAGAGCGGACACAGCGTGATCTTGACCGAGCTCCAGCAACGTGCAGTATGACAGGACTACAGCAACCGCTCCAAGAAAGCAAAGTAACACTTACTGGATGCTTGAGGTTTAAATCCAAAATAGCCTTTTCATAAAAAATCTTAGTATGTGCATGTTTGTATGTATGTATGTATGTATGTGCATATCTTAACCTATCCCCAGACCAGCTTCGATAGGTAGAAAGGAGATTGATTGGGGTCTTGGGGAGGAGGGGAGGAGGTTACACTCACTTCTCATCTACATAAATTCAGCGGCGGCAAAGCCCCCCTGCAACCTATATGACCTATGTCCATGGTATATGAAACCTATATGAAGAAACTTCTGTTTCTCAAATCAGAGACTAGTACTTTTTCAGTACCAGTACTCCATTCAGCACTACTGCAGTATGTTGAACACCACTGGCCTGGACAGTACAGTGTCCCCTCAAGGAAGAATGAGGAAACAAAAACAAAAACAGCAGGACAGCTGGGGGAGGCTTCCTTCCTCCTTGACTGTCCACCAATCACGTTGTCTCATTCAGATTAGGTTAAACGGCTTAACCTACTGGCAAGACGGCAAAGCCAGTTCCTCCACACTGCCTGCAGGGAAAGGACTCAGGGTGCGCTCACACACAAACACACACACACACGCACACACACACGTCCAATTGGATGGCTGAATAAATAGCATCTTGGCAAAATACCTGCGAGCGTTGTCAGCAGCGACAGCAAGGCACTGTGGGAAATCAAACTGGCAACACCCCTGATGGGGAACTCATGATGAAAATGCCTGTAGGCTGCTATGAAGACAACTGTGTCTGTCTGTCTGTGTGTGAGTGTGTGTGCGTCTCTGTGTGCGTGTGTGTGTGCACGTTACGGCTCACAGCACACATGAGGCAGACAATTAAATTGAGCAGCAGAGGGGAGTTCATGTACAATGTTCTACCATTAAAAAAGCTATTAGTGTCTTGTGTGCGATGCGTGGTGAGAACATTTATACTGTGCCTCGTGCAATAATGAGCTCTGTAAATCTCACAACAGGGCTGCTTTGTTTCCTAAAAGCCTCTGGAGCTCTATCGAGAAACAAAACGACAGAATGGAGTAGCTTAATGTGACATTTGCCATTTGGTAGTGCTTTACAGTACCTTAAGTACATTTGAAAGTGTCAGTAGTACCATGTCCTATCGATTAAGCCACACAGAACAAGTTCTTCAAATGTCGTTTCCCCAATCATTTGTTGTGATTTTGGCTCCATGTCCAGCTGTGATGGTCACAGTTTTGTTGTTCTATTTAGATATCATGAATACACTCACTCATTCTAAAATTTGGGCCTATTGTTGATGATCTTAGAGATGAACACAGGTATATCAGTGGGCAGACTGCCAATATTCTCTAACTATTAATTATAGAAGCTAACACTGTGATATATGATTATACGTAATCAACTGTGCAACCCTTCATTCAGATCTGACCCACTACCTTTGTCGAGTGTCATCCTCTCTCTCTCATCTTTTCTGTCCTTCTCAACTGTATAAATATGTGCAATAAAACTGACACACCGTGAATATCATCTTCAAAAAGTTAAATATATAGTGGCTGGATACATAAAAAGAACTGAACAGAAAAGAAAAGTGTAATAAAATGGTGGAATTCTTCATTGCCTCCATCTGTTGTGAACGGAGTGGGAAAGAGAGCGTGGATCAGAGACGAGTAAAAGTACTCCTATTAGTACAGCAAAGCCTAGTACAGCAAATTTCACACTGTTCAAGGTTCCTGCGAACACACAAAAATCTTTGAAAATACATACATAGACGAGGGCCTTTAAAACCAGTTTATTTAAGCTGAGAAGTAATGACGGATCAACGGCATCATTACAGGCACAAATACTGTAGCTATAGCCGGTTTAAGAGCTTTAAGTCCTCTCACCCTGTATCAACCTCACAGCAAAGAACCAGCCTTTAAAAGCATGTCACAGATGCCTAAGCTTGGCGTGTGTGTGAGTGTGTGTGTGTTTCTGAAACTGGATGATTTACGAGCAAAGAAGGGTGTGGAACCAAAACTGAATAATTAGACTAGGCCAGTGGTAAATACATTTGCATGTGTGTGTTTCTGAAGATGGATGATTTACAAGTAAAGAAAGCCATGGAATAGCTCACTGACATTAAAGCCCTAATCCACAATAATTTGAGTCACACACATTAGAATACACACGATTTCTTAGAGGGACAGGATCACTTCACAACTTTCTGATAACACTCTAATTCAAAATACAAGTCAATTTTGCTTCAGTGCTTGCAAACAGCACTAATATAAACAAACCATTTGAAGCATCAAAATGCTTTAACTAATTATTTAGCTGTCACAGACTGTCAGTCCTGTATCAAAAGCTCACTCAATCCATTTGAGAGTACCAAAACCTCTTCAATCCAATAAATCAAAACAGAGACGAAGCTGGCAGTGGGGTGGCAGTGGCTCAACAGGGGGTGCAATACTGGAAAATCTGGGTTGGGGCTTTAAAGGAACAGTCCCTTTAAATGCTCTCAGTAAAGGTTGTTGGGATGGGGCTCTCTTTGAATTCTGCAAGAATGATGCGACTTAAGCGTAACCAAATGGCTTGACAGGCAGAGGGGCATGAAGTCTGAGGGAGAGAGAGAGAGAGAGAGAGAGAGAGAGAGAGAGAGAGAGAGAAGAAGGAAGAAGACGGAAAGAAAGAAAGAATGAAAGAAGGAAAGGAAGAAAGGGGTTAAGGTGTGATGGAAAAAGAGAGAGAAAAACAGGAGGGTATAGGGAAGTGCAAAACAAAACTATTTTTTCTCCCAGACACTGCATTTCAGGCTAGATTCCTCCGCTAGTTTCTCAGAGAGACAAACGGCTGGAGACGCAGGTCGCAGCGGGGGAGACGCCATTCAATTCCACGGAAGCTTCTGGAAAACGTCCAAAACGAAACGAGGAGGGAGCAAGAGGGGAGAGATTAAGAAACACTTCACCTACTGAAAGGGAGCTCAGCGCGGCATGCTCTCTCTCTTTCTCTCTCTCTCACACACACACACACACACACACACACACACACAAGCCTTCCAAAGAAGACTTAGATAAGAGTGAAGCTGTAGGGCCTGGTCCAGATTTGCGACAGAGATTGAGTGAGGCATTTCTTTAGCCTTAGAGAGGTTTAATGAGGAGCCATGGTTAACACTTAGCAAGGGGGAGAAATCTCATTTAGGATATTGAGGCTGACACTTTGGGGTTTACCCCGCTTACTAAACTCAGCCTGCCCACTTACGTCTTTTTTTTCTAATCTAAGACACTGGTTCCCAAATTGGGGTCCAAGGACCTCCGAGTACCCTTCAGGAGGTTCCCAAGCAAAATGAAGAATAGTTTTATTCGACTATTATTTCACTTACTAGACGTTAACATAATCAGAGCATGTACAAATGATTCATTCTAGCTTTCACTGTATCCACTGTTGCCTTCCCAGCTACAGTTTAGACAGTAATGCAATCCTATACTAAATCAAAAAAACTTCTCAGATGGTGTACCTTAGGACTAACTTGTCAAATGTGGGTGAGTGGTCCAATGTGTATCTATTTAAAGGTCCTTGACATGAAAAAGACATTCAGGCCCAAAATTCCAGTAATGTCTTTTCCTTCCGTGACGAATCAGGACTGCTTCCATTAGCCTTATTTGATTTTCTAAAAGGTTATGTGCTCCTGGAGAGTATTCAAGCCCTCCATCCCTGCACAGACTAAAGTCTACCCCACCGGCAACGTTACCACCTAAGCCTCTGCAAGAGCCAAGGGAAAACCCTGACTACAAACTACTCCACTCCATCATTGGGTGAAGATTTATAGCCGCAGAGACAGCTGGAAAGAGGAGCCACATAACCCAATAACTCTGCACACAGGGACCTGTCTTGCTCCCACCACAGAAACCACCGTAAAAGGAGTCAGTGGCTAAGATTCTATACATCATGAGTAACGTTACTTTTTGTGCAATGAGCTCTTGAAATGATTTCCCTCTTGAGGCAGAATTATCAGTTTTCTCAATCTAACTAGCATAAATCCACCTTTCTAACCATCCACTACCCCTTCTCCCTTGTTTCCTCGCTGCCTCCCTCTGTCCAATGAGGTCAAGTTTTCAGGTGGAAGAGAGGGAGAAGCGAAGTAAGCGATATTATGTAGAAAAAAGGACCGTAAAAGAAACCTGCTTAGTCCAACAGCTACAGCGGCTGGTGTATCTCAAAATTCACCAACTACTTTTTCTATTCTTCTCAACAAGCACTTCACTATTTTACCAGCCAAATAGATTTTTCGAATAGAGCAGGAGCTCCAAATGATTGTTGGTTACCTGCCAAAGTGTCTGGTAGTGAAGATAAACCTACCAGCCACGGCCAAAATTGAACAGCATTTGGCTGGCGGATGATGTAAATTTTCCATTATGGTTAAAACAACAGAAAGGGGGGGACAATGCTTCAATAATATTGAGGTATCACCATGCCACAGCGGTGTAACACTTGTAATGACATAGGGTCTGAGGTGTTATTGTAGTATTGTGAGTATCAAAGTACCAAAATTCAAAGCATTAATACATGAAAGATGATGCATCCCACTAAATCAACTTAACAAGACAAAATTGTAAAAGCAGCAGTGAATTCTTTCCCCATTACCCTGCTTCTGTACCTAGGCCTGCTCCAAAACCATCACTGTTAATCAACAAATAGGCCCTACTACTAATTTGATATGGTTTGGTGTAGCACAGTAAAATTGAGGTACTGTAATAACCCTAAATGAGGCCCGACTCCCCCACTGTTGGCTTGACTAGCCTCCTCACTGGGGATCTCATTCACTGGCAATTACAAAAAACAAAAGAATCCTATCTGCAGCCAAGCAGAGCGGACAGCGTTTCCTCATTCACTGGCTGTTGGCGTAATGTAAAAGGCTTCTATGGGAGACGGATGTGTGTCTGTATGCGTCTTTCTCTTTTTGTCAGTGGTACAATCTGTCTCTTTCTCTATCGCAGTGAGCATAACACCACGTCTCTTTTTCTTTCGCTGCCTCTCTCTCTCAGAGGGGCACTCTATCTTTTTCTACCCCCATCCCTCTTTCTTTCAGAAATAGTCTTTCCCTCAGCAATAGACTCTCCCCTCTCTCTCTCTCTCTCTCTCTGTAATAATGTCTGTCTCACTCTCTCCCTCCTAGCTTGGAGGCAGCTCTGTCTGTGACCCTGTCTTTGAACTCAGCAGGTCGAAAATGCTTCCACGTGGCCATACACACACACGCACACTCCTTAATAGCAACAGTAGGAACACACACACAAACTCAGGCAGGCAGGTGCACACAGACACAGTGTACAAGCACATGCACACATACACAACGCAGGGTTCTCTTAAAACAGTGCAACAGTGGCACTGCACTTCCTTGTTCATTTCTAGCACCAACTTGTCAGAATGCCTTGTTGGAGGAGCGACAGCAACAGGAAAAAACTGCAACGTTATCGCCTCTTCCAACCTGATCTTTTGAACTATAATAATGTGACACTTTATCGATCCCCATAGGAAAGTTCTCTTTTCATTTGCCCCCTCTCCACAGGGGGGTCAGAGCAGAGGGTCAGCTGCAGAACAGTTAAGGAGCTGAGAGGAAAGTCAGTCCACAGTCAGCAGTCCCTCTCCAAGGTCTCCAACCACAGGAATGAAACAGGGAATGCCAACCATTACATAATACAGCGCTGTGTGTGTGTGTGTGTGAGTGCGTGGCATAGTGGGTGCGCACGCATGCATGTGTTTATTTGTGTGGATTTGCATTTCATGTGCAGATGTGTGCTGCATCTGTGTGTGTCTGTTTGTGTGTAAAGCATGTGTACTCTATCAACAAGTCGTGTGCTCATGTGTGTTTTTGATGTGTGCACAAATAGCATGTGCATCGTCGTCCAATAGTTCAGTTGCAGGTTTAAATGTTTTAAAAGCAAAATACATTATTTAGCCCTGTTCATTCCCATTCTCATCTACAGGAGAGTTGATGAGGATATTACATCAGCAAATCTAATGCAGTATTTATTTTAATAGGACTGCAATTAACTGGTTTTATGAGTCTGTAGAGTTGGAAGGGAGGTTCTGACATTACAACACACACGGATGCACGCACACGGACATGCGCACACACTGTATACAGACCCGTGCACGCCGACACAGAGCTCAAATGTCCATAATATAGTTTAACGTGGCCCTTGTGAGCCCAGGTAAACACCATCAATATAGTTTTAGTGTGTTACAGAGCGGCATTGAGCAGGGACTGGGAGGATTTAACACACACACGCAGAGCAGGTCCCTGCGGACGGTGATGAATGAGGCCTGCCAAAGCTACTGTTGGTTCTGTAAGAGCTCCAAGTAAAGAGAAAGAAAGAGAGACAGAGAGAGAGAATTGGGGAGATCAGAAAAAGAGAGGGTGTGACAAATACTGGGTTTGGAGATTGGATAGATGGATAACTAGAGAGCTGGAGAGGTAGTGAGCTAGATGGACAGGTAAGAGAAGAGGAGAGAAGAGGAGAGGAGAGGAGAGGAGAGGAGAGGAGAGGAGAGGAGAGGAGAGGAGAGGAGTGGAGAGGAGAGGAGAGGAGAGAAACTTAAAGAGAGTTACAGACAGGAGAAAGACCATCTCTGCCATGCTGAGAGGACAGGTCATAAACTTGCAGCGATCTCAAGCCAGAATTTCAGCCTCACCCTGAAATAACTAGATTTTACTGTCTTTAAACAGCGGCTCAACCCACACTTCCAAACTGCCAACTGTAGAAGACATAAAGAAACACGAGCATAACTTTGCTCAGAGCTTCAAAATACTCCTTTTCTCATCTCTTCTATCGCGTTCTCTCTCTATCTCCCCAGCTTAAATGCCAGAAAAAAGACCAGAGAAATAAAGGGGGAGAAATAATTGAATCTCAGCTGAGTTTTAAAGTGCTCCAGGGTAAAACAATGCAGTAGAAGGCTTACTGTACAGAAATACAGAATCATAACTAGTTTCCAAAAACATCTCCAAATTAACTTCAAGAATGCCTGTTGATTCTAGTATAAAGAAAAAGAAAATGCCTTTGTTGCTCAACCCAGAGTTTGAAAAAGAGCACATATGCCAGAATGCATGTACAACCAAACCAAATAGGTTTCTCTGAATGAGTAACCGTCTGGTTCTATGCATACTAATTCACTGATAGCTGAGAAACGGCATTAAAACTAATTTCCTCTGCTTGTGTTAGGGCCAAACAGTCGAGGTCCCAGTGGTGTAAGCCTAACAATGAGGCAGTTATACCTCTGTTGTGGAGGTGGGAAGACAGAGGCAGACACATTTAACCCATAAATGTTGCCTTAGCTGGTGGAAAGGCCTCCTTAACAGCATTTGGACCACATGATACAAAAACTCTGCCTTTAAACCAATGGATTTAGACCATGTGACACGAAAGCTAAAGGTTAATTTGTATTGAAACCTATAGAAATTAACAATTAGACATGTCTGAAATTATTTCTTTGTGACTTTGTTACTGCTTTTGTTTTTAAAGACGTTTTTTTTTGTTTGTTTTTTTTAAAAGGTGTGACTGACTATCCTCCCATCTCATTCCTTTCATATCTGCTTTTTCCACATGTATCATTTACTCCCAAGGCAGCCGAAAGCACAAAGGCCCATCCATTTTGAAATGTCAACTGTTCCACAGCGGAGCTAAGGAGCAAGTATGTGTGTGTGTGTGTGTGTGTGTGATGGGGCGGGTGACTTGTAGCTCATTTATCAAAGGCCTTGTGTACACTGGGGACTACTAGTCCATCAACTGATGCTGTATATAAAGCAGCTCTATCAGCCTAATCCTCATAACCCTCTCCCTGTAGTCCCATCTCTCCCTCTCTCTCTCTCTCTCTCTCTCTTACACACACACACACATACATACACACTCATGTGTAATGTCAGGGGCCGTGCAGATCATAAAGCGGCAATCCAATCACGCGACAAAAACCCACGCAGTGATCCTATCACACAATCACACACCCCGACACACACCAACTCCCAACTCTCAGCTGCATGGCTCGAGACCTCACGCCCCACCCCAAACACACACACACACACACACACACACACACCCTCATCCCCACCCTCCCCAATATCAACCAGTCAATTCTAAGGCTGTTAAGGTCCATTGAGAAACCTTAAAGTCAATCTTAATGAGAATATATTGGATGGTTTTACAGGGATTAAGGCCAAGCAGGGCATACTAGACAACAAAACAATTAATATCTTAACCAATCAGAGGCCACAGTGAGAGAGAAAAAAAGATTATAGACAGACAGGCCAATTGATAGGTAGAGATAATTTGAAGAAAAAATTGGCAGTCCAGTCCCTCTTAGTATTTTATCTTCATTGAGACAGTAGGAAGAAAGAGAGACAGAGTAGGTGAGATGCAGGAGAGAAGGTTCTGGCAGGATTTAGTCCCAGGACAGCCAGAATAGATATGCATCCAGTAGTAGTAGTGGTGGAGGTCTGAACCACTACTACTACTAAATATGCATCATCTGAACCAATGGGAATTTTGTAGTGGAGGGCGTTCCTTGGGGGAGGGACTTAACTGAGCTCAACTGCTCTCTAGGGAATCAGTAAGAGCTCATCTTTATCATCATGGTGTAGTTGAGGGAGTTAAGGCTGTATAGGGACTTTGCAGTCACCTCATAAATCTCTAGGCAACCACAGCTGGCGCCATCATGGAGGTCCATTGGAGAATAAATAATGGCTTTATATCAAACAAGGCTAGAAAAAGAGCGATATGGTGTGGATGTTGAGTTCCGAGTTTTTTTCCGAACTGATCAAAAGGCCTTTGCATTACTGATTTCTGTTATCAATTCCCATTTTTTTTCTGTTTTTTTTTTTTTGGAACAAAATGCGCAGTTTATAGTTCACTATTCGTTATGCTTTCCATTCCTCCCTGGTCTGCTGTCTGTATGTGTGAGGCTCTGATTAATTTGTTCTAGTTCAGGTTCAGGTTCAGGTTCAGAGGGGAGTAACCTTGCTTCTTTCAATTGAGGAATATATCTAAAATCAAGGGTTTTTTGTGGTCTGCGGATTTGGAGAAGGCTATCTATGCTTTAATATCATCTTGTTGAGTGTTAAACAAAGAGATTTTTTTACCCCTATTTTAGCATCTAGAACATAGAACTGATTTCAAGATTTTACTGATCACTTCCAAAGCTCAGCATAGTCTGGTCCCAAGCTATATTACTGACCTTTTAACCCCTTATGAACCTGAGCATGATTACTGACTGTTCCACGATCTAGACTCAAGACCAAAGATGACCAGGCGCAAGCGAAAAGTCAGATTCCTGTCCCGGGGATCAACAGACAATCATCAAAAAGAAGAACTCATTTTACCGTTCAACACTGAGTTTACAAAAGTTGTGACAATTATTTGAGTGTTTGTCTGAAAGGTCCCACCATCATTTAACAACAGGCGTGACTCATTCATTTTTGGAACACAAGCACCAACTCAACAAGTGGGGTAGCAGTCATCAATGCCTTCTCTCTGACTTACATTAATCCCCAACACACACACACACACACACCAAAACGGTTTCTGTCCCAAAGTGGTGCTGATGACAACAGGGAGAAAATCCCCATCAAACATTGATGTTGTGACTTCATGGTAAACTGAGAGAATCTGGGACAAGAGGCTTTACTTGTGAGGGCATGTTAGGATTCAATCGAAATCATGCTGCAAACTTCCTCTCTGACATGCAAGTAAACACTGAGGCTTAAACAGATAAAAATTGTAATGAAATAAATTATCAAAAGGACTGAGTCAAGAGTGGCATGTGATGTGGGCATCTGTGCATGCTTGAATGTTTGTGTGTGTGTGTGTGTGTGTGTGTGTGTGTGTGTGTGTATGCTAGTGATGGGAAGCAGCTAAGCCAATAGAAAGTGGGAGACAGAGAGTGGCATGTATCTTGGTACAAGAAGTGTGCTGAAAACGAACGCAGCTACATTCTGACTTTGATCCATAATTTGGCTCCGTGAATAGTTTCACAGTTACACCATCCAAACAGGTGAAACCTCTCAGAGCAAACGAGTAACACCACATACATTCTCCATTATTCACCGTTCGTGCACACACACGCAAACATAGATACAGGCACAGACACACACACTACATCCTCTCTCTTCCCTCAATTATTTACCCGGTAGGAGTGAGAGATGATGTTCTGCGCTCACATACACACACACACACACACACTCCTCTGCCATGCTGCTTCCACCCCTCGTGAATAATGAAGCTTTTAAAATGTGTATGTGTGTGTGTGTTTGTGTGTAACCGTAGAGGTCACTACTCCAGTCAGTGTGTGCAGTCATATTGGTGGTGGGGGAGGGGGCGGGCGCTGTCATGTCACAGTGTTTTATTAATTTGATCCCAACTTCCCAACTCCAGCTCAGAGCAATAAAGACAACACAGATGGCCTTTGTATTAGGGTGGTCCAAAAAAAAGTGGCTTGTGGGACCTTCAAGAAAATATGTTTTCCATGGACTTCCAAGATTGATAAGATATTTTAATTGATCTGTCTTCATGCAATTTCATCATGATTTGTGAAAGCAGTTTGGGGATAGTCGGCAAAGCATATTAACATACACCATAAAAACATAAGACTAAAGAAGCGAATGCCTACATAAATCAATGTCCAATTGCTTCTTTATGATCCATGACCCAACACACCCATGGTATACTGGGCATCTCCCATCATGTCTCTTCACTGTGTAATAAAAATTCTTCCAAAATAATCTTTAAAAAGAATGCACTAATGAAGTTATAAACAAATACTACTAAAAATGTCTCATCTTAACGGCTTAAGAACATTACCCATGTGCTGTACTCTGATGCTGAGCAACAGCCAACTTTTCTTGTCATTTTATGAGAGGGAAAGCTGTATGGGATTTAAATGGTATTCAGGCTCTGTGCCTCTAACAACAGCAGAGTCCAGCTGAAACTTTGGAAGATCTCCTTCTGATCTGATGGATTCCAAGTTCCCCCTCATGGGAATCTGGCTAATACAAACCGTTCAGAGCGCTGAGCATGGTCCGCATTCCCGACTCAAGCCCCGAGGATACAGCTGATAGTTAGGAGGATGTTTCTTTTTTAACACGCCTGAAATATCATCCATAAAGCCACAACCTTTGAAGATGAAAGCCGCCGCCTGAGCGCTCATTGTCATCCTACAGGACATCCATTCGCTTTGTTTTAGGTAACAGATTCATTTGTGACCAGATACCATGAACCCAGGCTCATTTAACTTCACGGGAGAAGCATGTTTAAGTCTTTTAAAACGTGTAAGAAAAATCATCCATTGGGTGCTGAAGTCAACATTACACCTGGTTTCACTCTCACAAAAACTCATTCTAAATCACTAACAGCATGCTCACATTTTTTGGAAAAGTTTCAAAAAACGTTAACGGTTAGTGAAATACAGTCTTATGTTTTGAATCTTGAAACTTATTTATTGTGCTGTCAGGTTATACAAGGCTCCTGGATATATGCATGACTGAGGCTGTAAGATACAGTCTTGGCTAATGAGCTAGCCTTCCACTGTACCTCCCTCATAGCGAGAGCTGCCAAATATGCCAAGGTTAGTGTAAGCAGCATGCTAATCTCTTGATTCACACATTAGACTACACCTTTTGCACAAACACACTGGAAGGCACTGTATCAGGAAAAAGACCTAGGTGAGTCAAGTTCTGAAGACAATGACTCCCTTATTTCACCAAGCCAGTGATAAGCGCCAAACCCTCCTTTCACTTAGTCCTTTCCCTTTCCCTACTTTCCTTCTCACTTCATATCATCCCTTTCCTCATGACTTTCCTTCCCTTTCTTTTACTTTCTCATTTTGTTTCTTTCTTGCCCTCTTCAGCTTTCCTTTCCTAAATTATCTCCTCTTTACTCTCCTGTCCCTTTCTCTGTTTTCCTTCCATCTCCACTCCTTGTCTCGTTACCATTCCCAGTCCAGTCCTCTGCTGGTTCACATTTGGAGACACAGACAGGCTCTGACTGGTGATTGAGATCAAACAATCTCAACCATAAACAGTGGTGTGTGTGTGTGTGTGTGTGTGTGCATTATTAGTATTCTGTGGTTGCGTTGATGTTCTCAGTGTGTTCTCAGCTCATACGTTCTGCTCTCCTGCGGTCTGAGCAGTGACGTCCAAAGATGTTCCACAGAGATAGACCATTTCATGTGTATGTGTGCGTGTGTGTGTGTGCAAGAGTGAAGAGAAAGAGAGGGAGAGGGAGAGGAAGAGGGAGAGAGCTCTGCTGCACAGAGGCAGGAGGGGTGATGCTTTGCGGCGCACCACAAGGTCGATGTTCTTACATCAATTTGAGAAGACTGAAAATGAAAAAAAAAAACATGCAGAAGGCATCTCTCGCACTCGCACCGACACCGGATTCCAGCCTGCTGTCAAACTGTCCACACGGTCACAGACACGTCCTCAGGCACTGACACACTAACTACCACATACATTCTTGGCATTTTCACAAGAGCCAATTACTGCTCCCCCAAACTGGCAGGTCTGAATGTTCTACAAGCCAGCTGAGACAGCGACTTGCTGGATTCTTTCTTAATTATCATCACAAAAAGTCCCCAAATTTCAGTTGATAACACAGAGGCTGTATTTCTAAAGGCATTCTAAGTGCTAAGCAGGGCGTGAAACCGAATTCTTTGTCAGTAGCCGCGGTGGCTAGTGTATTCAGAATCTCACTAAACTAAGACTACACCCAGAGAAGACATACTGAAACACCACACCACTAATGTCAATACGGAAACTGTTGGCAACGGAGCCGGTCAGAGAGCCGCTTTCTATAAAGAGCATTAGGAAGTCAGAGAGCTGCTGCATACAAATGTGTACACAGACAAACACACACACACACACACACACACACACACACACACACACTCTAAAGAGGCAATCAGGATGAGTGCTGGCCAGGATCTACAAACAATATACAATATGTGAGTGTGTGACTGAGAACATGAGAGAGAGAATGGGAACCAGAACAATAATAAGACAGAAAAACAAAGAGAAGCAGAGAGAATAATATACCAAGAAAGACAGAGAAAGGATAGAGCCGGCAGAAGAGAGACAGAGAGATGTGAATACATAGACCAACAGGGAGAGAGATAGAGATAGAAAGACAGTCACAACAAGACAGAGACAAAGGTAAACAAAGACATAATATAACCACACCATTGGATAGACACTTTCATCTAATGCACCTTATAGTACCTTTTGCTGCAATGACCTGGCAGCATTGGAGCAGTGCAACACAGCACAGACAGAAAAGCAGTGATTGGGATAAAGTCAGAGGCAGAGAGACAGACAGAGATAAAGTAAAGACTGTAGTGTGTGTTTCTGCCTATGTGGCAGAATCCTAATCAGCACTCCCTCCGGTTTCAGAGGTGTGGTGTGCTGAGAGAGGAAGCTGGCCTCTCTCCCATTTCCTGCGTGTCTCCCGAGACTCAAACCTCCTCAAGGTGAAAAGAAAATATTAAGCCATCCTCTTGCAACCACCACTTTGGAATGACATATTGTCGGTGTGCTGCTGATGCACTGCACCTTTGCAAACTCACAAGAACTGAGAAAAAAAAGACTGAGTAGGCTACCCCCATTGATAAGCCACATCTCTGGTATTTCATGATACATTTTCACTGGTTTGTATCAGTCTCTAATGTGGGGGTGCAGGAGGAAGCCTGATAAATAGACGACAGACAGGCAGATGGGCAGACAGACAACTAAACAGATAAGAGGACAGATACACACAGAGATTGTCAGATAAACATATCAGTGCCTGCTAGGGGTTTGACAACCCCATTCCAATCTGTTGCGCAATTTATCAAGAAATCTCTCATCCAAACAAACTTGTTTCCAAACATTTGTCAGGCACCAGGTAGCTCAGCGTCTCAGCTGAGTCCTTGAGGCATCCCTGTGGTTCAGCTGGCTACAACACATACCATGTACCCAGCATGCCTTGGGCTGAAATCCAAATCAGACAAATGCTCTTTGCTGCATGCTCCCCATGCCACCACACCCCCCTCTCTCTTGCATGCTGTCTAATAAAGTGCCATGAACGCAATAAAAATGATCATGAATAATCAAAAAGGTTCAAGTAGAGTCTATCCAAGTCTGTGCAAGGTCATGTTCATGAAGAAGAAAAATTGTCAGTTGGAGACACAACTGACAATTTTTGGGAGTGACACACAGGAGGAAAAAAATTGATTTCCCAAGCCCCAAGCAAGAGAAATTGAGTGACTTATGGTGGAATAAATACTCTCAAAAAGTGATTTGCATAATGCTGATGTCAATGGAATATTTTTTAACTCTAATTCTGGTATTTTCCCATTGTTTAAATGGACGTTTTTTTGGTCCTACATGCACTGAGCAGGTTTCATCGAGGATCAGCACCTCCAAATCTGAGGCCATGGTTTTCTCCCAGAAAAACTCACTCACTGGGACTCACTGAACCCACTGAAAACACTGTATTTTATTTCAAACCAATTAAATAATTCTGTCATTTCAAGAACACAGAGGAATTAGGTGAAAAACACTAATGGCCTAATGATTAGAGACTGTCCAATAATGGTGAGGTTGCAGGTTTAATATCCACGACAGCCAGAGTGTCCATCAACAGCCACGTGTCCTGTCAAACTGTACTTGAGCAAGACACCAAACCCCTACATGCTCACTCAGTCGCTCCGGATAAGAGCATCAACAAAATGCCTAATCATGATCAGAGTCATCCAACAACAGCAAGTAAGCAGAGTCAGATACACATACACACACACATACTCCTACTCACCGATATCTGGAAGACCTCCTGTGTATCGTCGAGCATCTGAACCCTTATGGAGACTTGTCGTCCTGGGGGCTGGGCTGGGGGGCGCAGGCCGGGCTCCAGGGTGGACACCCCGAAACTTTCGGGGGCCCCCAGCCTCTGGCCGGCTGCAGACGGCCTGTCGGCAGGTTCTACCATGGTGACAGACTCTACAGTAAGGCGCTCTCTACCTTCAGGGACCACTCTTCACGTCTGGAGAGGAAAGGGAAAGAGCGGTAGTTTTTATTTCATGGTTACAACTAGTGTTTGGTTTTGGTTGCAGTTTGTGTGTGTGTGTGTGTGTGTGTGTGCGCGCATTTTAAGAAAACCAGTCCAAATGTATAAATGTGAAGCGGTGAGTTTCTGAAAACAAGAATGCATGCTCCATCAACCTTCTCTGGGTAAATAAAGGTTAAAAAGGTATAAACCCTGGTGTAAACTGTCTGAAGTGTGGAAAAATTACAAGATTTGCCTCAGATTTAATATGAAGAGGTAAGAGGTTTTCTTGTAGTAGCCCAATGTAGAAAACTTGGCTTGAATGGAAACTTGGTGCTTAATTAGTTCAAGAAATGTGCAATGAATCTTATAACATTTATCCAATCTGAGGAAATTTGCCTTGCACAATGTAGAAACCACAAGATATTCTGTCAGTGTGTTATTCAGTGGTGAATTTTTATTGGTTGGAATTGAAATGAGTGTGTAAACCACAGAGCTGGGACAGTTCCATATTATAGCTAGACATAGGAGGTGGGCCAAGGCATATAGACACACACACGTCTCACCCCTAGCTACACACACACACACCTATTCCAACTACATGCAGGTGGGATTTACTGCCTTTCCTCCATGCTGAATGGAAAACTCTGTTGAAGACCAGTTCAGACTTGAATCAAAGCTTCACAATGTAGGACAGATGAGATATGGTCTGGGACACACAAAGACAACTTGAATCAACCCCCCCCCTCCCAGACATAAACACACACTTACACACACACACACACTTCATCAGCCCCCCTCCTCCTTTCCCTTTATCCCACACTTGATAAACCTCGACCCCAGACAATAAAAAGCCTCTCAGACGGTTGGTGACATCACGGCTGTGGAATGTTTTAGAAGACAGAAGACAGTG
Source organism: Centroberyx gerrardi (assembly GCF_048128805.1). Lineage (NCBI taxonomy): Eukaryota > Metazoa > Chordata > Actinopteri > Beryciformes > Berycidae > Centroberyx > Centroberyx gerrardi. Next base: position 8,642,313 of record NC_136017.1, read on the forward strand.
AGAGGGCAACGCAGAGACCGGGGTTACACACCGCTGCACTGCCCCGACACACACACACACACACACACACACACACACACACACACACACACAGGCCTGTTCACTCTAATCAAAGCAGTCACAGATTCAATGTTTCCAACCTACTTGAATGGTCTTGTAAGTGTCTGTGCGTCTGTGTGTCTGTATGTATGTTGTTATACTATTCATCAAAGGGTGGCTTATCGATCAAAGCACATCATAAAAGGTCTCCCCCTTTATGGTCCCATGTTCCGTCAAAGGCATAATTAGACGATGTGTCATAAATCCTGAACTTTTTAACCATCTACATTTGGGACACATTCACATATCCTCATGGAGAGTTGACTTATAGATGGAAATACATCATTTTTGGAAGTTTTATAACTCAGCTATTATAAAATTATAAATAATTTTGAACTCAGGTTCAGCTGTTACACACAGTCAATCAATTTGAAAACGACAAAAAATCTCTCCAATCCCTTGTTTTTGGTTTTCTGAGGTAGGATTACCATTTTGTTTTTATTTTTACATTTAGAGCACACACTAGGTCATTACATGTTAATCAATAAATTATTTAATCAATAAGTCATTAAGGACCTATTGCTCATTATGCTGATTAATAGGTCTATTAGGCCTTCAATAGCAGGATCTCCCTACGGTTACCTCCTTTGGTGTCACAGAGTCAAGTCCTCTGTGTTCTCTAAAGCTACATACAGCCACTGGATTAGCATATCACACACTGCCTTCCGAATAGTGACAACAGAAACAATGAGTGTGTTTACAAGCATTACAGTAGTCCAGATAACAGCTCCTATGGCAGGCAAGGACATATTCAGAATAAGCCACTTCTTCATTTCCTCACCAATAACCCTGTATATGCAAATAAACAGAATATTCTAACTATTTAGGGGCAGCAGGGTGGTGTAGTGAGCAGAGAGACTGTCCTTCAACTGGAGGACACGGGTTCAAGACTCCATGACAGCAAGCATCTGCCCTGCTCAAGTGTCTTTCAGCAAGACACTGAATCCCTACAGCTTCAGGGGGGGCTCCTCTGTAGCCGACCCTGACCTCTGACCTCCCTGTGGCGGAGGGCAGGTGAAAATATGAACTTCTTCTTTGTGGATCAATAAAGTATCTATTACCACAGAAAGAGAACTTACACAAAGAAAAAAACACATGAAATAGGCTATACTGTATGTTTGCATTAATGGTTAGAACTGACCGAATTGCCCTCACTACCCAAAACAGTCCCCTTTTGTGTCCAGAATTCACAAGGGACCTTGCAAGTAATACAACCATATGCAAACAGAGTGCCATAAAAACAACGACACTATCTTTAGTCCCCCCACCCACACACACAATCCAGTACTTCTCTGCAGCTGCGTGACAAAGGCTGTAACTAGAAACTGGAGCCTGGCCAAGGAAGTGACCTGACAATAAAAGGGACCTGACATTCAAGCTACTCATTACACCTGTGGGAACACACATTTGTTCTTGTTGTCTGCTACTTCCCCCCGCCAGACAGAAAAGAAAGCTCCGTTCAATCACTTTTTAGCAGTTCATTATCCAGGCAGTCTGAAATATCATGATGGGTTTGGACTGTATGACTCAATTCTTGGATATGCCTCCAACAATAGTAGCTGGGGTAAGGGCATTGTGTTGGGAGACTGAAATTACATTCACCTTTATTCATCCTTTTAGATTATGGAGGACTGAGTCTGCCAAATCAATCAATCAATCAATCAATGCACAGTGAAAAAGGGAAATAAATTAGCAAATCAATAAAAGTATAAATAAATTAATTCCTAACTTAGAAGATGATTTTTCTTGTATCCAAATAAAAAGTAAATATATTTATTTTTCATTCATAGGTGTATTTAGTCATTTATTGGCACATTTCAATTAATAATAAGGGGAGTCGGTGTGCATGGTATTGTAAGATTCAGGCGTAGTCATCAAACTAGCACTGTTGGTGAAGATTTGGCTCCTTACAGCAACTTTCGGAAGGTCATGTCTTACAGCAAGAGGGAGGAAATAACAGCAGAGAGGCAGTCAATTTCCCAGCTGCTCCATCGTCTGAACTCTGGTTCAATGAACAGGTCAAATGATGAGGAATGTCTTCAAATTGCTCCAAACTAGAGGCTCAATGTCTGTATTCATTTGAACAGCTAATTCTCAGCCAGTACTTCTACTTGAAAAAACATATAATCAGGCAAGGCATTACTTTCAGCTTCGTTTGCCAGGCGGGACAAGTCTCTCGCTATGATTTGCCTGTACTGAGCCATATATTTGTCTATTTATTCATTTTTCTTTGTACTTTAAATTAAATTATTAATTTATTTCCCTTTTCTCTGTGCTTTTATTAATTTATCAATTTATTTATTGATTTAAGGCTGCATTATTTCCCCTTTTCTCTGAGCATAAATTCATTCATTTGGCGGACTTGGTGCCCCATATGCGATATGTTTGGTGATGTGAGTGGAGATACTGTTTGAGTAGTTTTCTTGTCGGTGATATTTTCCAAACAATTTATGATTAATAAGTGACAGAAGCTGTTGTCAAGAACAATGCAAATATTGAAAAATGCAAAGAAATACGAGAAATACAAAATTTTTCAACTCAGGAGCACTGGTGCTGCTTGAAAAAAGCTTCTAAGCTTCTAAGTGCTTGAATACAATATTCTGTTTCTGAAACGCTACGCTCACTCAGTTTGGGTTACTTGCTTCTCTCTTCCTGTGAACCTTCAAAGGGAAACAAGTGTGAACTCAGAACCAGTTTATAGCACTACCTAATCATTCACTAACAAGCAGGTGCCAATTACCCTGTAGCTCATACTCTGCAGGCTGTAGGGTTGGTGTGTTGCCTGCCTGTCTGTCTTCATTCTCTCAACACAAACTCTCACTAACAGGGAGCCTGCAGACCATTTTTTAAACCAGGAACGCAAATAACAGGAAATATAATAAGAAAACTGTATTTTCTAATTAAAAATGAATGGGAACATTGGCATTGTGTCCAAAAACTTAACTTAGTAAAGTTTTAGCTGTAAGAGAGTCATTCATGTTCATAAATGCACCACCGGACTATCTTCGGACCATAGGAATGACACATACAAATTGTTAATTTTGTGTTATCCCGCATTTAAGACCAATACCACAACTAAATAAATGCGAAAAGTGAAAAAGACTTTCATTGTCTCATTGTGAAGTTTCATTGTCTCCTCTGCAGGCGCCGGGGACTGAACATGGAACTGAGCAAGAGAGGAATACAGAGCAAGGCGGTCACACAGGCACAAAGGAAGCTACTGTGGGAGCGTACAGCAGTGGGGCTTTAACTCTGAGGGACCAAGGCCTCCCAACCAGCCTTTGAACTGCTGTTCAGTTGAAAATTTCCCAGCAGTTTGTGAGAGGGAAGCTAGGCCCAGGAATCGGATGTGTGCATGCCTATGTGTGTGTGTGTGTGCGTGTGTGTGTGTGTAGGTTGGTGAAACGGAGGGAGCTTGAATATGTAGGCTATATGTAAATATCGACATAAACGACATATGACAGGTTAACAAAAATGTATAAAAAACAACGGCAACAACAGATGTCATAATTTAATTCATGAAAAACTAACACTATGCGGTTTGGGTGGGACTGTGATGTGGAGGATGCATTTGCACCCCATTTAGCCCCGCTTCTCTGTGTGGATCTCTGCATGTGCAGGTTTGGGATCAAAACAACACAAGAAAACAGAAAAATGGAAGGGAAATAGCAGGAAAATGGGGATCTTCATTTGGAATGACTGTACACTACATGTACAAAATTTGTGATAAATTTAGATATAGCCTAGATATAATGGATAATGCCAATGTCATTTAGTAATATGCAAAACTTGCCTCAGAACATCAACCCCATCTTAACTGAAGACCACAATGGAAATAAGATGTTAATTCTCGTTTCTAGCAACAGGAAGATCATATTTATTACACAGCCTTTGTTTTTAAACTAATTGCCTGACTAACTAACCTGAAAAAATTACATCCCTGACTACGGGCTACATCCTAACAAGCACATCTGAGGGCAACATCAAAGCTGCTACACGTTTACTACCATGGTCCTTGACAGATCAATGGCTGTGCTTGATACCATGTTCATCAAGGTGACACTCTCCAGTCGCCTAGCCATTAGGCTGTTCTGTTGCCCTGGGGAGAGTGGCCTTTGTGCGTGTGTGTGTGTGTGTGTGAGTGTGAGAGAGAGCGGAAGAGAAAGAGAAAGACAGAAAAGGAAAGAAAGAGAGTGATTCACCCCATCTCTGCCATTATAAACAAGATATTGATTGGAAAAATCAAATGGGCAGCAGGGTGGCGTATTGATTAGGGAGACCATCCTTCAACTGGAAGACACATGTTCAAACCCCCAAAACAGTAACCCTACACCCTGCTGAAGTGTCTTTGAGCAAGACACTGAATCCCTACCAGCTTTAAGGGCGCTGCTCTGCCACTGACCCTGTGCTCTGACCTCAACGTACAGGGAGGAGGGGGGCAAGTGAAAAGAGAATTCCCCCCTCTGGGATCAATAGAGGAAAGGGAATGAAGTAAATGCGTTTGTCAGCTGATGTCCTTTGTCACCTGGTAGTGGTGATGCATTGAGTTGGGGGGGGGGGGGGGGTCAAGGTTTGGCTCTGACAATAAAAAAGGACCTACAGGGCTGTTCATAGTAAGCTGCAGACTGTTAAGAAGTCCTAGAAGAGACACCTTGAACAGAGCAACGCACATGCACACACTCAAACACGCACTACACAAAGAGGAGCTAGTGAGCAATCCACACACACTACAGCCGTGTGAAATGGAACATAAAATACACAGTACTATACACACTCTAAACCCAGAGACAGATTCAAAGACACATACAGAGTTGCCCAGTTGGCTAAGTGCAAGCGCCTGAATGTAGGTTAGCAGAGTAATCCTTTAGGCCAGGGTAAAGATGTCAGTAGGCTATGGCAACCTGCTCACACTCAGAGACTGGGCTGGTGTGTGTGTGTGTGTGTGTGTGTGTGTGTGTGTGTGTGTGTGTGTGTGTGTGTGCACGACTCTATTGATGTGCATGTGGCAACGTTTTGACAATGACAAAGTCAGCCTATTACAAGGTTATGGGTTGTGATCGGCATTAACACAAAACAGCAGGAAATAACTAGGGGGGGGGGGGAAGCTGGGAAAACTGAAACCCACAATGATGGACATTCACCAAAGTCTTTGTCCGTTAAAATCAATCTGCTAATTTTTAAGTTTTGTGAATTAACTACTGTGTATATCATCCTAGTGTTGGTGTACATTTGCATGTTTCAAGTACTTATTGGAGCAGGCTATCCTCGTGTAACATTAAGCTTACAGTAAAAGGAGCCCTGCTGGACCTCCTAAAGCTCAGCCGATTAGGAAAATGAACAAGCTGGTAGCTGTGAAAAAAATCGAAGCAAGCAATTATACTTGAGAGACAAGGTCGGGCTCATCTAACATCACGCACAGTTGCCTTACGAAGCCAAAATGTTTTTCTTTAATCTGAAAACATACTATTTTCATGAATTGGCTATCTAAGTGTGTGCCATTCAATGGATCCTAGGCAGGCTACGTGTAACCTCGCTTCATAATCCTGGTAGCTTGATTTCCTTACCCCCTTTCTTCAGGATCCAGAGATTGTCCGCAAGTATAGCCTTTATCTCCAACACAGACGGTAAATCCCACAGTCCTGCAAGTTAGTTTGCTTTCGCCGTCCTCTCTTCGCGGCAGAAGCCTCTCCGCTCAGGTAGGACGTGGTTTCTGTGTGGTGGCCATAACCCAGATCGGCAGTGTGAGTCGCGCCTTGGCTACATTGAAACAAATGTGGGAACCGTAGATCGAGCTTTCTACTCGAACAATAAAGAGCAACACACTGCCTCCAGCACCAGGGACCCGGCACTACAGTGTCAGAGGGGGAGAAAGTGTAGTGCAGCCGAACGGCGCCACCTCACGGTGATTTGGGGAAGAGAAGCTATGGGAAATGTAATGGGACATGATCGTGCTGTCTGTCTGTACCGGGTTTATAACGAACCCGAGCAGCGATTTAGGTTCGTGAACTATACACGAGCCGGCGCAGATGGGGTTTGTAGTTCACCCCTTATGGGCACAGGCCTGGCAAAAAAAAACAGTGGCCAGTACGGGGATCGAACCCGCGACCTTGGCGTTATTAGCACCACGCTCTAACCAACTGAGCTAACCGGCCATATTGCAACAGCTTTCGGGCTTGAGGGAACTTGAAAATGCATTCAGTCAAATATTTCATTTTGATATTAATTGTTTCTTATTCCCAAAAGTCACCCACCCAAAACGCCCGTGCCTATTGAAGGCAGATGAGTGAACTTGAGTCCTGATACCTAACGGGCAGCTAGCTAGCTAACGTTAACAGGGCTTACCTGTAGTGGCTAACGTTAGACAGAGAAGCTTCAGTTACTTGTTTTTTGAAAACCAAAAGTTCCCTAACATTACTATCGGACATGGGACTGAACGTAAAACCATGGAATACAATTTATATTGAACTAAAACCAACGTTTAATCGGGAATGAAAACGTCCTCGCCCCTCTGGTAGCTGTTCTCTGCGGCATCCACTACCATCACCACCGCCCGTTGCCATGGTGACCCCTCAAATCTGGTGGGCAAGCAGAGAGGGCGAGACTATTCACGTGACCCAACAAGATGGCGACCACAATGTAGAATGGATGCGAATGTGAGTACTAGCTAATAGCTAACCGTTAGATTAAATAAAGTAGCATGCCATAATTGTAAACTCTTAGAAGCCACCGTCGGCCTGTGTTCATTGAAACATACTCTTACTTTACAGTGTGTTACGTTAAAACTCCAGCCAATTTCGTTTTATCCACGACTCAGCTTGCTATCTGAACTAACCGAACGTTGACCGAATCCGCTAACGTTAGCTCTCTCATCATTTGAGCTGCTGTCTGGCTTGATGATTTGTTGTTTAACGTTAGTCAGCTATTTTGACCTGCATGTGGCCTAGCTAGCTCACTGCAGTCAGCGGTTGAATGCTCCCTTATTCTTTTTTTTTCATTCTCTTTTAGGTTTTAAACTAAGTGGCTACATTTTGCTGGAACCTGAGATATCTTAGTTAATTGTTCATCATCATATCGCAGGATCAAGATGGCCTTAAATGTCTTCGGTAAGCCACTTCACACCCCAGATGCTTGTATCATTCTGCCTTTATCAATGAAATGGATATCTGGGCTATTGTGTAATAAACAATACCCGTTTCTGTCTGCCACACACGCACACACACACACCCACACACGTGTGTCTTCGTGTGTGGCAGACAGAAACGGGTAGATTTTACATGGGTCAAGTTTACCGGGTAGTGTATTAGTAAACATCAGTTTTTCGGATCATGGCTATCTAGTTTGCCTGGTACATAGTGAAAGTGCTCACAGTGGCCAATGAATTAAGAAGCTGGCTTATTGCCTCATGAATGTGTGTCTGTCCATGCCTGTAGATGAAAAGGTTTCCTGTGCTCCTTTATATATTGGGGTTTGTAATTGCAGACACAGTCAGTTTCTACAATAGATGTGTTATGTCTAGTTTCTTGTGAGTGTGTATATGTGTGTGCATGTTGCCTTGAGAGAGAAAGCGACACTTGCTGGGGGAAGATTGAGGGTTATTTTGAAGACAGGATACCGGGAGGACGAGTGTTGGATTGATAAGACTTGTAGTGTACACACACACACCAAGACAGGAAACAGGGTGTTAGTTTTACCCACGCAGAGAAGATGGGAGGGAATGTATCCCAGAATTTGCAAGGTGCTGGCCAAAGAGCTACAGAACCTTAAATTAAAAGCTGCACATTCATCACCACTATGTATTAACAGTGTTTCCTGTAGGAGTTTTTGTAGATGTAGGGGCAGGGTAATTTTGTTTGAGACCCAGTTTTGCTCCTGGGCCCATTCCAGGATTAAAAGTTCCAGTGGTGTTGCAGTTACTATTTAGTTACTAGTTAGTATGACATTAAGGCTGTGAGTGTGCAGTGACTTTTTCAAATTAAAGTTTGACCTCATCAGTCAGCCACAATAAATCACTAACCAAATGCATGCATCACAGAATTTGAATGGGCGCAAAAAAGGACAACTCTTAGTATTTCACAGTAATCTCCCTCAGTGCACAAGATGGATGCCATTGAATGTTGTCATGGAAATGGGTGTTCTTGTTCATTTGTGGTGTCTGGCGTAGGACTTGGAATTGAAATGTTCAGCGTAACATCTACTCGAATGTTCAGCCAAGTGATTCCTCTGCCACGATAACAAATGAGCTTGTGAATTCTGTTCTACCAAATCAGTGCCAGGGGGCAAATATGTTCTGTTTTTAAATCGTAATGGTCTTTTGAGATCACATTTTCTCCAGCAGTGATGCCAGTTTTGCTAGTGGTTCGCCACCTCTAAACAAGTAGTGAGGAAACACTGCTATAACATTTATATCCATCCATAATTAAGACGGGTAGGCCTGGGGGAGATGCAGTAAAAGCCTGTCTGTGTGTAAGAAAGATAAACGTCATACAGAGAGCTGATTTAACAAGCCATCTATTCACTGACTTACCATAGCCTACAGCATTTTATGCTCCATAGAGTGGATTTATTAATTCAATTGCTTAGTCACCATTCATGATCAGTGTAATTTTTGACATGGTAAAGCAATAAAGACTCAGCATAAATGCAGGGTCTCATGAGAACTAGTAAGTGTTCGGCTCGGTACATCAATCTAATATCCAAAGTACTTGCACTCAAACTATAGGAACTAAGGCAGCTGGAAGCCTTTACTTCATATGTCATGCTTTGAGTGCGAGAACCTTTTGAATGTTGGGTTTTATAGACAATAAACTGTTTATTTAGCTTGTGTATTTGGAAGTGGCATTGATAAAACTGTGGAATGGCCTTTATCAGTTTCAGTGATTAGGCTTTAAATACATATGTGATCTGTAGGAATTCATAAACAGTGCTGTTACCCAGCACCAACAGTTCACCCACAAAACTGACATTTTGGCTTGTTTGAATATTGCCTATTCTGTTGAGTAGTTATTATAAGAAATAAAGCTTCACCTTTTCAGGGAGTTGTATTTGTGCTGTTCATTTGATTTCTGTGCAGAAAGAGAAAGCGAGAGCTCTCTACCAGTACACAGGATCTGACAAGGGAATCATGATTACTTCCTGATTTCGCCACACTTAATGCCCTCATATCTTATCTGGTTGATGGTTGGGATTAAAACTGGGACACAGGGCCAGGCAGATGAAGTCATGACTAATCACTGTCCTGGTCTAACCACATGGGGGCACTGTGGCAAAGGAAATTGAGTTAAACGAGGCAAAGTTCTGCAGTTATGTTGTTCTTGAAGCACATTGTCGTTATTTTTCTGTCCTCAGACCATGATGAATACAGGCCACCAGTGTGGAAGTCCTACTGTGAGTATTTAAGTAACACAATCATTGTTTTTTATTGGGATTGCTGCTTTCTTGTTTTTCTGTTGTTGTGACAGACCTTTTTGTTTTACTGACCATAAACTTGTTTTACTTTGGTTTACTTGAAAGCACTCTGCGATTCACTGTCCTGAGTGTTTCTTTTAGTGTGTATGTTTGTATACACACTCATTAAGAATCGTTAGAACATGCTTTTTGCTGATGGTGGTGTGTGTTTCTGACCAGTGTACCAGCTCCAGCAGGAGGCACCTCACCCACGCAGACTCACCTGCACCTGTGAGGTGAGAAGACACACACACACACACACACACATACATGTAGAGGTAAATATTCTAGACATATGGGCTTTAAGCACTGGAAATTCTGCTCGAAATTGCTCAATAAAATATATTTTATTGAGCAAGATAGAAAAATGAAGTTCCTCTGTGAAAAAATCTGTCATTGTAGAACAATGTTTGGCTCTACTAGACAGCTTTTGAATCCTGGTGTCTAGAAAAAAACACCCCAAAGCCTGAGGGGATGTGGCTAATCACAGCCATGCAAGTTACGTTTTGAGCACATTTATTGTCCCGCCAACATGAAACCATGTTTATCTTGGAATACAGATATCATCAGATACCATTTTCACGCATCATTTAGCCAGAATACATTATGGTAGCTAGTGCATAATGTTAGAGGCAACATTTACCCAAACAAATGTTCTCCAAAAGCAGCAATTTGGGAATTTGGAAGTTTAGGAACTGCAGGTTGTATGAAGAAGGAGCCTAAAAATCTCCATTGTGAATATGCTGCCACTTCTGATATTCACCAATCTGCAGGATCTGATGTAACTATCCCTTGTGCTATTTGGGGTGAGCACTTATGTAGAAACCTAGCTTGAATGTTGGAGAAAAGGCAGGGCTTGAGTGCAGGGATGTCATTATCATGTGGGCACCTCCCATCACAAATGTGTCATTTGAATTAGACTCATAAACACCTTCAGAAGGATTACTAGTAAGTTCTGGTGTCCTGCCCTGTATCTACACTTAGGCTTATACTTCACAACATCACAAATATTTTCTACCCCTGCTATTGATCTCAGCAACAACAATAATTGCACGAATAAGGCCTAGAGGATGCTGAAAATTTGTTTGTGTGTGTGTGTGTGCGCATTGCTGCCTCCTCAGAGAAAGTATTTGCTGATTCGGCTTGCCGCTGGGCTGATTGTTTTTGCTGTAGTTCACCAATCTGCTGTCTTCAGACAACCAGGGAATGCAGCTGTTAAGCTGTCTACAGTCGTAGATGAACAGTATTAAACACAACAAGGATTTTAATATTAGTAAAAGTAGTGTTCATAGTATTTCACTGGCGTAATCTAACATATGCTATCAGTATTTGCTCAGGAATTCTGACTTTAATTATTAGGGCACTCCCATTCATTTCCACAGTTATTTTTGGGGCTCTTCTGCTTCATTAGATAATATAAAGAGGAGCGTAACAGGAAAGATGGGAGAGAGACGTGTAATGACGTGATAAAGGTCACAAGCAAATCCTGCACTTTACAAAACCATGGAATACACCTTAGCCTGCTGAGCCAGCCAGACTCCCCACTATAGCTGTTTCCCTTTCTCTCTAAAAAGGAGAGTGAGTAGACTTGATTAGTGACAGCAGAAGTTAATCTATGCACATTCAGGTGACCTTACCCCAGGTGAAAAATAAACTCGGTTCCAAACAAAAGAAATCCACTAACAATAGGCTCTTGGGACAGGTTACCCTTCTGGCTCGAAACAGCCTGCTCAGCAATTCAGAAACCAAATTGAACCAGCCAGAAGTAAGCTAAATTATGCAAAACAATTATACTAGGAGCTGAGAACGGTTTATGACTGCCCACTCCTGCTACCATAGCTATGCCATCACATGAATTATAACTCCTGTCATAGTCACGAGATAGATTTCTGTACTTTGGATCCCAGCTGGTGTCCTTTCTTTTCAGCCAGAGCGAATCGCTGCTCTTTTCAGCTGCTTCAGAAGCTTTCTTTGTGGCCCGCTGAGGAAATTACTCCCATGTTGAATCTTGCTTTCAGGAAGTTTCAGTTGCACGGCATTTCACTTCAAAGCGTGTGCCCAAATACTCCCTCAAATGGGCTCACTTTGGGTTGAAACGTTGCACCAGTGAACCTTTTAGGGAGTTAGATTCAGTGTGGAGCTTGATGCCTCAACAGAACAACAGGAATCTAAAAATCTTTAGGTGTTTGCAGAAGGCGGGGAATGAGTTTAGTTAATACAGACAAGCGGAGGCTCAGTCCTAGCTGATGGCAGTCAGGTGGTATGGCATGTTGCAGATGTCCACCAAATGCCATGCACCAGCTAGTTTGCCCTGAGGGTGGGCTGGCACCAGATGTGTGCATGTGTGTGTGTGTTAGTGTGTGTGTGTGTGTAAAACTAGGGGGGACAGCTCTGGCAAGGTTGGGGGAATCCAAGGGGGATTAAAGAAGGGGACTGTGTGTTATTTGTGTGTGTGTGTTAATCTGCAAAAGACAGTTCTCTCAGGACCTGATGGATGGATGGTAGGGTGTGTGTGTGTGTGTGTGTGTGTGTGTGTGTGTGTGTGTATGTATGTATACTAAATGAACAGCTGTTGGGTTTGATGCCCTGGTCAGGTCAGGTAGTCGGCACTGACCTAGTTAAAAAACAGCAGACTGGTAGACAGACGGAGTGGGAGAGACACCCCCCACCCCCTTTACCCCCTATGTTGTCCTCCTGGCAATTCTGCTTTATGTGATTAACTGATGCACCAATAAGCACTTATTCACGGCCGATACCTTAAGTTATGGGGTGCCAGGGTGGCGTAGTGAGTAGAGAGACTGTCCTTAAACAGCAAGTCCCAGGGTCAAGCCCCCCTGTCAGCAAGTATCCACCCTGCTGAAGTGTCCTTGAGCAAGACACTGAATCCCTACTAGTTTCAGGGGTGCTGTGCTGCAGCTGATCCTGACCTCTGACCTCCCTGTGGAGGGGGGGGCAAGCAAACAGACAAATTCCTACAGGGATCAATAAAGAATCACGTTCCATTTTCATTAATAGCATTGATACTAGAGCTTTTGTAGAACATTATAGACCTAGGCTGTTAATTTGGTTTTACTGGACAAAAATCATGGATAATCCATAAAGAGATCTAATTTATTTTCTCTAAGATCAAATATTCATCAATGTGTGAAAAGGTTAAGAAAATTAGTTTAGCTGGGTATTGGCCTAGTGTCCAATACCAGTACTGCTGCATCCCAAATTTGTTTATAGCCCTATACAGCAGAGAGTACAGGAGAGATGGGAAAGAGGCATGCAGCAAAGATCATGAACTGGATTTGAACCCACAACATCACCAATTTCTGGTGTCTGCTTTCCTCTCCTGAGCCACCAGGACACCCAGGAATAAAGGCTTTTGTATAGTTTTATTTTTTACTGGGAATCAGGGATAGATAACAGCCGCAGTTGTTTATTACAACAACTGTGTGTTGCAGTATTGGAGTCTTTAGCTAATGCTAGTTTTAAATGACCGTTCTTGGAGCAAGTATACATGGAGGTGGAATGTCATTGCTCAGGGGCACTGTGGCAGTATTTTTTGAACCATCAACCCTTTAACTGTCGTACACCCTCCCGAACAAACATGACAAACTTGGATTAACCTTCTTTTTGCTGGCCGAGAAATTTAACAGATTGATTCCACACTGAGGTATCCAGTGTTTGGGGAAAAAAATGACACCTACTCTTACAAAATGACTGATCGTACAATTAAATTAAAACAGGCTCTGGTTTTTATTGTAGGTCATTTAAGTCCTTGCTTGACACAGTTTTGAATTTTTTAATCATGAACATCAGATAATGATATATTTCCCAAAATCAATACTCTTTAAATACATTTTCCATGTGCTTGATTCCAGGCTAAGCCAAGCATACTTTAAAGCCATTCCATTTCACTCTGTACCAATTTATTTCATCATTTCATTTAAAATATATGTGCGGCAGAGACATGAAAATGTGTTTCTCTTTCAAATAGTGTCTTGCCCTACAGCTCGATACTCTGCGGTGCACATTCAAGGATGACTATTGAGCGTTAGTTATGGGTATTAGTCTGTTCGTTCCACGCATGGCTTAGTGACAGGCCTCAGAGTCTTGGTAGGCGTCCAGCGGTGCACATGCATGGCTGGTACCACTGTAGCCTAACATGCCTCCTCACTCCACCTAGGCCTTCCTGAATACCTCTCTATTAACCTGTCTCCGTCTCTCCCTTCCTCCATCTCATTTACATTTTATTGCATTTTACATTATTCTCCACTCCTATCCAGCGTGACGTACAATGAGGCGGGTCGGGGTTCAGTGTCTCGCTCAGGTTCATCTGGACAGGACACATGGCTGTTGATGAAGTCATTATTGGTAGTTAGGGGGGATTGAATCCTGTGACTTTGTGGTTATGGCATGGTTTTTATAACCACTAGGCCCCCTGCTCCCTCACACACCACTACCACGCTTCCTTTATCTGCCTATCTAGGTCCCACGCCCCGTCCATCTCCCTTTCTCCCTCGTTCACATGTCAGAAAAAGGAGGCCAAATCCTATGCTCAGGACGCACAAGCGGACAGCATCACTTTCCTGTTAATCACGGCTGTTGATCTGAATAACTCCAGTCTTATAGCTAGAGACTTGCAGACCGTGTGCTATTATTAACCTCACTTTATACTCTTATATAAAGTGAGGTTTTGCTGTTTTGAGTGTACTGTCATCCACCACATCTCAAAGCTTTGTTAGCATTTACACTTCCAATGGCAAAGGATTTTCACATTTTCATTCTTACATGTAGAAAAGCTCATAATTTAAAGTACACATCCTCCAGCTGAAATAATCATTCATTGTTAAATTTTTCTGATAACATTATTTTAGTAGGTAGGGTCATAAAGTGTGTGTAGGTAAGGTATGTGTAGTAAGAAAGAAACTATGATGTACAATAAAATTCATTGCAGTAAACTTCATAAAATAAAATGTTGTCTTTAGCAGCCTGCATACAATCATAATTGATAAAAGACGACTCTTAGAATAGAATAAAATAAAGATTTAAAAGAGCAGTATGAACAGTTGAAAAGAGCGAGCTGTGTTCTTTTTCTTATGACGAATGAAACTGTGGCCCCGTCAAAACAGACGCACTAGGTGCGTCAAAACAAATTCACCCATTCTCTTCCTACTTACTACCGTGTGTCCCTTGCCTTTCCCTCTCCAAGCCTCTCTCTTTCATACATACACCTAGCTGCCTCCTTCCTCCCTCATAGAAGCACACACACACACACATGCACATTAGGGTTGTCAAAAGTATCGATACTTCAATAAGTATCGATACTAAAAATTTGAAACGGATACAATACTCATTTGCAACAGTATCGATACCAGCAGTGCTTTCTCTCAATGAAAAATCAAACATTATTTCTCCACCTCCACTAGCCACACACACACACACACACACACACACACACACACGCTTAGTTGCTTACAGTCTATGCTGCAGAGGCCAGGAGGCAATATGATGTTTCACATGCTTGTGCAGTATAAGCTCACTCCCTTCAATAAAAAAGAGCAAATCATGACGGCAATCGACACCTGTCAATCAAAAATGTGTTGATTGCAACTTTAAAATATTGTTTTCATGTTAAAATTATATTTTAACATGCAAACAATATTTTAAAAAAAAAGTTTTAAAATTAATTTTTTCCCCCCGTGGTATCGAAAATGGTATCACATATCGATATTTTCCTGGGTACTGCATCGAAGTTAGAAATTCTAGTATCGTGACAACCCTAATGCACACACAGCATCCAAATTAATATTCACTGCTGTTTGTTGGGTCTTTGTTGATTTATTGGCGAGGCAGCAGTTTAGTTGAGAACAACAGAATGTTCAGTACTCAGCTTTTTATCTGACTAGTGCAATATTCTACACACCCACGCACCATGAACCCATGCACTCACTGGTTGCTAAGCAAGGTTTAGGTTCAGATCTGGAAAAGTCTGGAAAAATATTGTTGTTCCATCCTGTTTGACACACAAATACACATTTTGAAGCTCATGAACATCATGAAGCTGTGGAACCAATGTCATTTCACATAATGTGATATTTGTTGTTGTGAAGAATAATTTTGTGTATGACATGGTATGGTGTAGTCATATTTCCCACCTGTCTGCATAATACTGAACCCTGACCATAATCTTCATGTAGCCATAAGTAGGTCTTAAGCATTTAACCTTGAAATGGAAAATGTCTAGAAACAAAGGTAACAATAGGTTGCTGAATATATTGTTGCTGGCCTGTCAAAACCATGTAACATCCCAATTTTACCTTTATTTTCTTGTGTAGAATTGAAAGTTTACACAGCCCTCTATATGTTGGCCACATTTTATGACACTAGAACCATTTGAAACACCTGTAATTTCATAAATCCACGGACATCAATCTGGCAATGAGAATTTTTTCCTTCATTTCTTCAAGTTCATTTTTGGAAATTGGTGTTCTCCTGCCTGGTGTAATATTACGCTGTTTGACAGAATGTATTTTTCTTTTCCCCACAGGTGGACAACCGACCTAAATACTATGGAAGAGAGTAAGTTGGCCTTTTCCAAATGTTAGTTAACACTTAACCATTTTGGAAACTGAACCCTTTGTGAAACGAGGCATGTTGAGTCAGTGCATTTCAAGCACAGAGGATGATTATGAATCCATCTTCATTCATCAACCTACCTATAAGCTCCTTCCATTGGATTTTCCACTATTTATTCCAAACTTAAGTTTCCCACGCAAATTATTTAATGTCATTGTTGTCACAGCCCAAAGGGGGTTAGAGCATCATTCATGGTATTTAATGTTTTTCTGTTATTTTGGAAGCAAAATCACTGAACACTGCTTTATCTGCCCATTCCAACCTTATCATAGCAAGTAGTCTCCTCATTTACTCAGAACTTGGCTTGTGATGACAAGGTGCTGTGATGGCTGGTTTCTTTGCATTTTGAACAACTAATGTTTTTTCTTGAATGTCTTTTCTTAAATGTCCAGGTACCATGGGATGATCTCCAGAGAAGAGGCCGACCAGCTACTGAGCCAGGCTGAGGGCAGCTACCTCATCAGAGAAAGTCAGAGACAGCCGGGCACATACACACTGGCTCTACGGTATGTGTGTGTGTGTTTTTTTTTTTTTGGGGGGGGGGGTATGCTTGTGAGTGTGTGTGCTAAGGGGAAGGGTTAGATTGAACATTAGGTTGAGGTTAGGTATGTGTTGATGAGGTGAAAAGGTTAAAGAATTAATGTAATCAATTGAAGTTCCTCAAGGGTATAGTATTGCAACTGTGTGTGTGTGTGTGTGTGTGTGTGTGTGTGTGTGTGTTGCTGCCTCCTCAGTAAAAGACACTGATGGCTCTCTGTCTTTGTTTGTGCCGCGACTCCATTTCTTGTGATCCTCCTGAGACCTTGTATGATCTCTGGTCTGACCTCATACATCACTGTCTATGCCTGTATACATGTGTGTGTGAGAGCGGGAGAAAAAGAGAGCTCATGCTGCGTGTGAAGGAGTGACTGAGCATGTGTGTTTGTGTGTTGGGTGTGTGTGTTCATACCCCAGGTGCTGTGAGGTGTGAGGGTTTATCCCTCCAGTAAAGGCAGCAGTCGGGCTTTAAGCCGCTCAGATACGCTCATCTCTAAACTCACATGCTTCCACACGCTGTCTCTCAGAGAGCCGTACCTCGTGAGGAGAGGTGAAACAACAGGTGGAAGTGTTGGAGAGTGAGGGAGTGTTAGTTTGAGCTTTCCTTCAGCTTCATATCGTATGAAAAATGGCTACCAGTTGTTCATTGCTCAGTATTTAAAAAGCATAATTTATTCTTGAGTGATGTTCTGTTCCCCAAAGAAGAAAATCCCTCTTCACTTCCACTCCTCCACAGGGAGGTCGGAGGTCAGAGGTCAGGGTCAGCTACAGAATAGCAACACCAGGAGCGGGTCAGGATTCAGTGTCTTGCTCAGAGGCACTTCAGCAGGGAGGATGCTTGTCGTCACAGGGGCTTGAACCATTTGAGGGACTCTTTTCTTTTCCTACCCTCTATGCCACCCTGCTGCCCAATTTGCCCTATTTGCGCTATAATGCAGGTAGCTAGTTAGCGAATAACTTCAGTTTTAATCAGTAGTCAGTTTTACTTTAATGTCAGCTATCATTTTTTCAGAGTAGGTGTCACAGTTTTAAATGGGTGCAGAGCTGAATTTGGAATGGAACTCAATATGGTTCTGGGTCAGTTTGTTCTATTCATAGTTCTGTCACTCTTCCACCTGCAGAAGTTTCTCTCTCTCACTATCTCTCACTGTCGCGCTCATCTCCACTGTTATAATTGCGTTCCATAAATACCCATCCATAAACTAGTGCCCCACTCTGGGCTGGCAGAAAAGGAAAGGTTGGATTTTGGGTTAATGATCTAACGGTACTGTTTTATCTTCCGGTGGTTTCATTACGATCCACCAAGGAGCCCAGAATACATTGGCCCAGTTCAGGGTCTTTCTAGTTCTGTCAGTTTGAGTTTGTGCTATTTTTTTGTATTATGTTAACATAGGGCTGCACTATCACCTGTGTAGTTGTGTGATTTTAGTTTAAAATATAAAATGCAAAAAGCATGATTAGTCTCAAATCATTGACACTTATAATTGTGATCACAATGTCAAGCAAGAAATAATCCCGATTATTTTAAGCATAATGGTGCAACCCAAATGCTGGTACATTTTGCCTGTGGTAGATAAGTTTATCTACTCTCACAGACACTGGCAGATAAGCAACCACTGTTTGGAGGTTCTGGTGTGTGCAATGGTTGGTAAAATTAATGCAAATGGCTGATGAGGTTTTGAATATATCAGCCATGGTGGCGTGGTGCCCCGCCTGTTACTCTCCAAAATCCCAGCGGCGTGACTCAGTTCTACTGCTAGAACGTGTTAAAGCTCAAATGAAAGCAACAGTTTTGATTCCAGAGATGTGCAGAAGAGATAGTTGCAATTCAGTAATCTGTCAATCCAGGCTTTGAGTTTCTCTTTTCTCTACCCCTTATCCCTCCATCCCATCCAGGTTTGGGAACCAGACAAGAAACTTCCGTCTCTACCATGACGGGAAGCACTTTGTTGGAGAGAAGAGGTTCGAGTCCATCCATGACCTCGTCACAGACGGCCTCATCACACTCTACATCGAGACCAAGGTGTGTGTGTGTGTGTGTGTGTGTGTGTGTGTGTGTGTCTCTATCCATCCATCTTTACATCCTTCCTTCCTAACCCTACTCTAACAAACAGACTTATTGCTTTCCACATTCAAAACAATGTAATGAACTAATTGATTCACTCAATCATTGTGACACTAAATTAATCAATCTATTATTCACTTACAGGAAAGAATAGTTAGCTTTGTTTTATTTCTGCTCAGCCAGGCTTTGAGAACAGTACAAAAGACGAGATTGCCCACTCATTGTTTCTCTGCTCCCACTTGACCACCAGAGATGGACCCGTTGATCAGGGGCTGAACAGAGCCATCATAAGCAGTCGTAATTCTGTGGATATAAATGCTGATTATGGGTTATTACTTGCCAAGATGGCAACAGCACACATTTTTGCCATAAAAAGTTTCTTACTTGTCCAGTGTGATTCAGTTTGACTCATCTAGCCCAGAACACGATGCTACTTGATCACTGCTTGATTGGAAATAAAGTGCATTTTTCTTTTTTTCTTTTTCTTTAAGAGCACTCAGTCCACGCTGCTTAACTATGTTTATTCAGACAGTAGGAAAGTAGTGAGTGGGACAAGCAGGCACAGGAGGAAGGTTCTAGCAGGATTCAGTCCTTGGCCAGTTGGGTCAAATGTGGTTTCAGAGGCAGGGAAATAACCACTCACTATTTTAGAGCACACAGATAAACTGCAACAGTGTTGCGTGTGTTTGTCAGCTAAGGAGTACCATAACTAATGCAAGACTATTACTGTTAAAAAATAAGTCAGGTTACTTGTGTTGTTTTTTTCTCTGCTAAATATTGATATCAGCTTTCATAAATCCATAATTGGGCAACCTACAGTTTCAACAAAACAAATGTTTGCCAGATGCTGTCTAACAAATATGCCAGGTGAAAATAGCAGTGTGTCAGTATTACAGAATTTCCTCAGTAAAAAAATCCTATGTATGTCCCAAATTGCCGAGGATTGAATCCCGCCAGAGCTTTCTTTTGAGTAGACTGCCCAATCTGCTTTTTAAGAAAAACAAATTGAAAAAGTAACACAAACGTATCTGAGAGCCACACATAAGATGTTAGAAATCAAAGGGAATGCTGGTCTGTGCTCTGTAATACAGTAACCCTCTCTCCTCCTTCAGGCAGCAGAGTACATTGCTAAGATGACCATCAACCCCATCTATGAACACGTGGGCTACACCACCCTGAACCAGGAGCCCACCCTGAAGAAACACCTGCCCCACAGCCCCGAGCCGCCTGACGGACCAGCGCCAGCTAAAGACGGGGGCAATGCTGAGGAGAGGGTGAGGAGGAACATACATGCATATACTGTATGTTGAGACTGTATGTGTTTACGTTACATTTGTGTATCGCCCCGCCGTAACACTGCGCGCGATTTAGCTGATGATTTTGCTCTATTCTGATCGATTGTGGGCGGTGCTAGAGGCTCCGACTGCATCTATGTAGTCGTCTGCAGCTACAAAATGCAGCTGTTTTCCAAGCATTGTCTTTGAAACGTTTATTCCTGCAGTCTTTCCAATATAAGTTGTAGAGAACTGTGAAGCTTTGAATGGCTGTAATGAACTTATTGTTAACTTGCCAGGCGGAACTATTGTTAATGAAATGGAATCACATCAGGAGGAACACAAGGAAGCACAGAAATCTGATTGGGTGTTGACGGCCAATGACCGCAAAAAGTTCAGCTATGGCCAGTTTTTCTCGACCAACAGGCTTGTTGACTGTTGTGTTGCTCACTGTGTAAAGGTTGCAGGGTCAGAGTTAATTTAGGTGATTTAGTCTGACCTGTGTAGCTCAATGGGAAGAGCTTGAGACTTGACAGTGCCAGGGCCAGGGGGTTCATTCCCACTGGGACCCGTGCTAAAAAATCTATGCAGGCATGGTGTGCATAGAGTACTGTAATGGCAATTTGGATAAACATGGTTCCTACGCATGTCTGGAAAGTCTGGTAATGTATTGAAAAAGAATGTAGTAATTTTCATGTCTTAAAAAGTTTTGAAATGACACAAAATTGTTTGGAAAATTATAGAAAAGAAGATACAAAGAGCGCTGCACTTTATTTTTTGAGACTGGCCCTTTACATTTTTACATTTTGCACGTTCCAACACTAGAGACCGTGATCTATCTCTTTTCATGAGTTTGGAAAATTATTGTTGTTCATACCAAATATACGAAAGACTACATATTTTCTGTGATTGTAGAGTCCCTGTCAACTCGAGCATTCTGATGTTTGTTGTTGTGAGAAATATTCTTCATCTTCAGAGTGACATGGCATAGCTTATAGGGGCTGCATAATATGACTATTAGCATAAATCATACCAACAAAACTCTTCAAATCCCATCAAGATCTGGAAAAATATGGACTTTTGAAATCAGAGCTGTGTAGAAACCCTGGATGCAAGCATAGACCAAGTAGCATATGTTGTAGGTAAACTAACACACACAGATCTGATTAGCCAATTATCTGTTGGCACAGATAATTGGCTAAGTGCCACTTTAGGGCTACAGTCCAATACATTCCCTTGGTAGGAAAGCACAGCTTGAAATTAACCCGTAAAAATTAAATTGCCATTCCAAGACAAAGGACCGGGTCTGTTTTTCTTTTCTGGTAGAGGTGCAGATGTAGAATTGTTAATCACATCCCCTTAACTGGGTCTGTGCAAATTTGCTAACATTGTTAGCCTGTGGTAAAAGGTTATAAAACAATGATCAATAAATCTTCCATGTCTTAAAACTGTGATCTGGATAAGTACAGAAATTTAAAATGGAAAATGTGTAGGAACTGTATGTAGGAACACTGAGATGAGCTTAAGGTTATAGGATGGATTGATCAAGAGGAGCAATGGACGAGGAGGAGGACAGGTGTGGAGATGGACTGGATTTATTTTTGGGCAAGCAAGCATACAGTAAGTCCCTGTATGTTGAAATCTCTATACACATGTAGACCTGCACCTAGAAAATGTAACAAGAAAATGTTAGAAAGCTCTTTCCAGAGAGCAGAAGAGAGAAGTTAGAGGAAGGAATGAATAGAATGAAAGCAAATGAGAGGGGGGATACAAAGTCTGTCTGGAAACTATGGGAAATTGCTTATACAAGTTCCAGTTATTTAAAAGTGGGAACAATACAGAAATCAGGAGAAAGTTTAAGTCTCTAAATTCACCCCCAGAGTGCAATTAATTTGTGCACTGCATGCCACTAATTATGAGTTGTATTTTCTTTATTGTATTTTAATTTTTGTAGATTGTTGCATGTTGTTTGTCTGCACCTTTTATATTTGTCATAATGCTGCTCACTTAACCAAGTCTCCCTTGAAAAAGAGATGTTTAATCTCAATGGGACTACCTGGTTAAATTAAATAAAAATAATAATCAATAGTGTTACCAGTATATAACAATAATAGAGATAAATTTACAATGTCTAAAAAAAGTTAAGGGCTTGACAAGTATGGAATTTGAAGATAAAATGTCAAGGAACACTGCAGAGAGGAAAAATAAGACAGAGAGATGAGGATTAGGTTCTATACAGTAGGATGGAGGGATGAGGGATGGAGGGGGGGGGGGGGCTGTGTGGAGGAGAAGTGGCCACCAGCCAAAGGCTCTGCAGTAAAATTACATAACAGCTGTTCCCCTGCAGAAACCTGCTATCTCCCAAAAGCCAACTAACTAATCAGGAACTGGCTCATATGCTCATTGGTTTCCATCTATTAGTGACAATTTTGCAGTGTTTTGGTTTGGTCCCACGGTCAAGAAATATTTTCTACATGTGGGGGACAGTGACATTTGTCAATCAGAGTAGGAAAACAGACGTTGCAAAATTGGGAGATGTGAGGTTTCTGTAGGACGCCGGAGCTAGCCCAGATGCTAATCACTGGGCAGATGTACATTCAGTTCTGCAGTGGTGTGTGTGTGTGTGTGTGTGTGTGTGTGTGGATAGTGTGTGTGTGTGTGTGTGGACTGTGTGCAGGTGGATGGGTACAAATGAGGCAGGAGATGCGGATCCATTTGGACAACTGCTGCAGAACTACACACACACACACACACACACACACACACACACACACACACACACACACACACACACACAGAGAAGTATAATAAAATCAAGTTAAAATGGAAGAGGAAAACACTAAGATGCACTAACAGGCACATAGCAAAGAAGGTGTAGTGTGTGCAATATATTTATGTGCTACACCAGTTGTGAGCCTCCTGAGGCCTTGTGTGACCTGCGGTCCATGACCACCTATACTGCACCTCATACATCACTGTCTATGTATGTGTGTGTGTGTGTGTGTTTGAGTGTAATGGGGGTGGTCCTGTGTACGTGTGTGATTTCATAATGGGGAGGATTTGCAGACAAAGCAATATGGCTGTGACATTGAGACCAGAGGTGGCTCTCTAAGGGAGAACAACACAGGACAAATACATATTAAGAGTTAGACCCTATAGAGTTTATCACCCTATTATTCTAGATTAAGTGCCGTCTTAGAGTACCTATGAGAGTGAAAAAGACATCATTCTGGTGATTGTTGTTTTTTTTAAAGGTAATTTTTAAGGAATTGTTGCCGTTTTATGAGATTGTATGCAGTGGACGGTGACTGGAAAGATGGCAAAGAGAGAAGATGGCAGGAAAAAATAGTCACAAACCAGATTTGAACCTGCCCTCATGTTTCCAGTACATGGCATGCACCTTCGGCTGCTGCTCCACGACCTGTCCCATGAATGTTTTGAATCAAAGACCAGACTCGGCCCACAGAGGAACAGAAAATACCAAATCTGTCAGTTTTTTCTATGTTAAAATATCACAAAATGAGGATGAGAGGTTTCGTATGCGAGACTCAGGTCCACTTTGTTCAAAAATACAAAAAACATTTACTGTTAACTTGTATCACAGGCCTTCAAATGATGATGAATTGTAGTGGGACTTGGCTTGTCTGAGAACCCAGCAGTGCCTTCTGGTCAGTCGGCTATAGGAGTGAATTTAAAATCATCATCATTATTCTTAAAATGCCAGAATGTTTGGCTGTTTTCCAGGTTTGATTCGAAGGCAGGCAGTTGTCTCTTTGTCAGAATGTAATCATTCTGACGCCGATAATAACTTCATGAATATACGACAGACATTCAGCCTGCTAGCCATAACGAGCATCTTCCAGAGTGTGATTTTTTTTTCTCTCATTTCTCTTTTTCTGTTGTTTTTTTCTTTCTTTCTGTACCAGACACGAGTCTGTCTGTTTATCATAATCCTGGTGGCCTTTTGTTAGAACACCCACCCGCCCCCGTTGAATGAAAACAGTCATTAAATATCCATGACCAGTCATACATATTCACTGTGTTGTGCATATGAGCTGAGGATGAGTGATTTCAAGATAGATGATTCTTCACTCAGTAGCTGGGAATAGCTGTTTTATTTTAATTGGCATTTCGGGGTTAAAGATGAAACTTTTTAAGCATATATCTCTAAAATGTTATCGAGGGAAAATTAATGAAGATCGTCAGTGGGAAGCCTGTCAGTGCTTTGCCTTGAAACAGCAAAATGTAGTAGTTTAAAAATGTAGTGTCTTTGTCAAACAGCTAAAAAAGACAAAGCACGAAGCTTGTAAATCTTTCTCCCAGAGGCAGAGGGTTAATTTCAGTCGTACTGCTTGTTTGTGTGTAGTTTGCTCAGCCCAAAAATAATCAGTAGGTCGCTACAGTCCCAACATTGTCAAAGACAGCAAGAACAAACAAGCACCCTCCGGAGGCAGCACTTAACCAAAAACCTGCACTTCTCAAATGAAAATGCACCCTTAAACTGTTCTTATGTAATGCTTTTTATATAATCTAAAAGAATTGAAAACCAGGGCTCTTGATTTTACGCCCAGTTGAGACATCCAAGGATCAATAATCCAAGGATTAGCCTATTTGAATTCTGTTGTAGGGCAGTTTTTCTCTGCAATGTGAGTGGGAAGACTCTAGCAGTTATTGTTGTTATTGTTTACACAGTGGACAAGCCTTGGAGATGGCAAATTGGGAAAAAAATAAGACGAGAGTGAGGGATGGAATGGATGTTGCTGTTGAGAATGATAGACAGACGAAGGGATAGAAATAAAGACGACAGTGTCAAAGAATGAAAAACAAATGTCCCCTTGAGCCACAAAAGCACATTAGTGATACTGAGCTCTCATTCTTTCCTCATTCTCTCCCTCTCTCCCTCTCCCTCTTTCTCTCTCTCTCTCTCTTTCTCTCTCTCTCTCTCTCTCTCTCCCTCCCTCTGTGTCACTCTCCTTCTCTCCTGGGATGATCGAGGTGGCAGAATTGGTGATGAGCAAGAATTGCTTCATTCTGATTGGTTCATGCTCTTCTCAATGTGACCTGTTAAATCCATCCATTACTGCACCGTAGCGCAACCCCCCCCCCCCCCCCTCCTCCTCTCTTTCTCTTTCTCTCTTTTCCTCTCTCTCTCTCTCCGCCTCCATCCCTCCCTCCTTCATTGGTTCTGCCTAGTGAGTGTGTAGAGAGGAAGGGGGAAGAGGATTAACACACACACACACACACACACACAGAGCCATGCGGGCTGAGGCACACTCTCACACACAGAAGAGATCACCTCCACGAGACCAAGAGCTTGGGAATGCACACACTCTATTGCATCAGTCTGGTTTTAAGGAATTAAAAACCATTTATCTTTCTTTGTGTGCGCATTCCTAGAAGTGAAGATTTATTGAATTATATATTAACAGAACTTTTTTTGTTTGCGCTTTTTTCATGGTTTTTTTGTGTCCTAAGAGATTTATTTATTGGCTGGCTGGCTTTTGTTTTCAGTTATGGGCTGGAAGCGCACAGTGCAGCCCCGTCAGGACGCAGCTCTAATCTGATTGGCTGATCTTTGTGGTACTAAGTCAACGCGATTGGTCCGCTCCTCGGTTTGGGATTCCACGGTGATGTGTGTTGTTGTCGGACGGGGCAGGCGCATCCTGAGCTTTTAACCGGTCGCACCTCTCTGAGCGTCTAGTTGTTGTGCTGTTTACAGTTTTTCCTGCTGATACAGTAAGGTGTTTTTTTTTTTAACTCGCTGGGCATTCCAGTCTATTTTTATAAAATTTCATGGCTGTTTTGTCTGTTTTTTTTAAAGCCATTTTCATGAAAATCTTTTCAGACATTTTTCTTGTATTTGATTTTCCTGTGGCAGTGTGATCGCTTTGTGGGATTCACATTTTGCTCACAGAGGTAACATTTGATATAGGATATTGATTTATTTACTCCAGTTGGGGTTAAAATACGCGCCAAAACTCCCCGTCCCGCAATGCCGAGCCGAGAGTCGTACGTCATTAGGAGGGGTGAGAAGCGATCGGGCAGGCGGCCCGACAAGGATGCGGGGAAAAAGGGGGCCGTGTTTACTGCCGCCCTGGGTTTGAACGTCAGGGGTTCGATTCCCTCCCTCCCAGTCTCCGGCACCGCCTCAGACCCCAGCCTCGGGTCGGGCCCCCGCCTCAACCCTGCGCCGCCGCCACCCAAACCCGCCTCCCCCGCCTCCACCTTCTGGCAGCCAATCAGATCGTTTGCCCTTTCACAGCTCACATCGTTGGTGCGGCGGGCCACCCTGAGGGAGAGCGACTTGGCGCCCAAGTACGAGAAAGTCCACAACTTCAAGGTGAGCCGCTTCGTCCTCCTCCATTCCCTCCTGTCTCTCTCTCTGTTCTTTTCTGTCTCTCTCTCCCCTCGGTGTGTGTGGGAAGCATGCCCGAATCGCTGATTCAGCTCCTGTGGTCTTATTCTAATTCACCTCAGAGAGCACAGTTAGGATACACACACACACACACACACACACATAGATGTTGACATTTACATTTCAGGCTTTCAGCTTACG
Source organism: Centroberyx gerrardi (assembly GCF_048128805.1). Taxonomy (NCBI): domain Eukaryota; kingdom Metazoa; phylum Chordata; class Actinopteri; order Beryciformes; family Berycidae; genus Centroberyx; species Centroberyx gerrardi. The sequence continues at coordinate 8,668,915 of NC_136017.1, forward strand.
CTCTTATCCAGTGCAACAGTACAATAAGCTTAAAATTTCCAGATTTCCATCATTGCAGCCAACCAATAGTTAGAAAAAGAAAGGTCAGAGCCGGAGTGCACTGACAATAAGGAGGTGCTAGGAAGAAGTGGAATAAGAGCCAAAGAGAGATGTAGAGGGGAATTTTTTTTAAGAACACACACTAACATAGACACACATAGATGCATACAAAAAAGAAAAAAGAGCACAATGATGGAGGTTATCAACATTTCTACCCATACAGACCCGATTTTCTGCAATGAATGTGTAAAACTCAATAATTCTCATCATCTTTCTTGTCCTTTCAGCACTCCCTTTCTCTCACCATCATTTTTTTCTTTTCTTAGTGCCAGTCTTTAAATGTGGCTTTCAGGCTTAAATATCCATCCATAGAGTTTTTTAAAAAAAATCTTGTGTTAAGCAATAAATTGACAGACATTTTAGGCAATATTTCATAACATCAGGTTATTTGTTCCCCTTTTCTAAAAGTTTACCTGGTCACACACCCTTGTTCAGTTACATCTAATTAATCTGTCTTTCTATTTACCATTCTGTCTATCTGTCTATTTTCACTTTTATAATAGTTGTGAATTCAGTCTTAGAAATCTAACTTGCATTAAAAAAGGCCTTATTATTCTCTCTCTCTCTCTCTCTCTCTCTCTCTCTCTCTCTCTTTTTTTCCTCTCTCCTTTCTCTCTCAGGTTCATACGTTCAGGGGCCCCCACTGGTGTGAGTATTGTGCCAACTTCATGTGGGGTCTCATCGCTCAGGGAGTCAAGTGTGCAGGTAACACAATCACACACACACACACACACACACACACACCCTCTCTCACACACTCACATCTGTCTATAATGCGCTCTTCTAAAGCTCATTGTTTTTGTGTAATGTAATGTGTAAAATACAAGTTTGGAAGTTTATTGAATAATTTTCGTTGAGATAGTTCTCTGCTATTGATCCTTCCCTATTTCATGTCTGTTCCTTTTTCCTCCTCCACTCCTTCCATCAATATCTCTCTCTCTCTGTCTCTCTTGCTCTCTCCCTCCCTCTCTCTCTCAAACCGTGACTTGAAATTGGGACAGCAAGCTAAAGTTAGTCCATTGCGCTGACTCATCTGTCGTGTATCATGGATTTAAATGTTAAAACACTGAATATGAGGCCAAAGAACAAACAGTCACGGAGACCCACACAGTCGTGATCAAATGCTGGCAAACTGTGCGTCAACAGCGGCTACAGTTACACTTTAAGTTTCACTGCAGCTTTTAATCATCTGAGATCTGGACGGACAAAAATCTGATTTTACTCACATGACTGTCGGATCTTCAAAACATAGAATAATGAAATGGTCCAGCTGGTGTTTTGATTGGTAGCCTGGACACAATCTAGCCACAATGCATGCACAATGTAAAGAGATGGCGATAGAAAGCAGGAAAGTAATGCAGACCCATATTTAAATAAATGCGATGTGATCTCAATAAATGATCATAAAATCCCATGTTTAGAATTTGATCACAAAAATCACGTTATGTGTAACTGTAGCAAATGACACCAGCAAAATAGAACAGCTTTAGCTCAATGTTCCCATGTTCCCTCGGCTATTGATCTAGAGCCATATCTTACACAAGATTATGAAATAGTTTTCATCAAAATACTTGTCATGTTGACCCCTCTGTCTGTCTCCCTCTCTCTCTGTCAGACTGTGGGCTGAACGTCCATAAGCAGTGCTCTAAGGTCGTGCCCAACGACTGCCAGCCGGACCTGCGGCACGTCAAGAAGGTCTACAGCTGCGACCTGACCACGCTGGTCAAAGCCCACAACATCAAGAGACCCATGGTGGTCGACATGTGCATACAGGAAATAGAGGCCAGAGGTGAGAAAGAGAAGAGACTGAGTGTGTGTGTGTTTGTTTGTGCGTGAGTCAGTGATTATATAATGTTCAAAGGAGATTGGAAGCATTGTTTGCTGCAACCTTGGGAGAGGGAGGAAGAGACTGAGAGAAAGATGAAAGGGAGAGAGAGAGAGAACACCCACGAGGCTGGCATGTGTAGGCAGGAGGGTGAGGGGGGTGGGTGTGTGTGTGCGTGTGTATTTGTATGTATGTATGTATGTGTGTGTGTGTGTCAACCTCCTCATTTTACTGGTTAAAGCCTGTAACACCAAAACGTGGTCAAGTATTCTGGAGATTGAGCGAGATATGTGTGTCTGGCCTCCCCACACTGATTGGAGCTTGAGTTGAGTGTGTGTGTGTGTGTGTGTGTGTGTTTGTGTGTGTGTGTGTGTGTGTGTGTGATAGACTGAGAGAGCTAGAAACCCTCCCCCGTGGGACCTGTGTGAATCTGTGTAAAGTAGCCATGGGGGAGCTGCAACAGACTGGGTTTTATTGACGATGATTGAAGTGCTGAGTGAAACTAATATATGAAATCAATAAAGGCACCTCACTGGGACTGATTGAACTTGACTGACGCAGTAGAGCCAATTGAATTCACCTCTTTCTCCTTCTGTCTTCTCTCACCTCCCCCCCTTCTCTCTCTCCCTCTCCTTCCCTCTATATTTCTCTCTCATCCATCTGTCTCTCTCAATTTGTGCTTCAATCTCTCTCTCTCTCTCTCTGTCTGTCCCTCTCTCGTCTGTCTGTCTCTTCCTCTCTCCCTTTATCTCTCGCTTAATTTGTCTTTCTGTATCTCCTCTTTACATCTCGCTTTCTCTCATTCTCTGGCTCTCTCCCATCTCTGCATCTCTCTCACTACGACATTAACAGATAACTCTTCATAAAAAGAAATATGAGTGTTATCAGCAATACTGTAGCAAAGAAACATTTAATAACAATTCAGTTCAGTTGACCAATTCCATTTAATTAATGACACTGTCCCTCCAACTCTCTCTATTTGTCTCTTTCTCTCTAGGTCTTCAGTCTGAGGGTTTGTACAGAATATCAGGCTTCAGTGAGCTTATTGAAGATGTCAAGCTGACCTTTGACAGAGGTGAGTATCGCCCCCTGGTTTGTTTACCACTTGTAACCTCTTTTAATCACTACAAGTCTGACCTGTGCAAGGTACTTTAGTGACACAGAAGTGTAGTAACTCTGTAGTAAGTGTGTGTAGTAAGTGTAGTAATTCCATCAGTCTTCAGTCTAGCCTTTAATACTCTTCCAGTAAAAGCCATCTTTAGTATTTTGACTCTCTAATCAAGTGAATAGAAGTCATGCAGCTGCAGGTTGGCTGTTCTGTAGCTGAGCCTGACCTCTGACCTACATGTGGCGAAAAGAGAATTTCCCCTTTAGGATCAATGAAGTATCAAATAAAATCCCCTTGAGAGCTGTACTGAAGGCAGATGTCTCCTCTTGCATGGTTATAGTAATCCTTGGGTTCCTTCTGACTTGTCTTTTTCACATTGATAGTAACTGATTGATTGGTTGGTTCATTTGGTTAGTTTTATTGATTTGACTGACTTCATTGATTTTCTCTACAGATGGAGAGAAAGCTGACATTTCCTCAAATGTTTATGAAGACATCAACATCATCACTGGAGCCCTCAAACTCTACTTCAGAGAGCTGCCCATTCCCCTCATCACATACGACGCCTACCCACGCGTCATAGAGGCTGCAAGTAGGTCCTCACAGCAGTGTCTGTGTGTGTGTGTGTGTTATTACATAACGTGCAAGGAAGCATGGAAGAATTGTTTGCCGCCCAAGATGAGCTTTAAAGGCATGCTTTGTACTTCGCAACGAGGCCAATGTGTTCTGTGCTCCAAATCTGTAGAAGACTTGGGGGGGAAATGTGCTTTGTAGGTGTAGGATTTTAACATGGCTTCTAAAACAAATCTCCTTTCCCCTCTATGATATTTTGTGTGTGTTTGTGTTTGTGTGTGTGTGTGTGTGTGCTGCAGAGATCGCAGACCCAGACAAGCGTCTGGAGTCTCTCCACGAGGCCTTGAAGCTGCTGCCGCCCGCTCACACCGAGACGCTGCGATACCTCATGGCTCACCTCAAGAGGTCTGAACACACGAGCCACGGTTCCACTTAGTCACATACTTCTGGTTGTGGTTCGCTTAAATGGTTAAAGATCCTGCTATTCAACTGGAAGACTGGGTTTTGAGCCCGACTAAAGATAGTGAGGTCACGTCTTAAACCAATTAAAATACATTTTGGAGTGGCAGGGTGGTCTGGTTGTTATAGCAACTGTCCTTCAACCAGAGGACCTGGGTTTAAGCCCTATGGCAAACATCCGCTCTGCTTAAGTGTTCTTGAGCAAGACACTGAATCCCAGCTGGAGTGTAGCTGACCTTGTCCTCTGACCCCCCTCTGACCAGCGCTCCCCTGAGTGCTCCAAGTTGAACATGTCTCAACCTTAGTTGCACATTAAGTCAGTGTCACTATCTTCGGTTTCAAAAGATGAACAAGCCTGATCAAACTTCCTACCTGCCAGGGAAAAATAGCTCTTGAAACGGGCACTATCTAGCTCCTGGACGAGATGATAAAACTCTCCATGCTCTATTCTTACTAGGAGGATGTCATGTATCCACATTCTCCATTTCTAACGTCCTCTTGTTCAGGATTATTTTCAACAATGTTACCCTCTTGTTGCTTCAGGTTATCTAGCTAACGCTACTTGAAGAGCTTGCAAGTTGCTGTCAAACTTTGTGTTGCATAGCAACGAGAATGATGTAACACTCCTTGTGCCCTTTGAGTTTCTGCAGTCTCTGTTACCAGCAACGTTCACAGCTGCGCTTTGCATTTGTGCATGAGAAAAACACATCCTATCTGATGACAGACTTCAATGTTTTCTCCTCTACTCCCTTCATTAACCACCTGTCTTCCCTCTCCCTCTCTCACTCCTCTCCCTCTCTCTCCCTCTCTCTCTCTCTCTCTCTCTCTCTCTCTCTCTCTCTCTCTCTCTCTCCTCTCCCTCCATCCCTCTCCCTCCAGGGTGACCCAGTGTGAGAAGGATAACCTCATGTCCAGTGAGAACTTGGGCATTGTCTTCGGCCCCACACTGATGAGGGCCCCCGAGCTGGACGCCATGACGGCGCTCAACGACATCCGATACCAGAGACTGGTGGTCGAGATGCTCATCACCAACGAAGACGTTTTGTTTTGAGAGGAGGGGCGGGTCTGGATGCAAAAATGACTCTTCCAATGAGGAGAGGAAGAAAAGACATTGTGAAGACGCTCATACGCAATGTCTTGATGTGAGAAGATAAGGATGGAAAAGTGACCAGTCGTCGTTTTGACAAGAAAAGGAAGGAGAGAAAGGCAAGATGGGAATGTCTTGTTGCTAAAACAAAAGAAGGAGGATTTGTAAAAGACGAGAAACGGACACCATCTGTTTTTTTGTGAGGGGTGGATGGAGGGAAGGGTGAAGAAGTGACGCCCCTTCTTTTGGGTAGCAAGGAATGAAGCAAAGGGAGGAAAGATATAGTGGAGACTCTCATAACAAACAATGGCTGAGGGTGGAGAAAAGGATGGATGGATGCAGTGTTTCCCCTGCGATTTTTTTTTAGTGCATTTCGAGAATAAACAAAATCAATCGAAAGTTTTGTTCAGTTCATTAAACAAACGTGAAACAGCTGACTCCCACATAAGAATGAACAATTGTACAAAATGGCTTACAGGATGCCAAATTTCCCTTAATTTGGAGAGTTTGCTTTTTAAAATTCATTTAATGGGTAAAAAAACATCCTCTGATTCTTCTTTTTTTAAAATAGAAAAGGGCACCGGCCTATCTCCATAGAAAAATAAAGATTCTCATAGAGGTGAATCATTATCTCGCCTGATTAGCTGCATTATGTGTTGCACCAGTTTTATAATTAGAGAATTTAATGGTCTTTGTCTATGTAGGGGAAACACTGGAGGGAACATCCATATGTCACTATTCCCTCTTTCTTGACTGGATACCTTGACATTTTTCTATTTTCATGTTTCTCCACCAGACTCTGGTCTCACTGTTGGGAGACAGTTTCTACATTTGTCCTCCAGCTACCTTGAAAACTGCTTGTGAGCATTTTTACCATTTCTCATTCAAACCATTTGGGTATTGCTAGCCACAAGCTAATGAGCTAGCTTTCATCTAGTGGTACTCAATGGTTTCAGTGAAGAATGCTAAAAAACTGTTTTCCAACCAACTAAATTGCCAATGGAGAAACATTTTCCCCATGTTGTAACGAGTTCTGGTGAAGAAAATAGTTTTGTTTTTGTTTTTTCAAAATGTCAAGGTATCCCTTTAATCTTCCTAAAGAGAAGAAGCACTGACTCTATAATGGGGAACAGTAGATAGCCGGACGGATGAATGAATGGAAAAAGTGAATCACTCACCCATAATACGCACTCATTCTGTTGAATGGAACTTAAGTGACTTGGACCTATTGTGTTTGTATTTGTTTTTTTCCACTTCAGATTACAGCTCCCTCTTCCGTACAGCAACAGTGTAATTATACAGTAACATTGTAATTATACAGTAATATCGTAATTATACAGTAATATTGTAGCATAATGTGACACAGCTAATGCTACCAGTAATTCTTTAGTTGCAGCTTGATACATTTTTTTCCTAACAGAGAGAAAACCACTGCCTCTTTCTTGCAGTATTACGAGTTTCTGTTCAGCAACTTAGGATTCATTATATATTTTGTTACTGCCTAATTACACCAGAATTATGGAAATGATGGAGCTATAAATTAAATGGTTAACATTTTTTTTCCTCACTGTCTTTGAACCAATCCTGTGTTCCCTCACTCCCCCACCTGCCTGCCTCGCCTTTGAAAGTTACACCTTAATAAGAAACGTAAAACAAAAATTCAAGTACCTGTCAGATCACAGGCTTCCTGAAATCCCACATGCTTCTTTTAACTGGAAGAAAAAATGGTGTTATTGTTGAAAAATATGATGACAGCTTTTGTGTTTCCCTTCAGTAGTCTCAAGGCTGCACATCAAAGCCCTTTGAAACCAAATCAAACACTACATCAAGCTATTAAAGCCTCATTCCAGATTTATCTAGTTACATTATTATATACTCCGAAAGTGTGTGTAGCAACTGATAATGTAATGGCATCCAAATAATGCAATAAAAATGTTCCTCTCAATGGGTCAAAAATGTAAGATAACCTGTTATGTAAATTACGGTGATTATTACACCCCTGATGAGGTAATGGACACCAGTTGATGTAATAATGTGATGTCATTACAAAATCCAGTAATCTATTACATTAACAGGTTTTAGCAACTGCTAGTGTGCTTGAGCGCAGATTTTTTTTTATTTATTTTTTTTAACTTCTAATATAAAATCTTCACACAACTCAAATTTATTGTAAGCATTGTCTCAATACAGACCTGTATTTTGAGTTATGATTTGTTAGGAAAGTTGAAAAAGCTTATTTTCCACATACTTGACATAATTTTGGTGGATCTATGTAAAATGTATACAGTCAAATGAATTCAGGATTGGGGCTTTAAATTGTTGTATTACATCCATACTCCAGACACTCTAACTACATCCTACAACACTAATCCAATGCTTATGGACTGAGTTCATAAACGCATACAGCACATTTTGTCAACAAACCACAACAGAAAAGTTTGAGAGTCAGGACAGACTGTCTACCTGACAAAGTGGCTTGTAGAACTGACAGACAAACAAAATTTGTGCGTTTGTCTGCCGGCTGGTGTTAATTACAAGTCCCGTTTACACTACTTTGGCCGTCATATGACACACTAAAGGCAGGTGGTGAAGAGAGCGACACATCATAAGTGACTTGAAACATGAATATGTGAATCAGTGCTTTATGTTTTTTTTTTTTTTTATATATATATGAATCAGTATTATATTTAAATAGTGTTATGAAGCAGATTTTGTGGTCAGATTACTATTTAAAAAATTCTCCATCTGTGATTGACTAAGCTTCAAATAATTAAAATACTCAAAGCAGGGATGCACTGATACCAATAATGGTTTTGGATATTAAAAATTGGGTTTATACAATGGGTCGTTTCAGGCAAACAGTCTGATTGGTTAAAGACAGTCCATTCACATTGATAACTATTGTGTAAAAGTCGACTTGATGATCTTCTTAACTGTGATTACAGTTAATTGATCCTGCTGACAGTACCGTCGTACCTATAATCACAGTAAAGAACACCCTCTCAGGTATTATATGCTAAACTAATATGAGAATACATGCGTTATTAAACATTCAATACCATGAGCCATGTTTATCATCATGATTCATAATGAAGTAAAATCTCATATCAAATCATATTTGCGATTATTGGTGCATCCCTGCCTGAGAGCGGTGATGTGTTAGTCGACAAGATGGCTGTAATGTGATTCCACCACCACATATCATGGTTTGCATATGTAATTACATGGAGAGATGTGGCTATGTGGGAAAACACACCAGCAGGGCAACACGCATTTGAGATGGTTGGTGAACCAAATGTAAACATCTGCTCTGTATTTTTTACTAGCCTGTTGACTTAAATGTATTCAGCTGCTTCCACTATCATCCGACTGTGAAATGGTGAGAAATAATATCTTTTTTTTTATGCTTTTGGACATAACGAGAGGCTGGTAGCAGCGGCAGCCAGTTTGCTGTAACCTGCATATACCTGGATGAGCCTTGTGGACCTATTATTGTGCCATTTGGGGGTAATTATTAGGTAAATATTCAAGGGGAATGGTGTTTTTCTGGCTCACAAACTAGAAAAACTATCACTTGTTGACAAATAACCTGTTTGCTTGTTAATGCAACTGCAACAACAGAAATTATGTTTTCCTCTTTCTCCTCTGCCCACCACAAATGAAGCGAACTTGGGGAAATTAGATTTTTACCAATTTGCAAGTTAGAATAATTGAATGCCATGCAGATGAGAGTTTTTTCAAAATGTGTAAAAGAAATATGAGAATCAAATACTGGCTTAACGTTGCATATTGAAAGGTTTTCAGTAACGTTTTGACCCTGGTCCGATGTGATGAAAGCAGTGTTATTTTGTGGGATGATGATGAGAATAATCAAATGTAATATGAAGGAGTGTTTTTGCCATGTTGTATATTCTGAACTGGTGCCATTTGGAAGGGTGGGTGGTGTAGAACTGATGCCTTCTGCATGTAGTCCCCCCTCAAAACACACACACACACACACACACACCATCCCTTACACCCCCTTCATCCTTTTCTACCCCCACTTCTGTCGGGGGTGCCTGATTCACCATTCCAAGTGTGCGAAGGCCAAGAGTCAGGGGTTGTAAAATCAAGCGCACCCAGAGTGGGTTGATCTGTTGCTGTAAATCACGTGGATGTAACATAGACTAACATCAGCATTTTCTAACAACCTTTGATTTATGTTTTTGTTTCTCATGTGTTCTTTATACTTATTTTTTTTGTTGTTTTATTTTTGTATTGTTTGATTTTTACATTGTTCATTCATTCCTCCCCAGGGTGAAATTTAAAACTGTTGATTTAACCATGTACTAAACTATCACCTAACCTAATGAGAACTTGTCAACCTTCAGTGATCTGTGACACTTGCTTTTTGCATCATGATTTGTCTTTTTTTTTCCTTTTTTTTTTTTTTATTGTCATCGCTGTAAAGTATTTTCTATGATTTATGCATGGTAATATTAAATTATTAAATATGGCTTTGAAATGACACCTGGCTGCATTTTGTTCATCAAGAACCTGCTGTTTACAAATGATACACTAATTCTGGTTTCTCCTCAAGATATAAAAATGGGCTCCATATTTCTGGTCTGTCCACACACTGCAGTTCACACTTTTTTATGAGCCTGGGTTAAAAAAAAAACACTGAAGTCTTCATTCAGGTTTCAGGGCTAGAAGGTTTGAGGACCCTGACACCATAGGATATAGTAAGGTAGTGGTATTTGTCAGTCCCTGCACTCCTAACCTAATTTTATAAGCGAAAGGTCATGAGCACCTACTTAACTTTTAATCGAGAGTCATTTAATTTATGAAACTGACTCAAATAGAACTGAAATAAACTGATTTAATACATTTAAATGCAATGATGCCACTGTGTTTATTTGGATGAAATAAACTTAATCTTTCTCTTAATACCTAAGAGCGTCAATGTTATGTTTTTTGGTGCATAGAGGTATTTAACTCTTTTCATTGTGTAAATTATTCGGCTAAACGTGTCTTCCAAACGCCAAAGGATGTTGGCAGGTCTTAATTGGCTCCTCTCTAGGAAGGCGCCGCTAAGTCTGGAACGGAGTTAATTGATGAGGTAAAGTTAAGAAGGCGTGGCTATGATCCAGTTCACTCCGGTTAACACGATGTTTTCTACAGGTGTGGGTGAAGGAGCTGCTGCAAGGTAGAGTAAATATTAAAATTGCCTCAAGGAACATGAAATTACGGAACCTCCGTATGAAATACCGGGTTCATGTCAAATTTTCAACAAACTTATCCAGCTAAGTCAATATCCACGTGCGAGGAACGACAGTTCACCAGCAGCATGTGGCTGGTGAGTGGCAAAGACGGGACTTGCGCAGCACCATCCGGTTGGAAGAAAAGTGTCCAAACCACCAACTTTAATATACCGAAGGTGTTGCTACCAATTGGTGAGTGCTTGTTGAACCCATTACGCTTACTTTTATAAACTTTTTTTTGCGTTTATGAGTTTTTTTGTTTGTGTTTTGAACCGAGTCGAGCGTTAGCTAGCTAGCATCGAATGAAGGTTACAGGTGCCGTGGCCTATGTCCCGTTTCGGTTTTAATGGCAGCGCTCTGCCTCCCCCCAGTGGGCAACGAGAGGAACTACAAGTAGTGTCTGTTTTAATATGGCGTCTACTTCCTGGCACCAGTGTTGACGGAAGACCGGTAGAAAGGCGGGGAAAGGACGATACAAATGTGATATATTTGAATGAAAAGTCTTATTTACTGATGTTTTGTTTATTCGCGGTCACATTTCTATGGGTGTTTATGCAGGTGTGTTGGGAGACTTTACAAATACACTTTGAAGAAGTGCTCTAAGCAGCCAGGTTCCTTTATATACACTTCCGGGTTCACTGTATTTCGAGCCTCGTTGGCGCAGTAGGCAGCGCGTCAGTCTCATAATCTGAAGGTCGTGAGTTCGAGCCTCACACGGGGCAGATCTTTTCGTTTTGTATGCTTTGTGGGTGATATGAGGTTTTTGTTAAACTGAGGGAACCCATTGCAGCTCAGTATATACACCGTTTTATTGGCAGAATAGAGTCTCCCTTCATTTTAGGCTGATGTATGTGTGATGATCTGAATTCTTAATGTACATTATAGTAAATAATAGCAAACCCATGGAAGTTAAATGAAGATAGGTAAAATACTTGATTATTATTACATCTATACATGTGGAGTTGCCACGCTACTATACTAATCTTCACTGTAGGTATTGGTTTTATTGGAGGGTTTAGCATATTGTCAAATATTGTTTAACAGGCCAAAAGAAATACAAATATCCTAAGGGAATACCCAGGGTATGTGGAAAAAGTATAAAAACGGCTAGGTTAGATTGTGCAATCAGCCCGGCTAGCTCAGTCGGTAGAGCATGAGACTCTTAATCTCAGGGTCGTGGGTTCGAGCCCCACGTTGGGCGCATAGCTTTTCTTTTGTCAGACATTTTTAAATGTGTGATGTTAGTAAAACTATAGTCATTGATGAGGGACACATTCATGAGTATGCAGAGCAGGAGTTACTAGGATTGTGTGACCATATTTTTAAAAAACACAATCATGTCCTGTGGGAATGTAAAACCAATCATCCCTATAGCAGATGTACATGCCGGAAACATCCACTTCATCAGAGTGAGCATGCAGTGATTTCTTCAGTAAGCATTGGTGGTTCAGTGGTAGAATTCTCGCCTGCCACGCGGGAGGCCCGGGTTCGATTCCCGGCCAATGCAAGTTCCTTTTCTTTTTTCTTTAGTTTAGCTTGAGTGAGGTGGAGTGAAAATGCAATATTCTCATTTAGGAGCTCAAGATTAGGAGTATCATGAACCAAAACCTTTCGTAATCATGAAACAAACCTTTTGTACACTGATGTCAAGACAGTACTACTACTGCACAGTGCACAATCCTGAAGAAAGATACATAGAAAGATAGTGGACCAAATCATCAACACTCCAACTGGCTTTCCATCAAAACAGAAGCAGTCTGGTGAGGTTTCCAAGTAGGAAATTTGTTGTTCCGATAGAATGTGAATGCAGGTCAGCATCGTCATTGTAGTCAGCAGGCAAGTCATCAAACAGCTGCCTTTGATCAATCAATGATCTGAAATGTCAATTTCACCTCAAAGCCAGCTGCCTTTTTTGTTGGCTCAGTGACATTTATATTTCACTTGAGTAGGCCTACAACATTTTCATTTTCCAGCATGCTAACCTCATTCACTGGCTCTCCTGTATCATTTTGTGTGACAGGAAAGACTAATAGGCACTAATGTTACTGCAGTTTTCTTTTGAACAAGATTTGCCATGTTAGGAGAGGCATTTACTGATTACCAATGTAGGTACAGAGAGGAAGGAGAGAAAGGTGTTAAAAAAAATCCAGAGGTTGTTTGTATTGGAGAGGTAGTTGTGTATTGCAAGGGAAAGAAGAAAAGATATATCCTCCCCGTCGGGGAATCGAACCCCGGTCTCCCGCGTGACAGGCGGGGATACTCACCACTATACTAACGAGGAGATGTTATATGCAGTCTGTGCAACACCGATAATGAACATTGTACACACCATCAAGCACCAGTCACCTTTAGTGTTAGGCCTGGCTCTTGAGACGGCTAGCAGGACGCTGCCTGAGGATCTTAGGCTACGTTCAGGCTCATAAGGGGTCAAAAGGTCCAAGATGTAACTTGGGATAGACCTTGTTAAGCCTTAACATCCTACAGTGCAGAGGACAGAGAACTACGATGGAGTATTAGGACCAGGCAAGAAAAAAAAGATTTCATTATTACCGTATTTCCTCTAATAGTGGCCGGTAGTCAATTAAAAGCCGGGTCTCCGATAATGGCCGGGGCCGTGGTCGACACAAACAAATAAAGGCCGGCCTCAAATACAGGCCAGGGAAAAAAACAAAGGAAACAAGACTAGGTCAAAACCTTGTATATGGCTGGACCGTGTCCGTCTCCTCTCTCCACCGCTGTCCTCTCCGCCGCGCCCACGGCCCGCATTGATCCTCCCGATCCAAGCCCCGGACGCCCGGTGACGCATCGGAGTCGGGACCCCCGCCGAAATCTCGGCCAGATCACCGGGAACACATCGGCGCCCAGCTATCGCCACTGGCCGGAACCGTGCCCCCGGGAAACTCCGGGAAGTGTCAGCCCTCGGCGCGCCGAAACCTCCATGCTTGTCTGTGTCTCTCTCTCCGCCGACAGAACAGAGGGCTGTCAGGTGGACTGAGCTCGAGCATATGCATTGAAATAAACGGCGATATGATATAACTGTATAGATTCTATTCTTAGCTTCAGTTAGCTTCAGCTTACATGCAAACAACGGTGGATACCGGTAAACTCCTGGTGCCTGTTTGTAACTGTAGTTTCTGTCTCATATAAACCATTTAACACTTAAATTAAACTTAATTGCCAGAAATTAGTTCGGGGAAGACAAGACTTTACATTCTGATCAAGACTCTAATATAAGCCTGCTTCCAATAAAGGCCTGGTACCCTCTGCAGTTGAGGTAAATAAAGGCCCGGGCCAATATTAGAGGAATTACAGTACTTTGTGAATAAAGTCAAAATAACATTTTGAGAATGTCGAAATTTTGAGAATGTCAAAATAACTGAGAATATTGTCAAAATTTTAAGAATGTCGAGATTTTGAAAATAGTAAAAATTGCAAGAATAATGTCAAAATAATTTAGAGAATATTGTCAAAATTTGAGGATGTCGAAATTTTTAAAAAGTGGAAATTTCTAGAATAAAGCAAAATGACTGAGATATTGTCAACATTTTTAAAATAAAGTCGAAATTGAGAATAAAGTCAAAGTAACTTCGGGAATATTGTCAAAATTTTGAGGATGTCGAAATTTTTAAAATAGTCAAAATTTTGAGAAGAAAGTCAAAATAACTTTGAGAATATTGTCAAAATTTTGAGGATGTTGAATTTTTTTAAATATAGTAAAAAATGTCCAGTATAAAGTCAAAATAACTTCAAGAATATTGTCAAAATTTTGAAAGTGTCGGAATCTTGAAAATAGTCAGAATTTTGAGAATAATGTCCAAATAATTTTGTGAATATTGTCAAATTTTGAAGGTGTTGAAATTTTGAAAATAAAGTTGAAATTTCGAGAATTAAGTCAAAATAACTGGGAATATTGTCCAAATTTTGAGGATGTCGAAATTTTGAAAATAAGGTCGAAGAAAAAGGTCAATGATCAAAAGCTTTTCGGCACTTGACCGTCATGAAAACCAGAATATAAACTATTCAGCATTCAGTTTTACTTCCCATTCATTGAATGAGGTCACGAAAATAGCCTGAAAACTTACATTTAACACGTTTGTGAACAGATTCAACAACAGATCCCACTGCTGTGATTTTCAGTTGACGTTTGGTCCAACATTGTAGAACATAAGTTCGCCAAATAGCATTTTTATTGATAGAAGAGAACATAGCGGAGGGATACCATTTAGGAGAGATAGTTCCTGTTTGGGAAATCGGATCTACTTTTATTTTTAAATACTAATTTTAGTGTAAATCAAGAATAAAAATGCAAAATGATGAAGGACCCAGGATGCTTTATTGTCTTAAAAGTGGGATATGTTGTTGAATATGTTCACCAACATGTTAAATGTAAGTTTTCAGGCTATTTTCGTGGCCTCATTCAAATGAATGGGAAGGAAAAATCCGAATGCTACAAACTCGTCCAGCTGCATCCAATCTTGGTCAGTAGTTTATATTCTGGTTTTCATGATACTCAAGTGCCAAAAAACCTCTGTGAAAACTAAGTGGAATATTGCTGTACGAGCAGACCAGCTTCGAGTGCTGCATGGTGTAAAAGGCAAAACGGTGAAGTGGAACTTTAATCTCGAAATTATGACTTTATTTTCAAAATATAATAAATATTTTTTTCTTGCCTGGCCCTAATACTCCTTTGTATAGGACAGAGTATTGAATGACAATATATAGGGTAATGAATTTGAGAATGATATATTGAGGTAAATATTCTACTTGTAAGGGCTTTAAAGTGGTAATACACAAGATTCTTGTTGTTTTGTTGTTTTTTTGTCTCCATCTTTGGTGCTCAGCGCTCATTGCTGTGGTGTTTCTGCACTGCACCTCCCAGAGATCACCTGTCAATCAAACAGTGTGTCCGGTACTGTGACGTCTTTTTCCTTGGATTTTCTGTTGGTGAAGTTTGAGTTTCTGTAGGTGGCGCTCTTTTCTTTGTCTGTTCAGCCATGGTGGCTATCACTGCTCATGCTAACTACCCAGTTCTTCTCCTGTTTATTCCAAACAAACCGCTGGTGCTGCTTCCACTAACATAAATGCATCACTTTCTGTGAACCAGACGATTTTTCCAGGAAAGATCTTCCCGGCCACCGGGTGTTAAGAAAAGCAAATGTAAAAGTTTTCATGAACTGGGTATGAGTTGAATCACTAATGTATTATATAAATCGGTGATAGAGAGTAACCAAACGGAAATGTATTTGAAAATGTCACAGATTAGGCCTATTACTTAATGTATTGGGAAGTCTGTCAGTGTTTCTCCTCTTGACGAATCACATTTTTAATGTAGGCCTTAAATGTCACCTTTCTGTTTCCACAATAAGGAAAATGTCAATGACACCATCACATCAGTGATGACTTTTACCCTAGATGATGAGATGTGTCTCCAGTAATACATTTCACCCAGAGGAAAAAAACTGTATGATGTGTTGTTTGTGAAGGGCAAACAGTTAAATCATTTTCTCCTGTGATACAGAAACCCTGGCACTGGCCAGGACACACCTGACAGCAGAAGAGACAGACAGTGGAGGCAGGGGGATTATCGGTGGCAAAGGAGGACAGCAGGACAGAGAGACACCTCAAAGACAACAAGCCAGTCTACCTGAGTCGGTAAGAAGGCAACTGAAGAAAGAAAGATGCATATTATATATATACTCGTTGTTCTCTCCTGACTAGATCCTTGCTTGTGCTGTATTAAAATCTCATGTGTACATCACTTGGATAAAAGCGTCTGCCAAATGGGAAATTGTAGAAAGATAGTGGACGAAATCATTAAAGGATAAGGCCGGTGTTTTTTGGCAAAGGAGGACAGCAGGACAGAGAGACACCTCAAAGACAACAAGCCAGTCTACCCAAGTCGGTAAGAAGGCAACTGAAGTACACAGGCAATATTATGTTGAAGCTCTGACCTCCCTGTGGAGGGGGGCAAAGCAAGAACACAATATCCACATGGAGATTAATAAAGTATCACTTAAACCGGTCACACTTTGGATAGTCCAATGCTGATACTCAACTTCTATAATATGTCACTAAGAAGTCTACTGGGTTTCAAGTGAAGTGTGTAAAAAGTAGGTTACAGATATTGAGTGGCTGGGCATGCTGTGTTTTCCTCCGTCAGCATTGGTGGTTCAGTGGTAGAATTCTCGCCTGCCACGCGGGAGGCCCGGGTTCGATTCCCGGCCAATGCAAGTTCCTTTTTTTTTTTTTTTACTTTATTTAGTTTCGCTTGAGTAAGGTGGAGTGAAAAGGCAATATTCTCATTTAGGGGATCAAGAGTATCATGAAACAAACCTTTCATACACTGGTGTCAAGACACTACTACTACTACTACTGCACAGTGCACAAACCTGAAGAAAGAAAGATGCATATTATATATATACTCGTTGTTCTCTCCTGACTAGATCCTTGCTTGTGCTGTATTAAAATCTCATGTGTACATCACTTGGATAAAAGCGTCTGCCAAATGGGAAATTGTAGAAAGATAGTGGACGAAATCATTAAAGGATAAGGCCGGTGTTTTTTAACGCATTTCTTACCGTCAATAAATCCTATGAAAATAACAAAATCAGCGATGAATTTGTTTTGCTAACAAGTCTCGTCCATGTAGGCGATGCCCAATAAAGCCATATCTCAGTACCATAGAACTCCTATGTATTAAAAAAACTATTAAAAACACGTCAGAGAGCCATGCCGTTGCTCTGGGCAGCATATTTCATCATTGCGATGCACCGGGCCAGCCGACTTTTTCCTCAAACAACTTAATAAGCCGACCGTAAACACATTTTCCATCTAAGGAAAGTAGTTCCGTAGCACTGAAAATAGTCCCTGTCGTAATGAAGAATTTGTTCCCGTTCTAATTTGATTCGGTAATAACTACAATAGCCTGACTTTTCGGGGTAACAGTTAGTGATTTTTAAAATTGAAACTATGTCTTTGTGAGCTGTATTTAAAAGTTTTTAGCTAGGTAGCTTACAATTGGAGCCAATGACTTCCGGTTTGAAGGCTAAAAAGGGAACGTGGGAAGTCGGAAAGTAATGGGAGTAGAGCAAACGCATTGTTGATTTTGTTATTTTCATAGGATTTGTTGACGATAAGAAATGTATTTAAAAACACCAGCTGAATCCTTTAATGCTCCAACTGGCTTTCCATCAAAACAGAAGCAGGCGGGTGAAGTTTCCAAGTACGAAATTTGTTGTTCTGATAGATCTAATAGAATGTGAATGCAGGTCAGTATCGACTTCAGCATCATTGTAGTCAGCAGTCAAGTAATCAACAAACAGCTGCCTTTGATCAATCAGTGATCTGAAATGTAAATTTCACCTCAAAGCCACCAGCCTTTTTTGTTGGCTAGTGTCACTAAGAAGTCTACTGGGTTTCAAACCAGGGCAAACAGTTAAATAATTTTCTCCTGTGTTACAGCCATCCCCAACCAAGATACAGAAACCCTGGCACTGGCCAGGACACACCTGACAGCAGAAGAGACAGACAGTGGAGGCAGGGGGATTATCGGTGGCAAAGGAGGACAGCAGGACAGAGAGACACCTCAAAGACAACAAGCCAGTCTACCTGAGTCGGTAAGAAGGCAACTGAAGTACACAGGCAATATTATGTTGAAGCTCTGACCTCCCTGTGGAGGGGGGCAAAGCAAGAACACAATATCCCCATGGAGATTAATAAAGTATCACTTAAACCGGTCACACTTTGGATAGTCCAATGCTGATACTCAACTTCTATAATATGTCACTAAGAAGTCTACTGGGTTTCAAGTGAAGTGTGTAAAAAGTAGGTTATAGATATTCAGTGGCTGGGCATGCTGTGTTTTCCTCCGTCAGCATTGGTGGTTCAGTGGTAGAATTCTCGCCTGCCACGCGGGAGGCCCGGGTTCGATTCCCGGCCAATGCAAGTTCCTTTTTTTTTTACTTTATTTAGTTTCGCTTGAGTAAGGTGGAGTGAAAAGGCAATATTCTCATTTAGGGGATCAAGAGTATCATGAAACAAACCTTTCGTACACTGGTGTCAAGACACTAGTACTACTGCACAGTGTTAATGTTTGGGTTGGGGTTAATGTTAGAGGATCCCATTACCTGGATGGCTGAAAAAGTATCTAATGTACTCCATTTTAAATGAATTCCATTTGTCAAACAAATAACTAACCTGTATATATCTAAAGTACTTTGTGTCAAAGATAACAGAACTTAAAAATATAAACAGTGCTACACTGTTCTGTTTGTTGCTTGCTTTTGTCTACAAGGTGAAGAATAGAAATGAGACCCCTTTTACAGAGAAATCAGCTTTTCTGCCCCTCTGCCGTGCTACATCTCTCTGCTGTCAGTCTCTCCTGTATCTTTACATCGTTACATTACAACCTTTGACATTATTATCTGCTCTGTTTTACTGCTCAGCAGCTCCTCTGGTCCAGACTGTCCCTGCTCCTCCTCAGGACGAGTCCTTTTCCTTCTTTGAAAATATTTTTCAATATTAATCTGGATTGAGGGAGCAAACATTCAGTCAGAGTTAAAAAGTTAATATTAACATTATCAGTCCACTCAGTGGATACTGACTAGCAGCTAGGCTATACAGCGTGCTAATCTCAGAAACTCAGCTGTATTCCGAGTAACGTTAACTGTTAGTTCTTCTTTTCGGGAATTCAGTCGGCCATCTTCTTGGCATGGAAAAAAAATTAAGGATGCTCCGATCAGGATTTTTGGGGCCGATCGCTGGAAGCAGTATCAGCCGATACCGGTCACCGATCACGTGTAGCATTATTTATTTATTTATTTAACTATTCTTAACAACATTGTATATTAAGTATTAAAATTAAGAGATGAGAAAGTATCATGAATTGACAACTGTTTATTGGCAGGCAACATGTGCAACATATTCCACTCTCTCTCTTAGAGACACAACTTAAACCATAGCAGCCTACGCTTGGTTATTGGGAGCAGCTTAGATCTTAACAAATATAGCTTTCCTGTGGAATAAAATAAATAAAATTGTATAAAATAAAAATTAGAATAAAAGCTAAATGTGCACAACACACCAAGTTAGAACAATAAATTATATATAGGCCTACTGAGGCAACAAAAATCAATTCCAATAGAAGGAAAACACAGGGCCTTTATCAATTTACTCCAACTTTAGAGACTATAAAAACTGCAACATAACAAAATATTTTTCAATATTAATCTGGATTGAGGGAGCAAACATTAACGAGTTAAAAAGTAAATATTAACGTTTTCAGTCCACTCAGTGGATACTGACTAGCACCTACAGTAGCCGTAGCAGTCTCGGAAACCCAGCTGTATTCCGAATAACGTTAATAACCCTTAGTTCTTCTTTTTGGGAATTCAGCCGGTCGTCTTCTTGGCATGGAAAAAAAAAAATCCCTCACGCCCGCGTGTGCAATGGGAGGCGAACAGACGGGTCCGGCGAGAGAGAGAGTGAGCAAGCGAGACAGAGAGAGAGAGAGAGAGAGAGAGAGAGTGAGTGAGACAGAGTGAGACAGAGCGAGAGAGAGCGCGACACACACACACACACAGAGAGAGAGAGAGAGCGCGAGAGAGAGCGAGAGACAGACCGCACAAAGAGACTACTACTGTTTGGATCTCTTCCCAACTCGTCTCTCCCTAACATTTTTGCAAATTTATTGTCTCTTTCAGACACCTGGTAGAACTGCCAGACCGGTGAAGCCATTTTAGCGGCGCGTAGAGAAATTGTCTCACGTGTTTTGTGTCATCTGATCGGCGCTTCTGATCGGCCTTTATAGAGACCACCGATCAAACTATTTAGAACAAATATCGGCCGATAACGATCGGTGGCCGATCGATCGGAGCACCCTTAAAAAAAATATCCCTCACGCGTGTGCAGTGGGAGGCGAACAGACGGGTCCGGTGAGAGAGCGAGTGAGCGAGAGAGAGAGAGACAGAGACCGAGCAACAGAGAGAGAGAGGGGGGGAGCAACAGAGAGAGCAAGCGAGAGAGAGAAAGAGAGATAGTGAGAGACAGAGAAAGAGAGAGGGCGAGAGAGAGAGATCGCGTTGAGCAATTAGGGGCTGAGCAAATCAATGCGCTACACGCAGTTCTACGATTAAGTAGTGAAAAAAAATAAAATTTGTGGCGGTCAGTGCTGATATTGTGGCGGCCCACCACAAAGTTTTCTATGTGTGGGAAACCCTGGAGGGGTAGAGCGAGGGGAGATTGTCCTAGTTAATCGATCGCGGATGGCGTCATTCTCTCGGACGGATAAAAAAAAATTAAAATAAAAAATGTTAAAATGGGTCGCCAAATATGCTTTGGCGGCTGTTAATATACCTGGGCGGCCCGCCCAAGTAAATCTATGTGTGGGAAACACTGCACATTCAATAGTACAGTATGGTGGCTTGAATCAGTGGGAGAAATGGCACTGTTTGCCTGTAACCAATGCCTTGAACCTGGGCACAAAAGGTGTGATTGCCAGGCGGAGACACTGACCCAAGTGTTCATTGGTCAAACTGCTGCGGAAGGAGTTTTTAACAATGTTCATCGTGGAAAATCCAGATTCACATCGATATGTGGGACCAAACATGGTGAGCACATGATTGGCCGCCTTCTGAAGGTGGGGAACATTTGCTGCAGTAACGCAATCGGCAACCCGCCTCGCTTTGAAAAAAGTGGCAGAAATGAAGCGGAGCGGTAATGTGTTGTTTGTTGCCAGGCAACCAAAGTAGCGCTGAGTTGTTCTTTTGAGAAGTGATGCATGACACACGGATCTTATCCACTCAAGTTGAACTATTTGCAACTCTTTGCACGACCAACCGTGGCGGAAAAAAACGCGATCCGCCGCACAGCCGGCGGTGAGCGCAGAATCTGCACCCTTCCATAGGAAATAGTGGCGTTTTGAGCGGAAACCACTCCGCAATGTGAATGCAGCCGTAGCCATCTTTGTCCAAACTGACGACAGGCGGGCAGCACACACAAACACACACACACACGCGGCTCAGTGAAAGTAAAAATCAAGGATGGTTAACTTGCGCACACAAGTAAATATATGCACGTTCAATCACACAACGCGTCGGACACAAGGAAATATATTCCTACATTAACGTTACATTAACTTATGTCTAATGTGACACAAGGTCTGGTCCGGATTGATTTGTAGTTCGGTCCGGATCCGGACCTTGGTCCGGAGTTTGAGAAGCCCTGCTCTAAAACTTGTTACTTTACAGTAGAACTTCATTCATCCAAACTTCAGGAAAAGGGGTTGTGAGGACGGAGTGTTCAGAACAGTGAAATGTATTGAAATTCTCATGTAAAGCATATTGAAAATAGAAGGTTTATGCACATACATTCAGAAGTACAATGGACTACTTTATTAGCAATTTAATCATCCTGTATAGCATGCATTATTGAGGAAATTTCAATGCTGATGGACAATCAGTGAAAAATGTTTCTGATAAATTCTCTGATTTATCATGAGCAACTGTATTTTCTTTCTCTCTGTACAGTTACTGGCCCCAGTCATCTGCCATGAGAGGAACGTCCTTCCACTGTGTGCGCGCTACATTGTCCGAAACAACTTCTTTGGACGGGAGAGCGGACCTCAGAACCAGGAGGGGATCAAAGCCACACCAGCTATCACAGTTAGAGAGCGCCTCTGGACACGGGAAGTGACATCAGAGGAACTGGGGGTTTTAAAATAGTCAAGCTTTGTGGCTGGTGGAGAAAATAAAGATCTAATGGAAGAAAGTGTGGCGATGCCGTCACATGAACTCAGCAGAAAGCCGGTTTATTGCAGTTAATCTAATTGAAAATGTCATGACCTCAGTTAGTTCCACAGGTAAATATCCACAGATGGAATATGAGAGATCTGTTGTGCTAATATGCAAGATCCATGACAAAATGTGCCTTAAAGTAAATATTTTCTAATATAGATCCAGACTATCCAAACCATACAGCTGCAACATCTTTGGAACAAAGTCTGGATGCAATGGTTAATGCTGATATGCCTCTGTCTTCAGAAATAGTTTTCTTATTGTTAGATATTTGTCATTTGTTTTAATTTATTCCTTTTTCCTGTAATGTGATCATGTAGGTTTCAAACAACACTGAATTATATTTTTGTATCATACTATACTTTTTCAGTATAGGAATAAATCACATTGTATTAAGAGAAATTCAACTTCTGTTTTATGCTGAATCCTTTTATGACTTAGAGCAATTTTTTTTTTATTCCAGTTAAATTGAAGCAGGGGTTGAAGTAGCTATCCTGTCTCCTGTCCCATATAAACACCATGTCTTGTCCTTGTCACTAGCAGCACAGTTGGTCCCTAAGTGTAATGGAACAGTCTTGAAGTTCAGGTTGAACGTTTACAGAAAGCATGGCTTACGTACGTCTCTCTGTTTACTCTCTGTGGTTTCAGCATTACGCAACCTTTGGAGTCGAACTTCAGAGTGGAACTTTCCCATAGCTCGCCCTCCCCTGCAGGTGCTTGTGATGTGTTTATGATTAGCACCAATGCTGACATGTGGGAAGCGTTCCAACAGCCGCGTCTCAACTCTTTCATTTCCTTCCCTCGCTCCCGCAGTCCATCAGCCGTGCCCTTGGTTTGACTGGCACACACTACGCCTCCTGTCCTGCCGTTTTATCGTTAACACAAGAATTTGTCGCCAGAAGGCAGGGAGGAAGAGGGAAAGGTAGATCAGTGTCAAAATCTGAGTGGTTCCTCACCTTCCTTTCCCTGTGTGAGATTTGTACAGTATAGGGCCTCCAGTCTCTCTCGTAATTAGGCCCAACAGGCAAAACGAGCTGCTCTAACATGAGCTGATGATTCGATCTTATCTTTTTGTCAGGACTTGTTTGTATTAATATGCTGTAGTTTATGAAAGACTTGTTGCTTAAGTCTCCCATCCATCAACATGTTTGTCACTTTAAAAATAAGAAAATTGCCATTCCAAAATGCTGCCTGAGGAAAAAATCATGACTAAAGTTCATGATTCAATATATAGAAAGTGTATTGGGATAGATAGATGTAAAAAAAAAAAAAACATCTCAGCAAATAACTAATACATAAACAAGGAAAACACCTTTTCTTCAAGCAGTGTTAGAGATTTAATCAAGCCAATGCTTTGTTATTGATACAGTAGGCATGCAGTAGCACTTTACGACCAGTGAGGTTCAAGAAGGAAAGTAAACAGAACACAGAATCTGATGCTGCCTTCAACTGCTTTCGGAAATATAGTAATTATGAATACAGCACTCATGAGCGACCAAACAAAACTGTAAATACAACTGAAAAGTGGGAATGTTTCTGTGACAATCGAGTTGCCACAAATGTGACGTTTAGTGGTCAGAGTGGATGGAAGACATGCGATTGTTTGACGTTAAAAGTGGTGTAGGCCACATTTTGTGACTAATACATTAATTTTAATTATTAAAACAATTATATGCATGGTGTGGATTGTCTCCTCTTCATTATACAGCTGATGCAGAAAATAGCTCTTTGATGCTTGATTTCTGAATAAATCAACCGCTCTCAAAAAACGAATTGTTCTCATTTCTAACTAAAAGCAGTTGAACGTGCGATTTCTATCGAATATACGAGTTTAGGAGGAGCGCTTGGACGTTACATCGGCCCAGACGATGGGTAGAGATGCGCATGCGCAGTTGCAGTGTTTGCATTCCCCTTCCCTCCCCTCTCTGACTGACAGCCCGCTAGCTGCTGGCTGCTGACTAGCCGCTCCACTGTCACCGGCAATGATACAGCAAACACTGGCTCGATAAGAGACACCGAGATGGACTTAGAAACCACTTTTTATCACTACAAAGACGGATATTATTTAGATAACGTTGTGTATTGACTGCGGACAGAGTTTATTCTTTGCCAAGGTAACGTTTGAACCGTCAGATCTGGGGGAAAAAGACTCGACGTCTGGAAACGGAATGGATGCGATGGATGATTTCCTGCGACACACACCGGCCAGCTAGGAGGCTTTCACATTCACTTTGAGGCGCACCTGACTATACCTAAATCATTCAGTGTTAGACATATCTGTGTACTTAATTGTGACCATAAGATTTGAAAAATAATAGGAGTTAGTGAAGAGGTACACCAAGTGCTGGAAGAGCCCGGCCAATCGCTACCAGCGACCTAACATAGCTTTAAGCTAACTGATAGCTAGCAAAATTTCGCTTACTCGTATTCTTTGTTTATTTTATTTGCTTCACTGAAGACAGCAGCTTTTATCTTACGGAGCTACAGGAATACCTGTCACAGAGGTCAGACATCACCAACAAGCTAGCGTTTCTAACTAACTATAGGTTGCGACGCTTGGCTTGATTTTAAAGGACATAAATCATCTGACTTCTCACTTATGGCTTGTTAGTATCGCGGTACTGCAACTGACCCAGCTAGCTAGCGTCTGTGTTAGCTAGTAGGTAGCTCAGTAGCCGACAGCCACTTCTTGGCCTGTGACTGCTCGACTATAACGATGCATCACCAGGACTTTTCTGGAGATCCACCTGGGACTGGGAGCAGGAAAACGTCGCACTCGACAGCTTTCCATCACAGGAGGGGCAGCAGCGGTGCGTCTGCATCCTCCGCAGCCGGTGGCAGTAATGTCAGCACCAGTGAGGATAACCCGACCCAGGCTGGATCTTCTTCTCCT
Organism: Centroberyx gerrardi; assembly: GCF_048128805.1. Classification (NCBI taxonomy): domain Eukaryota; kingdom Metazoa; phylum Chordata; class Actinopteri; order Beryciformes; family Berycidae; genus Centroberyx; species Centroberyx gerrardi. The sequence continues at coordinate 8,693,994 of NC_136017.1, forward strand.
GGACTCCATCACCAGACACAGTCCCAGGTGGTGGGAGCTCAGGTGAAAAAGAAGAGCGGCTTCCAAATAACTAGCGTCACCTCTGCTCAGATTAATGTGAGCGCCAACAACAGCTTAGCGGACGACACCGAGAGCTATGATGACATGGATGAGTCGCATACAGAAGACCTCTCCTCCTCTGACATGCTGGATGTGTCTGTGTCCAGGGCTACAGACACAGGCGTGCCAGAGAGGAGCTCCTCTGACGAGACACTGAACAGCCTCCATGGGGTTGACACGCCTGGCCTTGTGTCGCCCAATGAGCCGCTGCACCTTCACTCCATCCCTCAGGGGTCTCAGCAGCAGGCTTCTATGGTGAATGGGACCATGCATCATCATCATTATACTCAGCAACATAGCCAGGCCCATCACCATGGTCACCACTCCGATAATATGGGAGGAGCTGAACCGCCGATGCCAGCTACAGCGGGGAGTCTCCCTGCTGCTCCCTTATCCAGCTCCAGCCCAGCTCTAGTTTCCAAAACCGGGCCTGGGCCTGGTCAGTCCCAAAGGACACCTGTATTGGATAGCACTAAACCTGCAGGTGGGGCAACCCAACCATTAGCTACTGTTGTTGGTGGTACAGCCACTGACACGCACCTACCAGGCAGTGTGAACATTACCAATATGTCTGCTGTCAGTGCTCCAGTAATGCCCCCCTCTGGGCCCACAGGTTTTGACAGCAGTGGTGTGAGTGGGCAAGGGGCTTCCTTTGGAGTAGGAACGGGCCCGCCTGCGGCCCCCAACACTCAATCCCAGCACACCCAAACGGTGGCGGCTAGTGGCTCTCGCTTCAGGGTGGTCAAACTGGACACTAACTCTGAGCCGTTCCGCAAAGGAAGGTGGACGTGTACGGAGTACTACGAAAAGGAGCTTCCTCACGCGACTACATCTGAGACGCTCAAGGGTGCTGAGGCAGCTGCAGAGACTGAGCCAGGGAACGTGGGTGTTGCTGTGGCCAGTCCAGGCCTACCTGCTGTGCAACCACCTCACACACTGCAGCCCTATCAACAGCCAAGCCAAGACTTCACCAGCCCACAAGCCATGCAGAGCCCACCACAGGGACAGGCCCCCCTGACACATGTGCCACCCCAGGAGGTTGGTGGTGGGGGTCACATGCTTCAGAAGCCAATGGCCCCTGTCACTCACCCCACAGCAACCCCACAAGTGATGGCCCAGGGCGGTGTGAGTCAGCCTCCCTCTGTGATGCCCCAGCAGTTGCCCTATGCTGTGGATCCCCACCAGGCCCAGCCCCAGGTAGGTTACCCTACACCCCAGCTCCCTGTGGGGGTCGTGGCCCAGGGAAGCGTCCGGCAGCCGGACTTTATCCAGCCCACTGCTCCCTTCCAGACCCAGGTTCAGCCTCCGCTGCCTCACGTTGCCACGGGACTCTCCATGACGGTGGGCCCTGGGGCACAGCCACCAGTCAACATCACTCAACAGCTGCCCCTTCAAGGTCATGCCGCCCCTCCTGCTCAGGCAGTCTTTGCTCCAGTTCAGCCCCAGCCCCTCCCTGCTCAGCCCCAACAACAACAACAGCAGCAGCTGCTCCCACAAAATCCCCAGGCCCAAGCCCAGCTCCCCTCAGCCGCCCCTGCCCCAGTAGCGCACACCCAGGGGACCCCATACGTGCCTCTGACTGCGCTACGAGCTGACCTCCAGCCTCTCCTGACCCCAGGCGCGTCCCTCACACAGGCCTCTGGAGCCACCCATGTCCCTGGAGGTGTGAGCTCCCTAAAGAACACCCAGCTGGAGAACGCACAGAGACTCCTGTTCCAGCACCAGGGCCTGCTGGGTCTGCCCAGGCTGGGGGCAGCAGTAGGTGGAGTGGGGGCTGTGGAGGCTGGCAGCACTGCAGGATCCCTGGCCCACATGGGGATGGCAGCCGAGGCCAGTGCCTTGATGGCTGCTGCTGCAGGCCTCAGGACCCAGCCTGCTGAAGGAGAGGACGACAGGTGAGGATGGACAGCCTGTGATGGCATAGCCACGCATATTAATGTAAACATCAGATGTGTTCATTAAGTTTTTTAGTATGTTAGTAGTGCAGATGAAAAACTTTAAACTAGGGGTGGAAAAGAGTATTTAGAGGACATTGTAGTTAGGGCTGCAGAATTAAGCATTTATAATCTTATATTGTTATTTTATTTTCCATCATAAGAAACCATAGAATATTGTCATAGCAGTAATATTGAAAAACTTCATGTAGAGCATAAGATGAGTGCAGTAAAAGAAATGTACTCCTTGCATTGACACTACCAAACAAGTGTGATCACAGTATCTAGCAAAATAATCTGTTTTATCACGGGCATAATTGCCGTAGTTGTAATGTCATCTGGCAACTGGTTGTCTGTCTGGAGTTTCATTCAGTCACTTTGTCAGCCTTCAGAGTGGAAACTAAGACAGTGGGTAAAAAAACAAGTAGTCACTGGACCTTGATATTGAACTAAGTGTCAGTGGCTGCGATAGAGGTGTTGGAAATGCTGAGTCACTGCGGGCGCTGGGGGAGGGGGGTGCAAGACCATGATGCACTGCTCTGCTTGACCCCCTACCATCACACATCCATCTCCATTAGCTCAGGTTTCTATATGGTCGGTTAGGCCACATCATTTCCTCTCTCTCCTTTCTCTTTCAGTCTTTGTGTCTCTCTTTCCCTCCGTCCCCCTCCCCTTGATGTAGTCTTTTATTAGACACTGGATCTGTTTAGTTGTACCACCCTGAGGGAGCTGCGCCATGCTTTATTCATGTGTCTTACTGTACGCTTAATCGCTTATTAAATGCTACATCACAGTTAGCTTTGCCATTTAATTCTCTTCCTCTGAGAAGTGATCGTCGCAGTTGCAGGTAGTTTCTAGGAGCGGAAGGTGTTGTCTAAATATAGTCGCTGCCCTGGATCGCCAAAACCCTCCCGTATCCCATTTGAAGATGCAGTGGAAATGTTTGGCTCCGAGTGTCAGCGCTGTAGAGATGGGGTTTGATTAAGAAACAAGAGCTGTCATGGTCGCAGTCTACTGTCTGGTGTTCTGGTTAGGCAGCAGATTCATGTTAGTACAGTCAGCAATAATACCTGCAGGGTGTGGAGGGGGGAGTTCTATACGAGGCAAGAGGACTATCGGCCTCACCCAAGTACCCACAATCACAGTATAAAACACCCTCTTGGGTATTTTGGCTTTTATTCAACAGTTACCAATGCATGTGCACCGTCTGAAAAATGGTTCACTGTCCATAAAAAAACAGGAGAAAAAGGGAAAGATTGCAAACTAATTCCATGGTTACCACAAGACTTTAACCAATTCCAGTTTTCAAAAGGCATAGATAACTGCACCTTTAATTGAACTGTCAGCATGGCAGGACAATGTTTGGCTGAAACTACCTGCTGTATAAAATATATATTTCCGTCTACTCGGGTTAAAGTGCATTTGTGTGTGTGTGTACTTGAGGACAGAGGGTGTGATAACTACCGGCTTAGTCTTAGTCCTATTCAGCTGCAGACAGAGCAGAACTGTATTCTGAGTGGGCGCTTTTGTCAACACTTTGTGGCACTTCTTTTATGAAACCCCCCCACTGTGACACCCAGTTGACATACCCCCATCATGGCTCTGTGTGTGTGTGTGTGTTTGCCTGCCCTCTGCATGCCTTCCTCTGTGAGTGTGTGTTTGTGTTTCCGTATGTCCGTTTGTCGGCCTGTTTCTCCATGAATCGTCCGCTGTCCTGCAGCAGTAGCAGACAGTCTCAGTGTGTGTCTGCCTTGTTTACAGTCACGGTCATGTCATGCTGCGATCTGTCTCCTCGCTCTCTGGCTCTCTCTATCTTTCTCTGTCTGTCTCTCTTCTTTCTCTGTTTATCTTTCTCTCCCTTTGTCACTGTCTCCTTCTGTCTCTGTCGCTCTCAAAAGAAGAAACCACACACAGGCCTTAGTGCATCATGTCAGCTGTCCAAAGTGTTCTCCTCTAGCCTTTGCTTTTAGACGCTAGACTATTCTTCTCTCTCCTCTCAAAATCCTCCCATCCTTGCCTATTGCTTACATGCAATGTTGCCTCTAACCCAATGGTGTCCAGTCCTGTGCCATGGAAGAGTCTGCAGGTTTTCATTCCAACCAACGGGACCAGAGGGAACATTGCTTACATGCCAATATTATGTCTCTCTCTCTCTGACTTTGTGTTTGTCTTTAATAGTCTCTTGACAGTCAGTCATACTGACCGAGTCCAAATGAGAAGTGTGTTTTGGCGAAAAGTGGCATATCTTCAATGTTTACAGAAATTGTCTTTTGTGGCTCAGTGGTAAAACACATTGCAATGATACTGTCAGTTTTAGGGCTTTGACTCATGAAACATTACTGTATCTATGGCACTTTGTTTAAAAGAGTCTACCAAAAGGAATATGTTGTAGCTGCCAGGACGGGCAGTAGCATAACATTGCATAGTATGATACAGAGGCTGCATGGGAAGTTGTGGGCCGTGTTGTAAACAAACTTCTTCTTCCGTCTATTTCCGTCTCTGTCAGTGAGGTTGATGTCAGTAAAAGTTGTCTAAGGATAGTGATATTAATCAGTGTTGTCATCAGGTCCCCCTGCCTCCCTGGGTGGAATTTCAGCCTGCAGGTTGATACCGGTATAGTTTGGCTTTTGAGTAACTGCCAGCATTGGTTCGCACTAGAAGGAAAACGCTCGCAACTTTCACACACACACACTTTTAGTATACCTTACATCTCTCGTCTGTGCCGCATTCACACACAAGTTTCTCATATTTTGTTCCTGATGGCATCAACAACAGCTTGCAGCGAAGCTCTCTAGATTCAGAGAATGAATCTATCATTGTTTGTTGCCTTAACTTTTGTTTTTCCAAAAATCATACGCTACAGAAAACAGTCCCCATTAATAATGCTAATATTAGTTACACAGCAATGTTTTCATTGTTTATGCCTCTGGGGGGGGTCGGGTTGTTGTCATGAGGCACCGGGGCATTTGATGCTATGCTATGTGATGCTGTGTAGTTATGTAACATCTCTAACTAGAGACAAACAGCTTATGGAGTATAAACCTAGAGGCCAAACGTAGCTTTTCTCTCTGCATGTTCAAGCTGTATGCTCGTGCAATCAAATACCCATGTTAACCCATGAGGGTCAAAGCATCATCTTGGAATAGTTTACTATGGCTTAACAATCGTTTTCTTTGCTAGAACCAAAAGAAATGAAATGAAAGGTCCTTCCCTGCCCAGGTGTTGTGCCTGTATGATGAAAGGATGTGGGTGTAAATAGGTTTGAAGTTGGGCACCCAGAACTTTTGTTGTTTTTTTCATCTGACATTTTCTAATAAATAGAAAATGTCAGTCAGACGAAACAAGCATAAACACCATATTTCAAAGGTATAAGGAGTGCCTTGTACAGTGTCAGGAATAGAGCCATTTATCCATATAACGTCATGTTAAAGGTCAGCCTTTAAAGTTAGGAAGACAAGCTTGGGATTTGCCAAAACATTTTTTGGCAGCTTTATATTAAGAGTATTTTCTAAAGGAACTTTTTAAGGTCTTTTGGACATTTTAGTACCATTTTAACCTGAGTAAAAATGCATTCAACTGCAGCTGAGGTAACATAAGTTCAAACCCGGCCATAATTGAACAATCATGAGCTTTTCCAGGCCTGGGACACAACGCAGGACCTTTAAAGGTCCACATTTGCAACAACCACAAGACTCTGTAGCCTCTAGAACACAAAAAAGCCTCCAGGTCTTTGAAATCTGGCATAAACAGTGTTTTTTATGTGGATCTTATGGTTCGAGTTAGTTTGATATAGTTTGAGTTTTTTATAGGTGTAATAAAATCCCTAAATTCGGTTATCCTTAAATTTCATTTTGATAGTGTTTTCACTTTATGGCTCACATGCTTATTTTGTATGAGAACAATATGTTGGTAAATGGACATCTAGCTTCATGCACTGTAGATAGCATGGTTGGAGATTAGATTCATTTGGCTAAATTGTATGTAAACGTGATGCTGTACTCTATATAGTTCTGTGTTAATCCTGGCAACTGAATTTCAGACAATTTAATCAAAAAGGACAGGCATTCAAATGTCAAAACGACTTATAATCACTGCATCTAGTCTGTCAAACATTGCTTTTTTTTTGCTTCCTTCAAGGGATAATTAACCCTAAAAATAAAAAAGTTATTCACATGATCTTTGACAGTTCAGTCAGGGTTTTTGAACATGAACACACACAGTCAAGTCTCCATTTAAGTGCGTGGGAAGACATTTTTGATGACGTTGTCGAGAGACGTATTCTAGCCCTGCTCTAATGACAGTGGATGGGAGATTGACTTTTACAGCCACTGGGGTGATTTTATAGGGATTGTGGGCACATTTTCTGATTCATAACTGTCACCACTATAATGTAATAAAGCTAATTTGGATTTAAAAGCTTAAGCAATCATCCTATGAGTCCTCAACATCAGTCTTCAATTTATCATCAGTGGAGGCTCTATGTTTTCTCATGATCAGGTCACAGATTGGAGCTTTTTTTTTCTTTGGGTTCTAGCTGTAAGAGAGAGTTGGTCATGTTAACAAATCTTGACTCAACAGTCTTAAGGTTATAGGAATACCATGTCAGTTTGGTTTCTCAGTTGGCTTGTCATTTCAAGTCACTTTTCTGTGCCTCACAGTTTAGCGAGCTTGTTTCTCTTTCTGCAGCTTCCATGTTTGGCTTTGCCCCCTCATCTTTGTCATTCTCAAGCTCTCCAGCTATTTTTCAAAGCTGACTTCTGACTGGCAGATTTGAGCTGAGCCAGTGAGATCAGATATTGGTTGCCTTTCAAAGATTTGCCTCTTTTAAACCCCTTGTGACTTTGTGTTCCATGTCAATATGTGAAAACTGTTTTTATCTGGGGGTGTTTTGGTCTCTGTTGATCCTGTTCTGTCTGTTTTTGTGATGATAAACTGCCAGTCAAACACTGCTGCAGTCACACCCACTTTGACACATGATTTATGTTTTGTTGACAATGACACACCTGTTTTTAACCTGCCTGTCATCCAAAATTGAGCTAGTGCGGTGTTGTGGGAGACCTCTGACAGCCAAGCCCAAATATGGACCAGCGCTTGGAGCTACTGCCAAGAGAAAAGTTGTTGTTTGGACTTCGGTCTACTACTAGGAAAAGGCTCGCTTCTATAAGAGTTGTCCATTCCCTTGAAATGTTCTCGTGCCCTTTCTTCTTGTTTATTGTCAAAGGAAACCTGCATGGAAAGTAGAAATATTTTCCAATGCAGTTGTTCCCAAACTGTGGTCCAGGGACCCCCAGGGTCACTTGGAGAGGTTCTAGACGGTCCCCAGCAAAAGGAAGAATAATTTAACTATATATTAACTATTATTTCATTTATTATTTCATTTTCATTTCATTTACTCAAAGTTAGGACAATGAAAGAAAGCTAATCCACTATTCTCCCTCCATTTACAGTGTAAACATTTCAAATTGAGCACTAAATCATAAACAACAAAAAACACTGCTCTTGTGAACACACCCTAAGACAATATTTAATAGTGTTTGTTTAGTTATCTCTTTTTTTTTTTTTTAATTTTCAAGAATCAAAATCCGCTGACCTTGGAATCCAAGGCCCAATATGCAGTTGGTGTATGAAGACGTCTCTGCAGCAACATCTGCTGGTGTTTTTTCTCTCACAGCAGTACAACGCTCAGCATTCCAGCACCCAGGCTGTTAAACTAAGGCCAGGAACAGACTTGTTTATATAGGAACCCGTTACCTCTAATCTCCCGTCTATGGGAGGACCGCTCTCAATTGGCTCGTCACGTGTCCAGTATATGATAGACCAACGTCGTTGTTGAAGAGGCTGCCTCAGCACAGCATCAGTGTTTGCAATAATTAAACCACAAATAGGCATAAGCACATACGGACGTTTCTCATATAGGGCATTGTTATTCTTGGTTGGTTGATCTTTTAATTGGGAGTAGGACGGCAGCTTTGTGTAACGTTGATTTTTCTGGCACTTCCAGTTTCTTGGGAGGCATCTTGTGTGTGTCATGAACAGCAAATTAGGCCCCAGGGTAGTTTAGTAATTTGTCATTTGATGAGAGATGACATGCAAATCATTAGCCACCAGCTCAATCCTGTGATGTTGCTGTACTGCCGTTCCCCCACCAGGTGGCAGCCTTGGCTCATTAACACTCACTGCCTGGTCCACACAGTTCTTTACATAACCTTACCGCGCTTTGAGAAGCACTGACCTAAAACGTGCCTTCCGGCGCAGTGGAAATGGCTTCCCTGCGCCTTAGATTCTGTGCACGCCATGGATGAATCATCCACAAATGAGTAGTTTCAGATCTAGTTCTCTTTAAAAACACACTGACCCTCTGTGCTTACTGTCAGAATGTTGTGTCTGATATGTGTTGTACTCGCTGCAGAAGGCCCCAGGGGTCCAAACATCATTAAATATATCCTTTGGGAGCGTTCGTAATACAGTGGGTGTGCTTATTTTTATCTATGGATTGATTCACTCTTCCCACTACCTGCCAAGTATTACTGTATGTGTTTGTAGTAATTTGACTGAATGACATAATAGGCACATAATATTAAGGTTTCATGCAGTCTGGACCTTTGTGCCAATTCAAAAAGGTAAAATAATCAACCAAGCAGTTGTAACTGTAATTTATCAGACCATTTGGTGTCACGGCTTGTTTATAAGGGGGAGATAAACATTGTCTAGTCCTGAATGCAAGCAAATGTACAGCATCTCCTATTATTTGGATAAATTCAAGCCACAAACCCAGCTAATGGTTCCCCAGTTCCCACCATATTTATTTTACCTGTATTATGAGGCTTACTGGCCTCATTCCAAATCACATCTTCTTTTTGTTAATTAGTTTTTAACTCTACAACCAAACCAAACATCTCATTAAAAACTCAAGGAAATGCATCCTTGTATCCCCAGTGAGTTTGTTTCAGAGCATTTTTGGCACAGTGTTATTTTTATGTATTTAAGCACACGTTTCTCATGTGGCGTGGCGGTTTATTTATTATTTATTTATGCATCGTGTGTGCACATGTTTTTGTACTACAGAGTAAATTCTAGTTCTAGAATTCTAGTTAAGATGACGACGGAGGGGCAATGTTGTCAGGCTTTGCTCCTCTCTCTCTGAAAGTGCATCTGTAACATGTGAAGATCTGATGCAGTCAGATCAGAACATCAGGCGCTGACAGATTCAGTTTTAGGGTGGGCGGATGGGTGGATGGGCGGGTGGGGTGGGGCAGAGCCGAGGAAATGGGTGTCACGTTTGCTCGCCTTGTGCCCCCGCGCAGAGACGCAGATTCTTGAAGACAGTCACGGGCCGGAGAGTGTGTGTGTGTGTGTGTGTGTGTGTGTGTGTGTGTGTGTGTGTGTGTGTGTGTGTGTGTGTCTGGCTTTCTCAGCGGGAGCGTGTTTATGGCTTCACCCATCATGGTGCTTAGTGGTGTGTATGAGTGGGTCTGTGTGTGTTTCTCAGCACATGGGAGCGTGCGTATGTCTGTCTCTGCCCATCTTTGTGCTTTGGGGTATGTGCACGTGTGTGTGTGTGTGTGTGTGTGTGTGTGTGTATGTGCAATGGTGGGAGGTGAAGATTTTAAATGAGTAGTTTTGCCTGTAGCTTTAGGCTTTACAGTCAGGGGAAAATATACAAGCGAGGAGGAGGAGGAGGAGAGGCAAGAGCTCTGGTTTCAACTGGTTGTGCCACGCTCGCTCTCCCTTTCTTAAACCTGTACTGTGATTCCCTTTCTTTCTCTCATCTCTCTTTTCCATCGCTTTTCCCCTCTGACTTTTCTCACGCTTATCCTTTTTCTGTCCCCACAAAACAGCTAACAACAGGGAAAGGAATATGTTGATATTTCAAACACCATAAGCAAGCAAGTGTAACCTGTCACATTGAAACACATCACTATATACTTAAGTCACACTCCTTGTCATTTTGTTTGATTAACATAATTCATGGGTAGTAAGCAGGAAAACACTCATTGACTCCACTGTCAAATAGCTTCCCCTTAAACTGCCACTTCAAACATCTTAATTATCATAATGGTATAATTGGTTTTTGCTACCACTGTTTTGTGATTTATGAATTTGAGTGAATCATTGTGTTAATTCCAAAGCAAGTCAGGGCACATGTGGAAAAAAATCAACCCCCTGGAATCATGTGATGTTAATTACAAAACTGGTTTTTGTATTGACAGTTTTGATACTTGAATTTCTCCGTTTTCTTTTTTGGAGTGATGCTCGTAATGTCTTAACATGAAAGACGGGGGAGCGTTTCTTGGTTTTTGTTGGCTTGATCAAGTTTTCAAGTCAAATTAGGTCTATGGAGGCCTGGTGACTGGTGTAAACTGCCAGCCATGCTTCTGCAGGGGTGACACATGAACAGTGCTTTAAATGGAAATTGTCAAAAGTTTCCAGTGGACCGTGCTTTCCCAATGATCTTTGGGAAAGAAGGCATTCTAATAAGAGATATGTGAAAAGACTGATGGATCCTCTGCAAGTTATACAAAGGAAAGAAGTGTGAATGTAAGGGTGAAATTCCAAATCTGTACTTTTATTGATCCCCACAGATCTGTCTCGTCATTCCAGCTTCTTCAGTCTTATTTTGGACGACTGCTGAGCGGACACGCAGCCGGGGGGAAAAACGCTTCGAACTCATAGACCGTAACGTGACCACCCCACTACCCGCTAAAGCAAACATTTATTCCCTGAACATGTGAGACTTCCCAGTAAAGAACAGACTTCTCGGTAAAGAGTATACTTCTCCGCAAAAAAAAACTATAATTCCCCGTAAAGCCAATTCTCATCGCTGTATGTCAGAGCCTCGACCCTTACTACTGTTTCAACACATTCAAAGCTCCCCATGAAGCCGGTACATTGCGGAGCGCCTAGGGCAACGTTTCTCAACCGCCGACCCAAGGAGCAGAGCTGCTCTTTGGGGATGACCTCGCTGGTCTCTCCCTAATGTAGTTAGCCAGATAGTCGGCTTTCCAGCTCAGTTTACATTGAAAGCGACCCCTCAAACAGGCTGGACCACAGCTTGTCAAATCTTCAGACAAAAACAGTATGTGCAGGTCCATGTGACTGAGGTATCGGTAACGTAACTACCTGTGACGCCTGTTATGTTGCTAGTGTGATCGTAAGGTTGCGTAATATATGATTGTGTAATATTATTCATTGTAATGAATGGATTAGAGTAGGCATAGGGTAGGATCCAAATTTGAAGCGTGAACAATTTGCCACATAGAGGAAATGGCTTGCGTGTGTGAGTGTGTGCGTGCATGTACGTGCGTGCCTGTGCATGCATATAAAACCACAAATACAGAAACAACCCTTTGCCAGTTTTTTTTTTTTGGGGGGGGGGGTATCTAGACAGTTGCTAGAGGGGGTCTGCATTGATTTTGACAGGCCTTAGCCAGATTTTGTGTAATCCTTTTAATCTCTGGTATTTGTGCCAATTCAAAACCCCACTGCAGTGTCTCCCCAGTCCCTCCCTGTGTGTGTTGGTGTACACACGCATGCACGATTGTGTGTTCCTTGGACTCGATTTCCATATAGATCAGCTGTCACCTACCACACTATATGAAGAAGCTGTAAATGCCCCTGTTATTTCTCTTTGACGTGAAACCTTGAAGCGTAGGTCTAAACCTTTTTGGGGGATGGGGGGAAGGTTCGAGGTGTTGAAAGTTCACACCTCATTTATCAATGGAACAAGGCCTGTTTGGACTTCTTCTCCATACCGCTCTCTCTCTCTTCTCTCCCCATCTCTCTCTCTCACTCTCTCTCTCTCTCATGGCCCATATGGCACCGAGGCTGGTTATGTAAGCCGTTGCGTGCGCGGCAGAGACTGATTCACTTACGCTCCAAAGAACCGCTGCCCTGAAGCCCTGTGGTGCCGTGAGAGCTGTTTGAGTTTTTGGGCGTTCCGTCTCTTTTTTTTGTCTGTGTGTTTGTGTAAAGATAAAGGGGCTTATCCTCAATTGCAAACAAATTAGATGTTTGTTTTGGATAGTGGTCTCGGTTCACTCTCGCGATCCTCTTGAACAGCGGATGTAGGACTGGCCGTCGTCTCCGTTTCTCATCTGCAGTGCTACCATTTTACTGGCATATGCTCTGAAAAATATAGTCATGACACCTTGTAAATGGAAAAAGGATTGCATCTGCAATGACGTAATTGTTTTCAATTATTTTCACACATCTTCCTCCTAATATTTCCTTCCAGCGCTCCTGTTTTTATGTTTTTATTTTTCAAATTTGGAGTACATTCCCTCCTTAGGGGGAAAACAAAATCCCGCTGTAGAGCTCTCCGCTGCAGAAATGCCAGTGTTACAGGCCTCTGAAACTGGATTCCGCCAGTCTGCCTCACACACACTCGCTGACAGAAAAACACACAAACGCACACTGGCACACACCGTACCGGGATGCACAAACTCGGCACAGACACACACACGAGCTCACGTCTCCAACCGCTTGAGGGCAAGTGATGCAGAATGAAGCGGGCGAATCACGGCGGAGTATACACACTGATGTCACAGGGAGAAAGAAAGAGGGATGCGAGAGGAGAGATGGAAAGAGAGACGAGCAGGGAAACATCATTTGAGTGTCCGACCAAGTCCGCGACCTAATCCGCTGTATCCTCTGCTCCCGTTCCAGCGTCCCCTACCGGGACAGTCAGTACGGTTTCTGAATCACAGCTCGGCCCTGGTTTTTGGGTCCCCTTGGCGCTGGTCCCGTCTTTGCATTGTGTGTGAGTGTGCATTCACCCTCCACACTTACATAACTATCCCCCATTTTGTCTCGCTGTCGGCTAATGGCATCCAGTCGTGTTAATAGCTTCTGAATCTCCTGGTGAACACAGTTTCCATCTTCTGTCTAGAAACCATTTGGCTTGTCTTGTTTATATTCACTTCTAACAGTTGATAGGTTGAAGAGGGTAGTACTTGGTCTAAAAATGGCAAGAGGGGAGAACAACACTGCTGGAAGAATTGCAAAGTGGTAAATAAAGAGTGGACATTGCTCCGGACCGAGAGATTACTGTTTTTATATTTTTGCAGCAACAGTATTGGCTGAGTGGGGTCCTTTGCGGGACCACACACTGCAGCCCGAGTGATGGCTCCCTAATTGAGCGGCTACGCCCTCCATCAAACCCCACAATGAAGTGAGGCGGAAGCGTTACTTACACTCAGCTGGGCACTTTTGTGAGAGAGCATGGTTGGAGGGAGGGTTGAGGTGAGGAGACGGGAGATGAAAAGGGGAGGAGGGAGATGGAGGCCATAACTTAACAGCAACTTGGCTAGAAGGCATTGAAGCTCGCTATTAGCGCTGTATTGATCTTTCAGTTTTCTACAGCACCCAGCGGTTAGCGGTTAGATATCTCTTCCTGTCCTTGTTCCTGCATGTCTCTTTCTTTTAGAGCATCTCTCCTCTCTTCTACAGGGTTGTGTGGAGTTTTTTTTTATATAATTAATAATTGGTTGAGAGACTTCAAAAGGGATTTATATTAATGAAAATATATTGTACTTTATGGGTTAGAGTTAGGTATGGCATAGGTTTCTTGTGTTAATTTAAACCTCCTTGCCTTAGCTGTTCTAATTCTGTTTCTGATTTGAGGGGCTCTACTCCAAAACATTTTGGAAAAAATCATTACCTGAGGTTCATTGTTAATACAGTAAAATACAGGAGAGTCCAATGAGTACAAATTTTATCATTTTATCAACCAAGGCAAGGACTTAGGCTTTCAAAACCAGAATTTGATTTAGTGTTAAATCAGTCATTATGTAAGAATAGGTGTCAGTTTCTTCAAATGGATCAGTGGATTTTTCATTTTGGGATGAAAGTCTTTTGTTTATTTTTAAACTCGGTGGGAAACCCAGGCGCCGTATCCATCTGTTCATTCTACTCCGCATCCACATCGTCAGCACGGGCTGCACGGGCTGCACGGCTGCCACACTGTGACCGCACATCACCCTTACGTAAGCTCCCGGCAACGTGTAGGGTGTGGCAGGGATGGCCAGGGACGCCATTTTCTTTTGTGTTCAGATCAGAAAATGGAAGGTGAACTCACCGGAATGAATAAAAATGGCTCCGATCGCTGACACGGTGCTGTGAGACGCGCTAGCTGATTGACTGATGGTGTGGAAAGCCTGCATTTTGCTGCGATGGGTGAAGTTAGCGCAGCGTGTGCATGTCATGTGGAGTGGTGTGTTGCTAAAGGCTTAAGGGAGAGTTCTAATGGGCTGTGCCTCGTTTTATCCACGATTTGCCAAGGATTAGAGCTCATTACCCAACTAGTGGAGTCTGATAGCTATTTGTTAACGTCAGTACGAGGTAGCTTGGCCAGTGAGGAACTTTTGAACGTTGCGTTGCAGTGACTTCAAACACTTTCTCGTCTTGGGTCGTTACTGTCAGGTTATCCCCATTTGACTTCCTGCCAGTCCACGTTCCTCGTTCACTTGGTGTTTTCCCATGTTTGGGTGTGCTCTAATCTGTGAACATCTCACAGACATACACAGTGTAGTATATACGTTTAACATAGTGGTTAGGTAATATCTGGGTCAGCCACACACACACACACGGAGCAGCTTTGGACAAGTGGATTCATAATGAATGAATGCATCCCACTTTGGACAATCTGTGATGTCATGGCTTCAAGGTCTCTCGCTATTGGCTGAGCAGAAACTATTGCAGCTTCAGCGATTGGCTGAAAGTAAACCTGTCTCCAGAACAATGAATGCTTCCCTCAGATCAGTTTTGGGCTTCTTGGTCTAGGAGTGGTCATACAGACTTGTCCCGAATCTGCATGTACTATGCGAAGATCAGTCAAGTCTTAGGTTCATCCTAAGTGGTCATGGTCACCAATTGACAGTTTCCCACATTTCACTTTCCTTCCGACTTCAGTTGTGTTTGTATTTGCTCTTCCTGTCTCTGACCCTCTACGGTTTCTTGTATCAGATACAGTGGAGGGAAGAAAAGACTTGACCTTCGCCTAATGAGGTCGGTCATTTCACTGCATGAGAGTCACATCAATTTAGACTGTGTGTGGTGAGCTGAATCTGAACTACAAACCGACTCTGCGCCCCTCGACGCCATTTTGTGGTCCCCCCCCCCCACAACCGCGCGCCATCTTCGACCAGGTTGCCTCTCCCCTTTTGTTCTCTACAGTTCCTCCACTCAGTAATTGATGCTGCTCTTTTCACTGCTGAGATACGGTGTACGTGTTTTGAGTGTGTCGAGCTCTCCTCAGCTCTTTGTCTCATCTGTCGGCTAGTCGGCCGTCTTGTTTCGATCGTCTTTGTTCAGATTGTGATGTGGACTGTGTGTGCGGCGGCGCGCATGCCTGTGTGGGAGCCTTGTTTGCTAGCGTGGAGGTACATGTGAGCCGTGTTCCAGTGGAGACCCACGCTCTGTGTGTGTGTGTGTGTGTGTGTTAAATGCGCACCCACTGATGAGATGTGACAGGATAGCTACAGGCAGAACGACTCGTAAAACATACACATTCTCCTTGAGATAAATGGAGGAGGGGCAGAATCTCTCCAGCGTGAGAAAACCTGAAGTAGATGGGATGCAAGGGGTGGGTGTTCATCATCTTTTATGGGGGCGGTGGATAGGAGGAGGGCCAATTAAGCCTTTGTGCTCCACCAAAATCAGATAAGAGGAGCTTTAGGCCAACATACTACACCTGCCCCCCATCAACAATACAGACTGTATTGCAGGAAAAGAGGAGGAAAGACTTCTTAAATAGGGAGAGGTTGAAGACCAAAGGGAGTGGCTTTTAGCCAGCCGTGCACGCGCTAACGGGGTGTGTGGTCGAAAGCGGCTCATCCCATTGGACGGATCAACCTCATCTCTGCTGACAGTTTACATAACAACAGGGGGGGAGGTGTCTCGTGACTCGTTATGCAGTGACATCACCGCCCACCCTCCTATCTCTCCTCTCCACGCACCCAATCGTCTGAGAATCTATATGTGTTTGAGGCACGGGGGGGGGGGCTTAGTAAGGGGGCGATCGTAAGGACTTACACACCAGCGCGCGCTCCCGTTAGTACACACACACACACACTCTCCCACTCCCATCCCCATCTCACACAGCTCCGTCCAGGTCCCCATTGTTGGCCAGGCTCCCCTATGTGAAGCCGAGGGGAGCGGGGGGTCAGGGGCAAAGGGCGCAGGTCAGACGGCGGGGAGGAGGACGGAGGAGGTGCAGCGGTGGTGTTGTTTGTTTTGGGTGTTAGGCAGGGAGGGGGGGGGGGGGGCCCTTGCTCGGTCGGAGTGTGTGTTTGGCCGAAGAGCGTCAATGAGAGAGAAGGGGCTGGCCGGGGCAGGAGGAGCGCGGGGCAGGGACAAGATGGCCCTAAAGCTGCTCTTCTGGGAGCTGGAGAAGCATCTGAAGAGGTAACGATGGCTGTAGTGTTGTCACGCTGTCGGGGGGTCCAGGGTGGCGGAGCGGGGCCGGGGTCCGCCGCAGCAGCCAGAGGGTTAACCCCCGGAGTGGAAACTAGCTAAGCAGTGTTAATGTCGTTATGGTGTTGCATCTCTGTCCGCTGCTTGTCGTCGTCGGTGGTGGTGTTTACTAGGAATGAAGGTTAAATGTTGTTTTGTCCAGTGGGGAGTGTCAAAAACGGAAGTAGGGCTGTTAGTTGTGAAGACATTTTTTCGATTAAACACCTGCGGTTTTCAAATCAAACTTGGTAATAACATAATTCTGCAGTGCATGAAATTGGCACTCACCTCTACCTGCGGCAAAGCATCACGGCACACCACCTCAGCATGTTCAAACCGAGTTACTCCCACTCCGCTGCCCTGAAGGGCTATCCGCGTGTTTTGAGGACATGATGTTCTCGCTTGCGTGCATGTTGTTGCGCTTGACTGTGTGTGCCAGTATGAAAGCGTGGCTGGCTGATGTTCCTTTACTATAACATGTGGTCCCGACTGGATCGAGACCAAGTGCAGTTACCTTGCCTGTTTCAATTTCATTCTTCCCTCCAATTTCAAGTGCTGTAGATAAGCATCGTATTTCCAGTTCCTAAATCAGTCAAATCGACCCTTTTTTCCCCCTGCCTTTAATAATCAGGCCACCCATAGACTTCAGTTTCCCAAACCCAATAAACCAGAATATATACAGCCTGTCCTACATTCATTACATGAAGTCTACAACCTACAACAACCCATCTGTCCCACCTTTATATGTCAACTGTACCCAAAGCCCTATTTTTACCTTCCCACCAAAGTATTTCAGTATTTGACTCCAACCTTTATTTTACCCAAGCACATATGAATAGGGTTTCTACCATATGACACTTGTGACACTATTCCTTTGTTTGGAAGAAATGGATAATTCACCACAAGGTCTGTGTTCAAGTTGTCTGCAATCACTCCATCCCTCGCAACTTCCTTTGACCTCACGGCCAAAGTCCATGAGGGAGCTTGAGGAAATAAATTACTAAGAAACAAGAAGGATAGGGGTCTTTGAGGAAATCCTAACTCTTCACAGACGGGTTGCTTATCTCCATTCCCATGTTGACACACACACTCCTCATGGTGAAACCGGTATTGTTCTCTGAATGTTCCAGCCAAAGACAGATATAACACCACTAAGGTGCTTAGAGCGGGACAGGTGTCCTGAGAGGAGTTCTTGACGTGAGGTCAAAGAGCATGACATTGGTACTTAAACCTGCAGTCATTAGGCTCTTGCATGTGCCCCCTCGTCCAGTCTAAATCAATCAAAGATGTGAATGAGTAGCACTCACATGTCAGTTACATCATACTGATAAAAAGTAAATGGGTATTTGTGGTCAGAAAACACAAGAAAGTTTATTTTTTTCTACGTGACAATGAAAAACTGGACTAGGCACAGCGGTGTCGGTCTTCTCTTCCCACTTTTTGATTGTCTTTACTTGCCATACTGCAGTCCCTCTCTTTGTGTGCTATTTATTCATATAATATAAAGTCACACCTCTACATCTAAACCTTCACACCATTAAAACCCACAGATGTGTTAAGATTAATCAGTAATGGGTATGAAATATGCCTGTTTGATGTCATTAGTGTTTATAAAGACACTTAACGGCTGATTTCAGCTACTTGAAAGTGATTTACAGCTCATAAGTAACCCTAAATGAAAATAAAATCTGCCTTTATGTATTTTAAGCATCCTTGAATTAAATACACCAATCATGTATGTAGTAGTCCTAAGACAAAACCAATATCAGTAGTGGTTTCAGTTGTTTGAGAAAATGTAAGTTCTTCTTTACTTCGGCCTTGTCTGTACTGCATTATCCATATAACAGCCTGGTATGACAGAGGTACCACAAGACCTCAGATATTTCCACTTTTTGGACAATTACCTTGTCAGAATGGATTCCCTCTTTCTGTCTTTTCTTGGACCCAACTCCCCATTGTAATAGCATTGCATTGTGGAGCTGAATGCCTTTACATGTGGTAAAGGCATTCAGCTCCACAATGCAATGCTATTACACTATTATACTGTATAACAAACTCAAGTGTCATGTGTTTGTGTAAAGTCATAGACTGATTGGTTGTAATAATGACATTTTCATTTTGGTTGTCCTAAAATATGTAAGGCACAGAACTGGACCAAAAAGGATTGTCCCAATTTCTTTTGAAGGCAAATGGATAGAAAATCAAGCATTATTTTAAAAAAATATTTACATAAGGACTTAGTGATGACAGTCATTTTATACTCACTTTGATCTCGTTATGAGAGAGATGACTCAATTTAGATGACAAATTGTCAAAATTATAAAGGGTTCAAAAATATCAGAAAAGTTATTTATTTATTCATAAGGCTGTTTCCATTTAATTAAATTATTCATTGTAAACCATTGTCAGTCATTTAGAAAAGAGGAGTCGTCTGTGTTGCTCTATGCAGTGTGCAGAGAACACAGTGTTCCCATCTCAGTCTGTCAAACTGATGAACTGGGCACTAAAGAGGACAAAGGAGCTTAGCTTCCACACAGCACCGTGTTTCTGTCATCTACCAGTTTCCTCCTGCACACAAACTCTGTAAACTTTCAGTGTTAATGTTTATTTTTCAAAATCATCACTTGGTCATCTTGTTATTTCACAACTGACACCTAAGTGCTGGATTGCCCCAGTCATCTTTTGCCTGAATTTGCCACAGAGTTGCGTTTGGTTGCATATGCTCGAATTTCATCAAGATTGCTTTTGTACAGTAAACCGCATCATTTCTATGTTAAGCAATCATTTTAAAGGTCACCGTTTTGCACATTGTGTTGTGTGTGGCCTCTTAAGGGTTACAGCCGATAG
This sequence comes from Centroberyx gerrardi, assembly GCF_048128805.1. Classification (NCBI taxonomy): domain Eukaryota; kingdom Metazoa; phylum Chordata; class Actinopteri; order Beryciformes; family Berycidae; genus Centroberyx; species Centroberyx gerrardi. The sequence goes on from NC_136017.1 coordinate 8,713,325, forward strand.
GTGGAAGCATTGTTTCACATGATAGCAGCTTGTGGTTGCCGACCAAAGTTTTCCCAACATACTGCAGAACTGTATTGCATATTTATTTACTAAAGCTCTGATACAACCAACACTAAGCGGACAAACGGGAACATTTACCCTGACAAGACAACAAATTACATCGCATTTTGAGATGTTTTTGTCCCGTGTCTGGTCTAGTAGTGAGCCACTGGTATGGTAAATATAGCCAAAAGCAAGTTTCCCCCTATAAACCAGCTGTCTTGCGCGTTCACAGTCGAAGCTGTCCGTCCTGTCAAGTTTACCATCATTCCCTGACGCGCTGTGCGAGTCGGGTTGGCTTTTATAGAGGACGAGCCCCAGGTAGGCGAGATGGCGCATGGATTATTAAATGAGTCGCTTCTCCGCCAATCCGGCACGCGGGCGCGCCGATTTCTCGCATACATTATGCAAATGAGTTAGTTCTCCGCCAATCGGCTGCACCGCCGCGCTGTTTTCTTGCATGCATTATACAGAGAGCGAGACGCGGTGTGCGGATCTCCAGCCCGGGCGCTTCAGTCTTTGTGCTCCGCTGCGGCGCTAGCAGGCTGTCCCGGCTGCGAGCTCTGCATCGCCCGGAGAACAGATTCACAGCCTGCCCCGAATAATGCTCTATTTTTCTACTTTTATACCGCTGGATATTTTTTACATTTGAAGATTTGCCTTTTTTCGGGGGGGGGGTGGTTTTCATGGACGGAATAGCATGAATTCCCAGTGTTACACAGTGGCGATGGACCTTAGCGTTTGTCAACTGAGGAATTTTTCTATATCGTTTCTGTCCTCTGTGCTTGGGAAAGAGAGTGCATCAGTCAGGGTTGACAATAGGTAATATAAGCATTATGGGCATGTTTTCTGCTGATTTATACTGGATCCTTATGTTGCGATGTGTGATAGAATAATATGTCCTCTGGTTGAATGAGAAATGCTGGCTCATTCATTCACCGCCATCAGTCAAAGCTTGATATCTTAATCTCTATTTGGTTTGTGTAGTGGCTGATACTAATCATAATATGTTACTGATTATAGGCTACTCTTTATATCACGAAATGCATGGTAATATCCACATATTTCATTTCGCACCTTCACTTAAACCCGCCAATGGCAGTCACGTCTGCCGTAAAAAACAGATTTAATAGCTCAGAGTGGAGATTAAAAAGTCAATATGAGGAAATACATTTTAAACCAACACACGCTCAAGTCGGCCATAGTATTCGGATTTTGAGTCTGGACTACTTCATATATTGTACATGTTTGTGTTGCAGGAATTCAATTTTTTTTTTCTGTCTTTCAGCTCTTCGGGTGCGAGTGTGGTGGCCATTGACAACAAGATTGAACAAGCAATGGTAAGTGGCTGTATTTTCATTATCACAACATGTAGTCATTACTCAACAGTGTTTGTAAATAGGCCCGTCTGATGTATGCATGTATGCGCTGCCTCCAACGTTATGTAACCCAAACACTGATGTGGACCTCAGTTTATAGAAGAAAAAAAATTCCACCTCGTTCTGCTTAGAATTTGTTGTTTTCTAGCCTCTGTTGGTATTGCTGTGACTGTAATGATACTTCTACGTTTTGTCTTAATTGTAAGGACAATAGGGATTCCCAGACTAGTAACAATAGACAATAGCTTTGACGCCGGTGCATCAACTGGGCAGTGAATGAATGAATGAAAAGCTTTCTTTGGTGCATTTTCTCGGGCTTGATTGGAATTTAAATTGGAGGTGCTTAAAAAGACACCGGGTCGTCTGTGCTGGAATGCAAGTTTTGCATGAGAACAGCAGCTAGCAGGAGTGTCCTGGTCGGATCTGTCATTATCAGGACCGATGACCTCCGGCTTGTTGGCAAGTTGATGTGGGCCAGGCAGGTTCACACGCTATGCTCTCTCTCTTGGTCTCTCTCTCCCTCTCAGTCTCCCGTGTTGCTAGGCAAGCGGCAGCCTCCCTTCGGCTCGGTATAAATAACTCTGCCGGTGATTGGCTCCTCCCACCCGGTGCAGGAACATTTTGTTCCCTCGCTGTGCGCCGGGGGAGGGGCGGGTCCACAGAGGAGGGGATGCACAGATTGTTCCACGCAAATCCCTTCAGCAGGCTGGCACAACAGACTGCTTAGGCATCACCGTGAGAATGCGCTGCAAAACTGTTCTGTCAGGAAAAAAAAATGTCTTTTGGGGCGCTTTGTTGGAAAGATTTGATTGATGTGTCTGCATTCCTCTGTTTCCTCCAGTCGTCCACTGTGACAAAACTGCCGTGCGCTGTGCCAGACTTTGTTTGAAGTCGTTTACATTGCAAATTTAGCCCTTGCCCTGTGCTGTGTCACACATTTTCTCCTCACGCTCATTTTTCCGAGTCAGTATTGAGTTTCAAGCCCTGTATCGCAAAAATCACATCCTACAGTGAATTGTAGATCTTGGCACAACTACAGTAAGAGATTAGGGCCAGCCATCCATCATCATGTTGATACTGTGGAAGGAGGAATTTGATGAATTATTCAACTGACCATATCTCTCTCTCTCTCTCTCTCTCTCCTCCCTCCCTTCCTCTGGCCGTTCTCAGGACCTGGTGAAGAGCCACTTGATGTACGCCGTGCGCGAGGAGGTGGAGGTGCTGAAGGAGCAGATCAAGGAGCTGATCGAGCGCAACTCCCAGCTGGAGCAGGAGAACAACCTGCTGAAGAACCTGGCCAGCCCCGAGCAGATGGCCCAGTTCCAGGCCCAGGTCCAGACCGGCGGCTCCCCGACCGGCGGCGCCCAGCCCCCGGCGCTGGGCTCGGCCGGGACGGCGCTGGTGCTCCCCTCCGCACAGAACTCCGGCACCTCCGCATAGCGCAGGAAAGGGGCGAAAGCTTACGCCGGAAAAATCCCCCGAGGCGTCGATAATGCCGACGGGGAAAAGAGACAGGGAAGATGGGAGGAAGAAGAAGAGGAGGAGGAAGGAGTGTTTCCATACTGTGAACTGACTCTAGCATCAAGACACCGACTATGCCACCATCTGGAGGAGCGCACGCTACAAACAAACCGAGGAAAACAAAAAAAGAGACTTTTTTTTTTTGCACATTTTATTTAAATGACGTTCAAAGACTTGTTGGAGTTGCACCGGTGTGTGTGTGTGTGTCTGCTTTCTCGTCAACTTCTACCTGCTTCAGACAATCGTGGTGATGGTGGTGGTGGTCGTCATGGTGATGAGGGAAGGGCGCAGGTGACAGGAACTGACCGTCAGACCCCGAGCCGTCGAGGGCGACGGAGAGGGAGGAGCTAATCCGGTGCCCGACCAATCAGGGCACACCGAGCGCGCGCTGCATGCCTCTGTCGGTGTCGTCGAATCCCGCCCCCTCCCCCCCCCCCCCCCCCCCCGCAGTGACTTTTGGAAGGTGTGCTGTTTTTATTCTTCTGTCTTCTAATTTTATTTCTCTGTTTTTGTTTTTTCCTTTTCTTAGCTCTGAGGTTCAAACTGAGAACAAGCACTTTTGTCAGCGACGCCTGTCAGAAATACGTACGTAGTGACAGTAGAAGGACCATTAAGGACATAAAAACATAAATAAAAAAAAAAAAAAGACATGACCCATCTGGAATGGGAGGCAGAGAAGCGATTAGTTCAACTCACTTTTTTTGGGTTTCTATTCTCGCAGCTGTCCATTAGGAATCTTAAGATGATAAGAGTCTGATATTTTAGGGAGGAGTGGGGGAGGAATTTATGAAATATACATTAGCTGCGCCTCATTGCTCACTTTGGGAACTCTGTGTTCTTCTCGTCGCTTCCCCCCACCCCGACACACTCTCTCCCTCTTTTCTCCCCCGCAAGTATTGATGGAGCATTAAACATTTATGCAGGGAATCAATGTTTTTTAGGGAGGGCCGGGATAGATTTAGGATTGCAATTTTGTTTTGTTTGTTTATATTTTGTTGTCGTCGATGTAATTAACGTCCTAGTGGTCTGTAAGATAGGCTAAATAACGTAAAGGCGAATAAATAGGACATGACTGTTGTTAGGTTGTGAACTTTGTACAGATTTAAAATTTCCAATTAAACTCTGCCAAGTGCCTGGTTTCTAACCATAGATACATATATAAAGCCTTTTTTTAAATGTTTTTCCTCCATGTGTATATATATCTATGGTTCTGCCAGGTTTTGAACTACCTGTGATGTCAGTACTCAGGGTGGGAACAGAAGAGGATTGTTACCTCGCCACTAAAATGCTGTCTCTCCTGCAGTGACACACGGCCTCGTACTGTACGTGGATTTCCTCCGCCGTCGCTTACTCACTCGCTCAAATCTGAACTGTTTTTTGCCGTTTGGGGAACGTGTGTAGTTGTTCTTATTGACGATGGTGATTTTCTTTTCTTTTCTTTTTTTGTTTCGTTTTTTTTTTTTTGTACAACCAAGTGTTTGAGTTGCTGATGGGGCAACTGGAGCTGAACACAATTATAAGACACTTGGTCAAGGCAGATGCCTGGTAGAAGTATGTCAGTGTTTTGTGCATGTTCCTCAGCCCATCACAAATGTGACGTTACAATTGCACTAAACAGTTGCACCTCAAATAAAAATGAAAAAACAAAAAAAAACCATCAGCTGGACTGTCCTCTTTCAATATGCTTTACAACTTTATGAATTGGGTTATGAACTAGATCTGGATAGTTTTCCCATTAGATTTATCCAGTGATGTAGTTGTAAAAAAAGGTGGGTAAACTATGAATTCCAGTCAGTGATATCATCAGGCAACCACCAATATATACAAATATCAGTTAATATTTTTCAGAAAAGCATACATTTTTGTTATTTTCCCCCTCAAAAAACCCTACAACACAACTTGCATCAGTCTGATATTACTAACTAGGATTTATCTCGGTGTAAGAAGGTAGAAAAACTGTATTCCACAAATAAAAAGATGGGTAAAATGAGTTTAGGTGGGATTTATTCTTCCACTTCATCCCTGGATTTATTACATTCTAGTAAACGAACAAGCCTGAGTGTAAACTGGGAGCTTTCCAGTTGGCCTTCAGTGAATCCAGTCTATGGGATGAATGGCTGCTGCATTACATATGCGTGGACGTGTACCACTATGTAAATATTTGTGTATACGGAGGCTTCTGATTGGTTATACATGGACAAGCCCCCGTCCTATGGTATCTCCGCCCACGGCTCGTTCACGTGGAGCTACACGCTGGCCAGGACGCGCCAACTGGAACGCGCCGGAGGGCATGATGGCGGCTCATTTTGGCCTGCAGTTCAGTGTCTCTGCAGGTGTTTAAACGCCTTAAAGTGTTTGAAATTGAATCATATAAATCCAAGGCCTTAAAGGGTTTTAAATGCGGTTTCACAGATCTTAGAAATGCTGCGTTTTCTCGACGAAATACTTTAACAGCGAGAAATCTTCCCTTCTACTTGGACACTGCTATTGTTTGTTTTTCTCACTCCACACTTGTTTAGGGACTGAAATTGGTCTGAAATTAGATTTAAAGTGGCATTAAAACGGTCTGACAATGTCGTAAATTTTCTGAGACCTTAAGTCTTAATAGCAAAGGGCCTATTTATGTCTCTATTATCTTTTGTTAGGAATATCGTTTGAGGAATACATCAACATTTCAGGTTACGGATGTTTATGTAGTCTATTAAAAGTAAGTTATTTAAATAGTACAGAGATCCATAAAATCCGTATAATATTCCTATAGGCACTAACAGTGTTTCTGCGACCTATAGTGGGTTTACACTGACCTTTTTTGATGGTATTTTTTAATCTCCTAGGGACTTACCGTTTTGCCATGATATTAATATAGCATCCTTGTCAAATTTATTATAGGATTACTATACCATAGATTTCAGCCATAATATCCAGATGTCAGATAGGCTCAAACAGGACATGTCAAGCCCAGCCATCTGATGGATCAGACTGTGGAAACCATGTTGAAGGGGGAATAGTATAATATAAATTCACTGTAAGCCTGGACAGTGAGAGAAAATGATATAGGAATGTGTATTTTAATCAGATGTTTCACTGTACCTGCTGTTATCTTCCTAAATACAAAATGGAAACCCCTGGCCTACAAAACCAGCCCCCCTCCATCCTCCATCCTCCATCCTCCATCCTCCCTCCTATCTCAGTCTGATCCCGGGCCTGACCTCGGCGTGGCTGGCTGGCTCACAGGATCAGACATTATACGCTCCTGCTTTCATGTCCAGATGGCACTTTCGAAAATCCCATTTCATTGACAAAGGTGTTTTCTTCAAGCGTGCCGCCGAGGGTACAGGATGTACTCTGAGAGCGGCGGGATCACGCTCGGCTTAAACTCCACTATTTGTGCCGCGGGAGGCACAAAAATAGAAGTCATCTGTTTGCATTGTGTGTGCGGTCATCCATCATCAAAGTCTTTGGGCCTGGTAGCTTACTAATGTGGTTTTTGATTACCACTAAATCCTTTTATTTACAGGAACAAATGCCTATTGCATTAATTCATTACTTCTTTGATGAATAATAAGCATGATAAAGTCGACTGAATAGTGGATTTTTGTTGACATGGATGCACATGCAAAAAAACCATCCTACTTTTGCATCTGCCCTTCACAGTTCCCAGACATACGAGGACGCCCCGCCCCAAAATCAACCCCAAAAAATCCTCTTTACATCTCCTTGACGGGACCCCCCTCTGTGCTGTGGCTGTACAGTATGTATGCCTTGTTGCTGAAAAGCAGGTGGTCTGCTGGTTAAACCCGGACTGTCCAGACTCCCGAGACTCTGGGATTATCTGACAGAGTTCATGCTGTAACACACATAAAAAGAAAACATTAGTTCCTACTATTAACAGCACACTCGCCGCTGCATAATCCATAGCTTTGAGAGGGCTAAACCCAGATTTTGTTCCTCTTATTCCAATAAATATCTTTGAGCCTCGGTATAAATTGTTCACATGTGCTAAATGCCTCCATTACTCCAAAGTGACTTCACTGACTCGCATTGACACCCATTCTGAAAGGAAAACTCCACCACAAAACACTTTAACACTGTTAAAAATCAGATGTACCTGGACTATCTGGCGCAATTTTGTTGTTTGGTGGTGAGTATTTTTTAGGGTTATGTTTAGGATAACTGGCCTAGATGATGTGATGTCATGGTGAGATGTTTCCAGCATAGCTACAATGGAGTTTGATAGCGAAAAAAAATGTTTCAGCGATCTAAAACATCACCAGTAAATATAAGTTTTGGTGTCCCTCAGAATCAAAGAGCGAGGGCTTCTTTCTAGACTCACTGTTTTGCACCACTGCATTCAACAATCATACAGGGAGAAAAACATCAGAGAAGAGGCAGCCACAAGACATGTTGAGTAAGGTGCGCAACTTTTGTTTTTTCTCAACCGGAAAAAAAACTTGTGCTTTCTTGCTCTTACTACACTATTGCCATTGTTATTGCTCTCTCCACCTAGAAATATAACCAAGAGCTGACTAAACAAGTTCAAGCACATTCTCTAGGCGTTGTCTAAAGAATTCTGGGAAATGTAAGAAATCACTTTGTTAAAACTTAGTTAAAGCAGACGAGGCAGGTTGAGGGAAAGTGGGTACACCAAAAAAGTAAATTACAACACAAAATACTCCTGGAATGCATTGAACATCACAGACTGATGATATATAACAGTGCAAAAGTATCTGTGGGGGATTTTTACTTTGAATGTGTTGACTGTGACTGGCTGCTTGTTTTGTAATGAGATGGGAGGAAGGGTGTGGGTGTGTAAGGAACAGAGTCAGGGACTTTTCCTGTTTACTTTACAGCTAATCCAATTGAGTGGTCTGGGCCAGAGGAATACAGTGTTTACTGGAGTACCCATATATATATCTATTTATATATATACACCATATACACCACAGAAAGCTTCCCTCCCAGCCAGATGGGTTCACAGGACAGAAGCCTTTCGCTTGTCTGTAAAATGACCCGGTTTAATGTAAAACTACAACTCCATGTGCAGGAACATACAAAAGACAAACACACAGATACCTGTACACACACATACAAACAGACACACGCATACAAAATCCTAAGAAAACCGCAATGTGGGCTGAGGAGCATGTGGGACTGAACATGGAGACGGGTTGTTTTTGTCTGCATCCTCCAATCTGACATAATAATCTGCTGCTATATCTTATTAGGAGAACCCTCTGGTGCCACACACACACACACACACAAACAGTTGTCAAACATATACATTAATTTATTTTATCAGCCAAATCAGTGGTTTGTGGTCTGTGAGAGGCACCAAACCCACACACACACACACGTACACTCGATCATTGCCAACTTTCCACGTCATCCAAGTCAGCTGCTGCCAAAGGCCTGCGGTGAGTTCCTCTGTGGGTTGATTTGAATATTCAATAAGAACTGTAAAGTGCAGAGGAGGGCGAGGAGTCATTTGACGCAGCGTGTGATGCCCGTCGTAGGAACCCTCTAAATGTGTAGATATACATCGTTCCCCCTGAAAATTACCATCCCCGCTTCGCTGGGCAAGGCTAACTGATTAGGCCTCCAGCTGAGTCAATAGAAGAGGATCTATCTGGGTCATGTTTGTTTGGGAAGCAGCTGAGGAGAGGAGGAGAGGAGAGGAGAGGAGAGGAGGGGAGAGGAGAGGAGGGGAGAGGAGAGGAGAGGAGAGGAGAGGAGAGGAGAGGAGGGGAGAGGAGAGGAGAAGAGGGGAGAGGAGAGGAGAGGAGAGGAGAGGAGAGGAGTGAAGAACGAGAGAGATGATGTCTTCAAGAGCGACAACATGCTTCCCATCACACGCCGCCTCACCACATTCACAGGTTTATCTTGATTGCATATCCACTCTGACCATCCAGGTATATGCAGCATGTGGTGTATAACTAACTCACTAGTGATGGTGCCAGCCTCTCTTCATGGTTTGCAGAATTACAAAGTTAAAGGAGAAATCCACCCTCTGATATTCCTACACTGTTAGATATCATCAGTGTGTGATGTTCAGTGTATTCCAGGAAGAATGTGGTGATGAAGTGTTGTCATTTACTTTTTTGGCGTACCCACTTTCCCTCAACCTGCCTCATCTACTTCTACTTCAGTTAGTGATTTCCTACATTTCCCCACAAAGCGATAACATAGTAAGAGCAAAGAGAGTGAGTCTTTCCTGTCAAGAAAAAGTGAGAGTCGCGCTCCTTACTCAAAACACAACATGTCTTGTAGCTGCATTGCATTCTGGTCTATTGAGGCTGGAGAAACTGGTCTCTCTGCCTCTTCTACGATGGATTTCTCCCTGTGTGATTGTCGCTCTTTGATTCTGAGGGGACCGACACCACAACCTGATGTTTACGGTTGATGTTTTAGATCGCTGACACATTTTCCGCTATCAAACTCTATTGTAGCTGCTGGAAATATCTCAACATGACATCATGCCGTCTATGTTTGGCCAATTATCCGCGGGAAGAAGAAAAATAAACAACAAAATGGACCCAGAAATGCAATGTGTTAAAGTGTTGTAGGGTGGATTTTGCCTTTCATGGTCATTCTTACCATTTTACACAGTCTGGAGACAGCCAATCATTAGAAATTGCTTTTCTTCACAAAGTACACCGGGTACACAAGGAGGTTGAGCTGGTTAATTGGTGGTGACACATTCAATGTCACACAAAACAGGTTTGACATGCTCGGTGCAGGACAAAACAAAACAGTGCTTCAAATAGCGCAGACAAGACATACTGTATGACTCTAGACTAAACATAAACACACTGAAACTACTATACATTCAGGGCCTTTATCTCTAATGTGCAGAAGTGTTTCTTTACTAAAGGAAATGCAAGTTAAAAAGTAATAAACTAAAATTAGCGTGTAGACAGGAAAAAGAGTAAGCATTTCTTAGATGGGACTCTATGAGTGAGTTTTAGTGGGTTTTTTTTTAATAATTTATGAAATCAAAGGAGGACACAGCCAACGAAAAAAGAAGAATCTCTAAAAATATTGATATCAATAATGCAGCATTTTAGGACAAGAACTGTGAATTTTAGGACACTTTCCTCTGCCTAACACACACACACACACATACACACACGTTGTTTTTTTCATGGGGATTTACCATTCTTAAATGGCTACTAATTAAAGACTGAAACCCTTGAGGCACAGCTGTGGGAAGCACAAGGTCAGTGTGTGTGTGTGTGTGTGTGTGTGTGTGTGTGTGTGCATGTCTAACCGCAGGCTCTGAGGCGGGACTGTTCTTCAGTATGCCGCTGTCCTCAGTTGTCCTCCCTCCACCGTCACATTTCTCAGAGGCACGTGCCCCGCAGCCAAGCAGGCCCTCCGAAACGTCCAAACAAACTGCAAACGGGAGCAGAGAGAGGCACGCAACCCGCGCCCCACTGGGGAGAGAGAGAGAGAGAGGGAGAGAGAGAGGGGGATTATGGGGGATTAAGGCCCTCTCTTGTCCTCTCTCCTCCACTTTTCCTCCCCTCTCCCTCACACTCTCCCTATGAAGTGTCAGATCATGCAGTCAAAAACAGGAAAAGTTTAAATCTTAAATCTCCATCATCCAACATTTGAAATAAGTGACCGCTTCCCTTCCAAAATGACTGATAGCACAAGATGAAAACATATTAAACTGCTGCAGGGACAGCAGATAAGTGCATGCTTCACTTTGACAGCCTGGATCCTCCATATTTTAGAGCTCTTGAATGCTCAGATAATGATTTTTCTTCATAAACACTTAGCTGTCGGTCTGAAATATTTCAGTCTTATGTAAACCTGGTCCGCCTGGTTTCCTAAATGGCTGCATCATTGTGTCTTCAGTGTTGTCACTGTGCACAGCAATTGCATTCCTGGTGGGATTTGTAAAAGTATCTGTGCAAATGACTCACAAATGCATGCATTTGTCAGCATAGTTGGAGATATCACCGCTCGTTTTTCTCCTTCAGAAGAATCCATTTGCTGCCATTTATTTACAGTATGAAAAACAACTTCCACAGACCGAGTGAGATAATCCATCACAGTGAACATGAAGCCTTAATCTGGTTTTGTCAGTTTGTTTAATTTTTTTATTTTATTGTGCCTGAGTTAAGTGTTTTCATATCAGCGCTGCGTCACGTTACTCTCTGCTTCCTGTCAATCACCTGACTCCCACAGGAGGAAATGGAAGTCTACCCCAGATAAATAATCCCTTAAAAGCATGTCACTTTATAAACTTTATTAGTCACATCCTGTCCCCTTTTTTTTGATGTGTCTTTGTTAGCCAGGACAGCAGTTAATTTCAAGCTAGGTTTTAAAAAATAATGAAAAAGTGTAATTACATACGAAATGCAAAATGATTGGGGGAAATGTAAACTAGATGTAAATGGGTTCTAGCCCTAAATTACACTGGTATTCTCCTTTATGGGCGCTTATCTTTATTTTAATTCTTTGTTGTTTTGACTGAGATGTTGTTAGGTCACGGGTTGTTGCCTGGTGTGAATGTGTGTGTGTGTGTGTGTGTGTGTCCCTTCCCTGCAGCCAGACAGTCATTACAGCATTGTGGAGCTGACACAGCAGGAGAGACAACAACAGGCTAAACAACGCTACATTAACTTAAAGAGCTTTCCTCTTAATCAGGGTGTTTATGGCACAGACCGCTCAGGTTTGTTAGAAGGACAAATTGTTAGACATTAAGTTGATGGGCCATAGAATAAAGAATATATAGAGAATAACCTGGAACTATTGTGACTGTGTTTGTGGTCAAATTGAGCTTTGAAAAGATCCATGATGAATGAAATTGGGCTATGAAATGATCTATGCTTACACAGGACATCGATGCAGAGATCAAGTAGGCATATTGCATATAGTTTTAGAAAAATTAGATGAAAAAGTTTTTTGCTTATTGCTCAAAGAGGGCACAAGTAATCAAGCAAGTCAGTGCACCTCTGAAATGTACTAATCTGCAGATACAAAGTCAAACACACAGATACAAATGCACAGATGCACACACAAGACAAAGACGCATTTCTAAAATAGTTTGACCACCAGTGAGTCACAGTCAGACAGTGTGGCCTGACCTACATGTCACTCTGTTTACCCTACACCCCACCAAACCAGACTCTCTGCCCTCATCTCCCATCTGCCATGTGTGACAGATATTTTAGCCACATTGTGTTGGCAAAATACAACTGATAGTGATACGGAATAAATATTCAACTCGTATTCCAGATCCCCATAAATGTCCCAAAAATGTAGTGTTAAGTAACCAGCGATAAGAGGTGTAGCATGTTTTTAACTGATGATGCAACAATGCGATTGTTTAATAATCTTCTTATTCTTACAAGTTATCACATCAATAGTCAATAGTATTACTGCATCATCAGCTAAAAATGCTGCTACACCCCTTATTAAGTCATAAATATTACATTATTTATAGTTATTACATCGGCCTGAAATCTATTACATTAACAGATTTTACTCCATTTTTGACCCATTTAGAGGGACATTTTATTACATTTTGACAAGTTACTACTTCAGTTGTTACATGATCAGTTGCTGCACAGTGTCACATCAATAGTCACATCAACAGTGATCGACTTCCATCCTTACACAGGCTCTCTGGTGCGCCTGTTTTATGAAGTAAGCATCCACAGCAGGAGTGGAGACAGTGTGTGTGTTCTCTGGCAGACATCAATGTGCTGAGCGGCCACGAACGCAGAGCAGGCCAGGCTGTCACAATGCCAGCGTGAGCAATAAAGCCCGCCCTTCCACGACATCCACATGTACACAGTCACTCTCTCACACGCACACAGCTCAGACAAAGAGAAGTTGCACCGTGACCGAGAACAACGGCCGCCTCAGAGATAGCTTGACGCCAACACCGAACGCCTCTCCTCTGCATCGATCGATTTGAAACCGTCCAGGTCAAGCCAATCCTCGTCAGCACCTGCCTGACCTAAATGTCGGTGTGTTTACGTTGTGTGCCAGGAATCCAGACCTTTTCCCTTTATGCAAACTGTGTCCATTAGCCAGGGCGGGTGTGTTTGAGCAGGTGTGCGCCAAATGGGAGACAAAGCCCGGAGTCTCTCGAGGAAGTAGCAGCACAGATCAAGGATCAGTGCTTGTCTTTCAAATCAACCACACAAACGCTCCTTGTCCCTGACCCTGGATCAGCGCACACACTGGAAGCTTTGTGTAAAAGGGGGGAAATAGGAAGCTGGAAGCGTCATCTGGCTGACATCTGTCCGGCCGCACACTGACTGCACCTACACATCTACAAGAATGTGTCAAGCCCTTCACAGCAACGCACAAATCCCGCTTTTTGTTTGTGGGGAGAGTGAGAGTGGGTGTGCTCAGCATATAGATCATTTGGCACAGCAAAGCCAAACAAACCCCGACTTTCCCCAGAAAGCATCTTTGCACTGAGATCATCCTTCCTGCAATTTAGCAAACGTGAGATGACAAACATGACAGACAGACAAAGAGAAAGACAGCACAGTGTTTCCTCTAGAGTTTTTTTTGTAGCAGTAATAGTTGAGTAATTTTGTATTTCGGTCCACGTCCATCCTTGTTTTGGTCCACTTTGTTTTGTAGTGTGGGACGCAGCCCTAAAGCTGTTTTTAATTGGGCACTTCATCATGATAAAAAACATTAGTTCTAAGCGTTGGCCCAACCTACGGTATTTGTTCTTTGGGTGCTTAAAATAGGGACAATAAAGTTTATTTTCTCATGTGTAGACAATCTTGTGGCACAGCACTGTACATCCCCATCTATCCCAGTTCATATGGGCTTCACCAGCATACCATTCACTCCAACTGAACTGGGATAGATGGGGATGATCTGGGTTAGTAAGTCGAACACAGTCCAGCTCATTCTCTGTAAGGCTTCAGTGTGTGTGTATGTGTGTGTGAGTGCATGCACATACTGTATGTCTAAATTGTCTTCTTTCATTCGACAGTCATCTATCAGCTCATATAGTGCATTCTATATTCTTTCAAACCTCATACCGTTCTATTTCTGTCTGGTACATACTGTTCAACCACACATGCACGCAAACATAAACACAGAAAGTCTGAGGTCAGCTTCTATCATTGCAATGTTTCCTGTTTGTTTCCTTTTTTTTTTTGAGACAGGAAGAAAAACCAGCAAGCCGTCTTTCTACTTTATGCCGGCCTTTGCTTTTCGCCTCACTCTCATTTCCACTTCCATTATTTTCAGTCTACAGAGCAGACCCCCCACCCCCCTACTGTTTTGAACTACTTTCCCTGTTTCCATAGGAAGTGATGGGATACTGTGTACAGCTAAAAATTACTGTGCAGCTCACCTGTAATACTTTAATGATATTTCATTTTTAAATTTGTAGAATCTAGTTCAGTTCAGTTCGCTACCTTTACTGTCCCAACAGGGAAATTCGTTTTGCAGTTAACAGTTAACAAACATATAGCAGAATCCTAAAATACACGTACAGCAATAGCAGAAAATATGTTACATATGAAAATGCAGATGCCAGCAACATACACAAAACCCATTTATACTGCACACCAGAGACGACTGAGCCTGTGTTTGAGTTTAGCTGTTTTATAGCTAAACTTTATAGCGTTTTTCCACCTATTCCTTGAGCCCTTAGAGGCCTGAATCTACAGCCTGAAGGTAGAGGAGTTCTGTGTTAAGCGTTAAGTCAGTCTTCTTAATGCTCGTTGTCAACTATATCTCAAGACACTGTACGCTAAAGAGTTTGCATGGAGCGCCGGAGCGAACAGTTTACTGGAGACACACGGATGGTTTTGGCATCTGTCTCTTAACAGGTTAAGTTGGGACTGTCTCCCAAAAACTCGGGTGTATTCCTTTAAATCCTTCCCTCCTTATATGTACGGGTCTGTCTCACGTTTTCTTGGAGTCCCAGGTCGGCAGGCGGGCTCGGGCTCAGGCTGCGACACGTGGAGCCAACATCAGCAGGCAGAAAATGCAAGCAGAGGCAAGTAAGCGTCTGTGGGCGCAGCCAGCAGCCTTGTACAAGAGAAGAGGACAAATAGAGTGGAATGGAGGGAGAAGCGCACAGTCCGAGGCTGCATGGGAGTATTGTTGACATAAAAAAACATAGAGCCATACAGTCACAATGGAGCGTTGCATTAGAAATCAGTTTGCTGGCATTGTAACACAAATATCCCTGCAGATACACACTGTCCATCTGGATATTGGTGCACATACATGCAAAGCCATAATTCTCTTTATGCCTGCCAGCATAATCCTTAACATTTTACAGTCTGATGACAGCCAAAATATGTAGAAGACATAGCTAACATCACAATAGGCTAACAAAAATACAAAATACATGTTTAAGTTTGATGATTTGGTTCATTAATGATATAAAATGATGCAGATTGGATAGGAATCTATGAGCAGGGGACGAGCGTGTGCTGCACTTGTGTATTTCGCCTGCTTTTTCTGCTAGCAAGATTTACTAGACCTGTATGGCCTATATTTTACATCATATGTGGGGTATTTATTTATCGAGAGCCATTAAAAAGCAGTGCGTGCTTTGGATTGTAGCTGTCGGAAGGCAGAGAAAAGAGAAAGACCGAGAGAGAGAGAAAGCGAAAGAGGGAGCAAAAGAGAGACAGAAAGAGAAAGAGAGGGAGAGAGAGAGAAAGGGAAAGAGAGAGAGATCACCTTGTTGGTAAAACAAGGTCTCTCTGTCCGAATAAGACAATGCACTGCCAAGCTGCGGACCCTGTGGTCCGTTATAAAGATACAGTAGATGGATCAAATGCAGTAGACAGATGATGCAGCAGATACAATGATAAGAGCTCAGGAACAACACACACACACACACACACACACATACACAGTTGAGATTTAGGTCAACCAGCGTTAGTGGGCTGAGCTCTCTTCCCCCACTGTGGGTAACACATAGTGCCCCCTCTCCCTCCCTCCCTCCCTCCCTGATGTCTCTCTCTCTTTAGCAGAGGGGTTTTAGGCTTTGAGAAGTACAGGGTGTTCCAGCACAGTCTGTACATATACAGCAGACTCGCACGCACACACACACACACACACACACACACACACATCAGTGCCCACTAAACCGAGCAGAACACACAAACACACACACTGTTTTTAATATTTCCCATCCTTTCCCATCCTCCACCTAACCAAGACAGGTGCAGAACTGTATTGAGTATGAGTGTAAAGCTTGGGTTTTCAAACAACAGCTAAACGGATATGGCATTAATTTAAGTTGTATAACACACAAGAAGATCCTGGATGTGTTCCAAAAACCGAACTGCCATCGGCAAATGTCTGTTACACTAAGTATGCTGCTCATTGCAATTCACTATCCACTAAGGGGAGGGAAATCCAATCAGTTTTAACATCTTATTTCTCTTCCTAATACAATTTACATGATCATTCAAACAAATATAGGCACTATATTTTGAGTGCTTAATATTAGCTGCTTGTAATTTTCAGCGATCTAGGAATTGAAGCTTATTCTACTGTTACACTCTTTGTACTTTGTACTAATTTTTTTTTATCTAGCTGGTGCAGGAGACTGGGACGATTTATGGAGACTCAAAATGTAATGAAATCAAAAAGCCTTTCAGAAGACAGAAGGTTTTCATATGTATAAAACAGACACACCATCAAAGTGTGTCTGTGTCTGTGTTGGCCAGAGCTGTTAGCTGTAGTCATGGTGCAGTGCAGGGTACAACACACACACTGACACACACACACACACACACACAGACTGAAAAACAGACACACAGCAACCACAGAAGAGGCGTTGAGAGACGGCAAACAAAAGCAGAGGTAGGGTCAGTGTTGGAGCTGCAGGAGGAGGCAGTCACGATACAGCAGAGCGTAGGCTCAGCACTCAGAATATTTAAAACACATCTCCAGTGTTTTAAAGGAGAATATACTGGTGTCATTTAGGGTTACAGCTCATTTAACACTGTCTTTCCCCTGACTTGTTTTTTGTTATTTCTAAAATACAATACGGTGCCAAATGAACCGCTGTCCCAGCTAACAAAGCCGCCCCAAATAAGAGGACATGGTTGTCACAATAAAGCTTGTAATGCAACATGTTTTTGGGGGATTATTTTCTGGAGGAGACTTATGTTTCTTCCTGTGGGAGGCAGGTGATTGACATTAGAGGGTAACGTAATGCGGCATGAAAACACTCCACTCAGGCACGATGAAATTATGTTAAAACTTTAACACAACCAAATGAAGGCTTTGTGTTTACTGTGATGGATTATCTCGCTCTGTGGAAGTTGTTTTTCATTCTGTACAAGAATGAATGGCAGCAAATGTCTTCTTCTGAAGGGAGGAAAACAAGCGCTGATATCCCCAACTATGCTGATTGTGTGCTGACAGCAGCAGGAAGAATGTAAAGGAGAGGGACAGCCTAGACGATTTGGACAAACTAACAAAAAAGCCACAAGTATTATCCTTTAACTTACAAGGAAAAGACTGGCATATATTGGCTGCAAATGCACATGTATACTAGCACGCACACACCCACACAGTGTGCAGTACTGAGTAGTAAATAATAGCCTTGGTTTCTGTGCGTCAGTCTCACACTACTCTCTTGACCACATGCAAAGTGCTTTACAAATGTAGGGAGCCAGGAGCAATGATGCCTCTGTTTGCATGATGTTGTGTTTATCTCAGCCAGGAACCTCTTTTAAAAGCTCTGTTTAAAGTGCCATCCTGAAGGATAATTCCAGCCATGGTGACTGTTAAGCCCATTTTCCAGAGCGCCCTCTCTCCCTTATGAAGTCCCTGTGTTGTGTAGACGTCCTATACATTTTACCTATATTTTCTACATTTTGAAACGGCTCTCGTAGCTTTTTATTATCATTAAGTGCGAATGATTTGTGCGCCTACATGTCGACAGAATAAAACTGATTCTAATTGGAACTGCACCTTGCTCAAATCCATTTCATAGAAACTACTTTCAGGCGGGAAAAGTCTTCTTCAGCTGAGAGGCTTGAATGAGTCAGGATATTATGACAGAGGTCTTTAGCAATTGACGAGAAGTGCTGTCTCTTAGGTGGGACTTCTGGGATAAACAAATATGTAACACATAGATAAACAAATATACGGTATGTGTACGCAAATATTGCGGTGAGAGTTTTGGTGAAACTGGCCACGCTAGTCACATTAGCACATTAGGATTTTATTTTTATTATTTACTTCCTTGTTCCCTGTTCATCTGATGAGGGCCTTCTGAATGCGCGTATTCATTCAAAAACATTAAAAGGTATTTGGATAAGAACTAGTTTTCATTCATGAACTGATGTTTTTTTTAATGCTTTATTGAGAGAGAAAGTTATTACCTTCAGTTCACCATGTCAGAAATGTTGTTTTGATGTCGTTGAATGAAAGCAAATGGCATTTCGAGGCAGGGAAATAAGTCACGCTCTGATAATAGCATGTAAAAAAAAACACAGGAAGAGAAGGCACACTGGAAAATGGGCTTAACATTCACTGTGGCCAGAATTAATATTGTGTTCTTTGGGTTAGTGTGCAAGGTTTCTCCACACATATAACTGTACAAGTCTTAAATGTGAATAAATGGCTGAATTTGATACTTTATTGACCCCTGTATGGGAATATAAATCATAAATAATTAGGGTGTTACTGTTGTCTGTCAGATAGTTTGGGACGAGAAAGGTTTAGGGACAGAACAGGACGGCGAAAGGGGAGGATGTGGCCCGTGTGTTTGATAGGCAGTGTTCAATGTCCAGGGGAAAAAATCCGTTCTGTTCTGAGCAATAAAACTGCAGCTGTGGTTTCTCTGTGCATGTGTGAGGGGAAATAAAGGGGGAACAGTATGTACAGGACAGTGGGCTCTATGTGTGTATAGAAACTGAATGTACAAAATATTAGGGACATCTCCCTGCTACTGAGTTTCAGCCCCCTTTTGCACGATCCACATCTCAAAGCTTAAAAATCTATCTCTAAATCGTCTGCTTCTCTTTATCTGCATATTCTTCTTTGTGATTGGTATAGATTTAATCAGGGAAATCAATAAGGGATAATGGCTTTTACCTGGATTCACCTCATCAGTGTACTTCATGAAAAGAGTCAGTGTGATATTACACTGTTTATCTTGTATGTTCAGTACCGGCTTATATATTATATGTCACAATATGAAAATTATGTGATAGAGAAGGGGAAGAGAGATACTCAAGTTTTACATCCGGCCCGCCAATGCTTCCTGCTCCATTTCATTCATAATTCACTGCTCCAATGTTCTCTCTGCAGTCAACAGACAGGGAAGGAACAGGCTGAGGCAAGCCCCCCTCTATCCATTAGCACCGCACGCTGGTTCTCATGATGTCACGGACGACCTGGGACTCCCCGCTGCTCCCCCTAGCTGTCACCCCCGGGAATGGCTGTCCTACTTTCCGGCTGCAGAGAAACAAAATCAGTCACCTCATTTTAAGTGCCGCATTAGGTGGGAGGAAAATACCGGCGCTTCATATCTAATTTCAAGGGAGACCGAAGCGCCATGCAGAGCATCTAATAGTGTCCTAGACTGCACAGTTTATTTACATCACAACCAAACTATTTACTGATAGTATGTCAAAAGTGTGCTGTTATGAAATGGTAAGCGGTATCTGGCTGTGAAGTGAATGCCTTGCATTTACAACCAGGGATGAAAGTACAGAAGCACCCATAACAAAAGCATCCAGGGTAATGGATTCTTTGAAATAGATGCCATCTGCTCCATCAAAACTTTACCACATGAACTCAAAACAAAGGGCATGAGGAAGCATCATTTGAGTTTTTGTCTCAGCTTTTGATACAAGAACTGATAGTATGTGACAGCTAAACACAAGTCAAAAAAAATTCTGACCTCCTTGAAGGACGGGACGCAGAAAGAGAATTTTCCTATGGGGACCAATAAAGTATCACATTATTTTTACATTTACATTTAGAGGATCAAATAAATCCTTCATTAAATCCCTAAAAAAACTATATGTTGTAACCAGCTTTGTCTTCATCAGGGTCATCTTGTTTTGTTTTGCCGAATGGATAGTCTCATCTGGAACGCCAATAATGTTTTATAGAAAACTCAAGAATATTGGACAACTAGATTAGACATAATATTGGGTGTCTGGATCAGGCTTTTTTGAATCTGGATCACTAAGTATTCTTTACACATACATATCATGAAATGCATAGTGTAGTGAAAAGGATGTTCAGTTCAATGTAGGGAGAACAGCTGTAATACATATTTAATCACAAAGTCAGACAGACAAAGTGCACAGTTGTCTGTGACTCATGCAAACGACACACAGTCAGGCAAATAGTACTATACTGCTGCTGTGAGCTTAACACGCACATGCTAATTAGCACCTTTACCGACACAAATGATCATCAGCAGCAGCAGCCGCATGTTTTTTATTTGCTCAACACACATAGGCTGAATCGCACATTGTCTGGGTAGAAGAAGCAAGTAGTTCTGGATGATTTCAGGCCTTAATAGCCTTGACACAATATGATTTTCCAACGCTTTCTTTCGGCAGGAGCTGCACCTCATCCCTGGGTTAGGAGCCGCTGTGGGCGACGTTCGATTAGTGCTGGAGGATTGAAACTGGCAAAGCGCTGAACAGGATTTACAGAGATGACTCATCGGTGGGTGGGTGGGTGGGAAGCACTGACACCGCACAGCACACCTCCTGATGTACATTCAAATGCTGCTTTTATGCATGTCTGTGTTTTGACAATGTGTGCGTGTGTGTGTGAGTAACAGAAAGAAAGGGAACCAGTATGTGCAGGTTTGGCCTTATATCTTTGTGTGTGTGTGTGTGTGTGTGTGTGTGCTAGTGGATTCGTGATTCAGATAGGTCTTAAGTAAACTATGTTCTTGTCACTATAAGAAGGAAAAAAGGTGTGTTTGTATGAGCACACAATACTCATATATGCCACCCACATATATGTCTACTCATAAATGGTGTTATAAGCTTGTATTAAGCTGAATAGTTACTGAATGTGGGGGAAATATGTATAAACTTAACGCCAAATGACTCTTCAGACCTGACACTTTTTAACTATCCTGTGTTATCTGTCATACAGACCTGTACATTTTAATCTTATTCTTCTTCCTTCTTCACAAAGGTGTGTGTCTCTATCTGTGTGGTGTGTTTGTTTGCGTTGCTCAGGCACACATAGCAGGGTGGGGCTCCGTTATGGGTGTGCGTGAGGGCTAAAAGTTTCATTTATTGCATCTATTTTTGGCCTGCGTTCTTTCCTGGAGGAGCGGGCAGATTAGCAACGACCACATAGGTGTGACCTTTTAGCCGAGACACGTTCTTAAATTCCCTCGTCCTTCATTCCCACTAAGTCAAACTCCACTGCGGATCATTTTGTGCCTGGGCAAATCAAAACATTCCTTAAACTAACACCCAAACACACCTTAAAATAGCTTTGCCCCCCCCCCCCCCCCCTTTACCTGGTTCCTGTGTATAGGCCTTGCCAAGACCGGGGCACGGCCTCAGCCTCGGAAAACTGGCAACATTACGCAAATGCCCTTATGCCTCTCCCAGTGGGCTTGTTTTCCATTCATTCAAGCTCCCAGGGTGTAGACAAGAAGGACTGAATGAAGTAAGAATGAGCTTTTAGCATCCACGTCTCTCTTCAGAGTGTATATAGGTGGTCTAATCGCATGCGGGCAAATATTATTGTATGCTTCAGCAGATAAAAGCCGCAAGATAATAAAGCAGGATGTTTGGAGCTGGTTTAAATGTCAGCGGCTTTTGTTGGTAAACTGGAGAGCGCATGGCATGCTGTTGTTTAGTCTAACAAGAACCATGGGAGCAATTAAAGGCCAGCAGAGTCACAGTGGTTTTCCCTGTGTTCATAACCTTGCCCTCTCAGGATATCCCACAGTCGTTGCTTTTTAATTTGGTTATCTACACACAAACTACACACTTATTTCTACTCTACCGACACGGAACAATTTGAACGTCGTCATCTTTGTCCAAGTTACCTAAAATAGAGCACGTATTATTTTTCTCTGTAGTGCTTTTTTTTTTGTAACCTACTTCTGGCTTCATTTTGCACATTTTAGAAACTCAACAAGCATTTTCAGTTGGGTACTTAAGAGTCAGTGGGCACAGTAATTACTAGTACAAACAAAAGAAAGTAAATAATCCTGTCTCAGGTCTCTGGAGGTAAACCCATACACACTCAAGTTAACTAAGCTGTTGTCTGGGGGGGGGGGGTCTATGAAGCCGTAAGCCTCTCAAAGCCACAGCAAAACAATCACCAAGACAGAAATGTAAGTTTCTCAGGGAATCGATACTTGTTCGTCTTCTGCCACTAACTTCTTCCGTCTATGATCAAAGGCAAACAAATCCTGCATTTTGCCTGAGTACTCAAGCTTACGGGACATGGGTGGGGGGGCTTAGGCTGTCACAGCTGATGGACTTAGCAAAGGACGGTGAGTCAGGGCGTATTTCAGGTAACAGGGTCAAAGTCTTCCTGTTCCCGTAAATCTCATCCTATCTATTCTCGGGTGGGAAGGACCTGCTGATGCCACCGGGGAAAACTTCTCTCGAGTGTGTTTATGCTCACAACAGCTCAGCTGGTTGTGTACATAAACGCAGCCAGCTGAGGTACAGCGCCACCCACCATCCCCCAGCTGTTTGGGTGGGAGTCTAGGCCCCAAGGCTGGGAACGGGACAAGGGTGGGGGGGTTTGTTGGTCAGGGAGTGGTGGAGAGATTAGGTTTCCGTTTTATTTCCTCTTGGAGACACAATTGTAAGTACAGTGTTCTGATGTACTTTGCTGTAAATAACAGACTGAGCAACCAGACACGCAGCATGTTATTTTAACACTCAAAACGGTAAGCGGTGTAACAAGGCGTTGCATGTCTGTATGGAATGGAATCTGTTCTGCCCAATTACAGATGAGTGAAAACACTTAAAGAAGCCCTAATGTGTTTTCATAAGAAGAGGATTATCTGAAGAGTATAATGGAGAACAAGTGAGTGGATTTTCATGAAGTTAAAGGAAACATCCCTGCACGCACTCTGTCTCTCTCCCTCTCTCTCACACACACGCACACACACACACACACACAGATATGATGTAAAATTACTAAAAGTGGACTTGTGAACAGAAATATCAAAGAAAAAGGAACTGAAAAAAAACACAGCAAATGCTCACACATGCAGCCGCACGTGAACTCAGACACACACGCACACCCACTTTGGAGACCAAACAAGATTTTCAACTAATTTAGACAACACACACGCACACACAACCAGAAATGTAAACACAGGCAGCCCAAGTGCATCAGCTGTTTTTGTTTTACAACTCTATCATTGACACCTCTGCCAAACTAAATACACAACTTACAGAAGTAAGTAAGATGGCAGGAATTTATTACACCGATCCCAACACCTGAGGCACACACATAACGACTTTCTCATGCAGTGTTCCTACGCTGTCTATACCTCCACGCAACATACATCGGCAGGTAGCCAGATGAGGTATTAATAGCTGTCAATGTGTCGATCAAACACACCTAATCACGCAGCAGTAGGAGTACAAGCTTGATGGGTGAGATCGTATAAAACAAATACAGTGTAAAGTGGCGTCTCAAATTATAGGTTGTCATGTTCTGTTCCACTTTTATAATGTCTCCTGTTCCTCTGAGGCAGAGATTTATAGCTCAACGCCTGTCAAAAACAGCAGGAGCCCTTGTCTGCCTACACTGTCTGACCATGAACACAACATCAACAAAGGAAGCAGCATGCCTTAATTGGCTATGCTACTGTATGTGCGCCATAATCATCTATTATTCACTACTTGTGATTAAAGGAGAAGGTGGATCTTTGCAATTTGTTCATGTGAAGATTCCTGTCAGATGTTGAACAAGATTAGGATCACTGTATAATCATAATATGGATGGGTCAATTTTTATTTCATTATTTCATGTTACATAAATTGTAACTTATTTCAAAAGCAGCCTTTTTCTAGTTTCCAAGTTAAATCCATTATTTATTGAAAAAGTTAGAGCCTCATCCTAATGGGGACAAAAAGGCACATGCGTATCAGTAGACTAACTTACTCTACTTTGAAAACAGCAGGCTGCATTACAACAGGGAGATGATTTGTAAGATGTTTATGCAAATAAGTAGGATAACAAACTGGCAGCTCTTTAAAGAAGTGTGGGGCATAGGGGACTGCTGGAATGCTTCAAATACGCTTTTACGTAATTTTTGTTATCTCTCTCATTCTCTGACCCACATTGTTTGTGTGGCCATGTGAAATCAGCATGAACAGCGTGTTTATTTTGTTTTCAGGTAATGGTGATCCAACACCCACAGAGCTGCATGTCACCTCTCCCTAAAGCTAGGTTTCCTTGTCCTGAGGGTGTCTGGATTAGCTGATGACACTGGGTGGCACACAGGGCAGAAAACTACACAGTATAAACCACAGTGGCTCGTAAATCCCAAAACTCACCATCCACCTTCACTATTTCATCAGCCAAGTATGCTTTGAAATTATGGCTGATTGCCTGCCAAAGTGGCTGGTAGAAGAGACAAACTTACCGCAGTCAAAACAACATTACCAGCATGTGGCTGGTGTTCATTTAATTCCCTGGTGACACCTCACTGAATTTATGCACCTTTAGACCAAAGGACTTGGGTGTGGGAGGGCATGAATGGTATTTATCTATGCAAGCTTATACAAAGGAAGGAATTCAGAGTGGAAACTCCTTGTTATGTAAGTGCAACATAGTTCGCTTAACATCGCATAACTGTGGTCAAAACAATAATTACAAATCTGTGTGAAAATTTATGAGGAGGAACGATTCCCCCGTTTCCCTGTTGACGGAAATGTTGAAAGACCCATTTATAAGCCCCCTTTTTTTTAATCTCTCTAAACAAACTATTTGCATCTCATTATTTGTTTTTTATATCAGATTTTATCACTGGGATTTTCCATTTTCCTTCTGTGTCTTCTATGTTTTGTCACTGCAAACTCTACGATTACTGGCTGACTCTTCTGCTACTTTCTTATTTGGCATCGCTATTGACTCATTATAATGCTCACCATTATTTGCTTTAACAGCTCCTTCTCACTTCGGCGTATTGGGACACTATTTCGTTGACTTCATGATCAAAAAAAGTTTATTTGTATGAGACAAAAAAGTTGATTTGAAGACAGGCAATCTAGGCTGAAATGAAATGAGAGACTGGCCTGAGCTTGGTGTTATTTCTAATCAGAAATTATATTCTAATATTATTAAAGAGTAGTGTGCTGGTAATGTATCTCCTCTTATCGCCAGCAACAATTCAATACGTAATCTACAACAATCTAATTCCTTCTTGGAAAAATCAAAATCAGTCAATATCAATTCTGGTTAGTGGCATGGCTTGGAACATCCTGACAGTAACTACCATGTCTCGTGTATTTCAAAAGTCACCCAAGACAGAGGTCACACTCCTGGGAGAGTGGCTGTGTGGCTGTGAGCCTACAGACACGTGCTTGCGATGGACAATGTGAATGCTCAGGGGAAAAAATAAATCCACTACACCAGTGTTCCTGCAATATGTTCTGCAGTAAGTCTGGGTGTCCTTTCTAAGAGGCTGTTGTGGACAGTTTTCTGCAGAATGTACACGTTTGCCTCTGTCTGCATTAACTGAAAATCTTGTTTGTTTTCAAGTGTGCGTGTGTGTGTGTGTGTGAATGTGGCCAGTGCTGTGAGAGTGTGATTTGACGGTTTGAACAGAGGAGGCCCGGGGCTGTGCAGTGTCAACAGGGCAGAACAGAGGGCTGTGAGGCTGGACAGGGAACATGCTAATGAGGTCAGCCAGCAGCAATACTGTGGGACAGCAAACAGACAGGCCATGTGGACTCGACAACTGTATTTTAAAGGAGGTATCCTAGTAAAACTAAAATTTTTGATTGAGTAGGTAATGAAAAGTGTTATAACTTTTGGGTAATTCATCATGCATTGTCTTTTACCTCACACACATTCAGGCAGACTCCCTGATTTTATCTTAAAGTTGGCAGGCACTATGGGTTACTGCACATTTTTTCTGCACAATAAATTTTAGTATTTTAGTATAGTGCAACTTCCATGTCCAATAGTTGCCAGTGTCTGTGTTGAAATGCTCCATTGAACATGACTTAACAGCCCAGGTCATGCTTTGGCTAGATGCATGAAATGAAATTATTGTATTGTAGTTATTGTTCCATTAAAAATCCATATTACTACAATGTTTTGGGCATGTATCATTTTCCATAACTTTGCCAGGCTTTGGATATACAATTCTAGGACTTTTCTGGGTTTTACATGACTGTTGGAACCCTGCAATGAGACTTTATGCCTAATTGACCCCTAGTTAGGTATTCCGGTGAAAATTTAGGTGATTGTGCTTAATATCACAAACCATAGCTTCTCTCAGAGGCTGTCTCAACGCACTGTGATCTAGAACAATTGTCTGAGACGGCAAGTTTGCTGTTAGTTGAGAGTGTCGTGGTGTAAGCCCGCCATTGGTTAGTTATGGCTGGAGTGGCACAGTCACGCCCTTGTTAGCCGGCAGAGGGACTGTCGCCTCGCGTTCGGTCAGCCAGCCCAGTGGAGCGGAAGCTGGAACAGCGTGTACCAGAACAACACCATGACAGCGACAGTTAGAGCGGACACTTGGCTTTGTTCAGGACGGGTCAGTATTGAGGACACCAACTGGACAAGCTGATTCCTTGTCACCCCAACCTAAAATCCCAGCCAACGCCCCGCTGATATCGCCCCGGTTTTGTTTCAGTATGGCGACTGGAAAGTGGAACTCTCTCGCACGTGTTGTCCTGTTGTCAAAGAAAAGCAAATTTTGTGCGCCTTCTGTCAATAGACAATTATTTTAATACTTCTGCCATCTTTCCAACAAGTATTGTGCATTTGGAGTAACAAACACAGTGATGAACATTATGTTGATGTGTAGCATCAAACTAAGGGAATTAAGTGAGGGCAATATGATGAAGTTCTAAGTGCAGCAGTACAAGTTAAACATTTCGTTGACACTACTGCCCCCAGTTGTTCAATAGCAGCAACAGCTACTGCATTTCCTCTTAACTAAAACTTTGTGAGCTGTAATAACTACAAGCCTATAGTTCAGCTAATAACACAACAATTTTTCATCTATATAAGATCTATATATGAGCCAGTGCTGACTTGATGATTTGATGACCACTGACCACTAAGTCCTACGATGACTTCAGCTGCCTCTTCAGCTCTGCTATCTGTCTCTCCATGTGGTAGATATCTCCAGTCATTTGCCTGAGTAAAGCAGACAGACTTTAGTGAAGTAGAGTACAATATGTGGAACATTATTGAACCTTGATCAGCAATTTTCCTAAAGAGCCTTTAGTCAAATGATAACATAATGGAAAGGTATAACATATGAAAAGGGATGGAAATTATTACTGATTAATCACTAGATGACAGACTAACTCAGATGTAGAAATACAAGTTGGTTAACCTAAATTTATTAAGCATACTGGAAAAAAATCAGCCATCATATAGCTTTTAGAGATGTGACATATTTTTGGCATGCAGAATAAAAGAACTGTCAATTATGTCTGTTCATTTTGGTATCTTTATTTTTAGACTGGTTGGTTTTTTCGTTCACAGAAATTTAGATTAAACATCTGTTACGTTAAATAAAATCCCCATCCCTAAATAACTGTATATAGTTAACAATACAGCACTTTGTAGCTATACAAATGTAGTTATTATTCTCACTGGTGTTGTTGATGCACTTATAATTACCTGTGGATGGCCTGGGCCTTGTTCAGCTGGCAGTGGAGACGCTTTACGATGGCTTCATAACGCCTGTTCTGGATCTTGGGGAGTGGAAACATACAAACTTGTTTTATTCAAAACAGGGACTCAAATTATGTTATGTTGAACTCCCAAATCCTTTACTCATGGTTTTCTGTTTTAGAATCAGATGCATGAAATACAGGTAGCTAGTGTTGGTTATCTGTAAAATGCAAACGGCTGTAGATGTCAATAGTCAACACAACTACAATTCTTGCAAGCTAATAGGATTTCTGCATTAGCATGACAAAGATGCTGTATCTTCATTTGTTGTATTATGTATTATTTTCAATTTATTCTGCTGTTGTAATTATGTCAAGTCAGGTTTATTTGCATAGCCCTTAATCACAGTTACCGTCCCAAAGGGCTTTACAACACCCACAATTATGTGTTGTATTACTTGTATTACTCTACAGTACTTGTTCTATTCTTATCTATATCCTATTTGTTGCTGCTACAATGACCCGAATACCCACAGGGATCATTAAAGTTTCTTGTAATCATCGATTCAAATTATTTTCTCCAAGATCAAAATAAAAACAGGGGTGAATATGTGCTATGTATGTCCACCATAAGTATGAAATTAAAGATGTTGGTATTGGTTATCGTCTGATTATTTTTTCCAGGATAAAAAAGTGAATAATTTAAGCCCTTCTCTTTGTCTTACCTCTATGTCTTTCTTTATCTGGTTATGAGTCCCAAACTCTTTCAGCAGCCGCTCTCTCCTCTCAGCCACAGTCTTCCTCAGGACTGAGATCTCCCCCTTCAGATTGTCAATCTCTCTCTGTCAACAAAATGCAGAATACAATGGATATTATGTACACTAAAGGACTGTGAAAAAGTGGAACAACTGATACTGTGTGGACCATCCAAGTCTCATGAATGAAGGAAAGAAGGAAGGAAGGAAGGAAGGAAATTATTAGCCAAGAAAAGCAAGTGACTTTAAACTTGTCATTTGGAGGCTGGAGCTATGGACTAAAATGAATAATGAATAAAGTTTTAAATTTGAATAAAAATTGGGATCATGCAGCTCATTTTCTCCACCTTCGCCAGCTGCACAGTGTTTCCATTTGGGTTCTCCAAATCTTCCTTCAGGGTCTCTTTTCTGTGTGTCAGCCTCCTGACCAGCGCTCTCTTCTCCTCCAGCTCCTTGTGGGCCTCCGTCTGGCTCTCTGCATGCAAAACGACCGTCCTGTGACCCTCCATCTTGTTCCGGTAGGTGTTGTACCCCGCCAGCACGATGCGGGCATTCTCCTCCTCCTCGCCTATAAGAAGCCGCAGCTCCGTGTTGACGGTGTAGACGGATGTACAGCGATCGTGCAGGAGGCGTGTCTGCCGCTGCAGGTGCTCCGTCTCGCCCTCCAGGGTGAAGGCCTGCCTCACTTTAGATCTCAGCTCCAGCTCTGCCTCCTCACCCCTCTTCTCAACATCTGAGAGAATGGCCTGTTAAAGGAAAAACACCACATTCGCACTAAAACATTTAGATAAGTGTTTCCCCCCTGAAATGACCCTTTGTTGGGTTGTAAAGGCCTCTGAAACTAACAAATCCTCTCAAATGCCACAATATTTAGACCATGACATGACACTCAAACGCTCCATTAAAACCAAAACAAATAAAATTCTTTCAGAGTAGAGGCTCTTTTAGGCAGAGTGTCCCACCTTGTCTACTGACTGGAAAGGGAAATACTGATAGAAATGATTCCTTAAAAACTTTCTGACAGGGATCAACTATAATTAACTACTGACCTGCTCTGTTGAAGCAGTAATAGAATAACTGAGCTAAGACAATTACTCTAGTTGTGTGTATATGTACACATACACACTTCTTTCTCTTGCAAATTGACTATATTATATATTGCTAAATATCTGGGTGAGAGGGAACAGGTATACTAGTGCAACTACTGCAACTGCTACAATGCTAGGAAGTGATTATTAAGGACATAATGAAGACAATATGCATTCAGACTAGTAGTGCTAGTTTGAGCCTACAGTGAATTATTAGCCAGATGAACCTGGAGGGAGCTGAGCTCCAGCTGTTTCTCCTGGAGAGCCACAACCTGGGCGTATCCCTGCTGACTGACATCCTCCAGTGCCTTCGTTAATGAAAACTCAGGCTTCTCATGTGTTTCTGTGGGTCAGTAAACAAAGGCTCATAACAGCTTGGCTATAAAGCAGTTGAATGTTAACTAGGCTATCACTTACCAAGCATAAGCTAGCAGGCGAGAAGTCAGCTCTGGCTAGCAACTTGGTTTCAAAAAGTCCATGGTTTAATGTCTCAGAGATAGGCTACAAGTTGCTCAAACACTTATTTTTAATTCAATTTTAACACATTTAACACAAGGCTACCCATAGTTTCAAAAACCTTTTAATCAACAGTTAACGTTAGCTAGCGGTAAGCTAGCAGGAATAACAGCAGGTCAAAGTGAAACAGTTCTAACCTTAACAGGTAATTTCCACATCATTTTGTGTAATTTCTCATTGCTAGGCTACATCTTGCTCAAACACTCACTTTGACATAATTTTTTAAACAAATTTGATGTCACTATGTGTGTTTAATATTATCTTACCATCTTCACTGGCCCTGGAGTTTGACATTTTTCACTGATCAGTCAGAGAACCGTTGCCACTAAGCTGGCACCTGAACCAGGAGGCTGTAATGTTATGCAGATATTCTGATTTTAGATAGATAGATAGATAGATAGATAGATAGATAGATAGATAGATAGATAGATTTTACTTATGCACAACACTGTAACTTACACAACATATAGCTAGCTGTTTTCAAATGAAGTACAGACCTAATCATCAGTGTTGCTTTGTAAAAAAAAAAAAAAAAATGTAAATGCTATTCATAATACAAATCCACCGCAACATAATGCTAGGGAATGAAGACCAAAAGGTAGTCTGTCCTGAATTTGAGATATGAGACGATTCAGTCCCTCTAGCCTGCCTACAAGTGCCGCAGAATAAAACTACAACTCCCAGTGTTCACTTCATAAACGTCCTCGACCTTATTTCTTGATTTACTTCCTGGTCTTCCTCTACTCATGCCTGCTTGAGTACCAAAATGACATACATGTTTGTTGACATTTTACCTACAGTTATCGCAGTTTAAATGTAGTCAAATGCTTGGTCGTCAATGGATCCGGCTGTGCGCCTCGTGCAGCCGCGTTGTTCACCACAACAGAGGAGGAAGAGGAGGAAGAGGAGGATGGAGGACACTGGCAGGACACAACAGTCTGCAGTATGTGACAAGACGCTCCTGTCACAGCGACTTGGGGGATTTATACAAGAATGAGTCGGTTCAGAGATATCTTGGGCAGCTCATGGAGGAATACGGAGAGCTCAGCAAGAAGTTACAGCATGCGTTTCTCAGCGATGCAGAGAGGAAAGACCTGAATAGGAAACACACTGAGTTGGTGCCAGTGGCAAATGTGTTTCAGAGCATCCAACATGCTTTGAAAGACCTTGAGGAAGTCTTATCTCTTCTGCACAGTGAGGAATATATATATATATATATATATTTTTTTTTATGTCTGTGTATTTCTGTCAGGAACTTTGTCAGTGAGTTTGTTGCTGCCTCAACCACAAGGGGTGGTATTGGGTCAAGCTATCAAATAAGCTGTCAAAAGTTAATATATGTGTCATTCTGTTTTAAATCCTTTACAAAAAATATAGTCGCTAGCTAATAGTACTAGATACATACTGTACATCCTTCTAAAACTTTAAAATATACAGCTACTACAGGTAAAATATATATATATATACCACAGAGTCATTTAGTAATGCCAGAGAAAATAACAAAAACACCATAAAGTAGGACAATGTCTATGTTAACTCACTGTTTACTACTGCAGAAGACCCTATAGCAATATTATAGTGACTTTTCATTAGGGATGGCATTTGAGTGTTTCTCTTTTTCAGGTGTCCTTGAAAAGTCTTAAAAAGTCTTGAAAATTATCCAAATTTAAGGTCTTAAAAAGTATTAAAATGTTATTAGAGGTCTCACTTTTTTCACCATGCAATGACAGGCTTCTTTACAATACAGAACAGGGTTAGTGGTACAATATGGCCTCCATTGTCCATTAATATGTTCCTGTTGTCTTTTTTACACTGCTCATTTATATTTTCAGAACCTCCATTATCTACCGTATGTTCAATTGGAAATAGGCTAGTTTTGCCAGCTTTGTTTCTTTATTTAGGTTTTTGAGTTGCTCTTAAATTTAATACCGGGTAGCATTGAAATTGTGTTTAAAAAGTCTTAAATTTGGCTCTCTAAAACCTGCAGATACCCTGTTTGTGCGTTCCCCCTGACTGCAGGTACAGCTGGAACCAGAGAGGAAGACGAACAGATGACCCAGCTGCTGAAAGAGGAAGAAGCGCAGATCTCCCACAGGATTGTAGCCTTGAGAAAAGATGTAAGAGTCTAGATACCAGATCGAACATGTATATGGATGCACTGCTGAACATCCAGTGTTAATGTGGAGTGTATTTTTCTTTTTCTCCAGTTGATCAAAGCTCTCGTGCCCAGTGACCCACATGACTCCACTAATGTTCTTCTGGAGGTCGTAGCAGGACGGACAACAGGAGGTAAGGTCTGTTTGACATATACCGGTTGGAACTAGGATGATAATGATATTAATAGTGATGTTTTTAACCCTCTAAACTGAGACTGAAGACATTTTTTTCAGCCCCAGTTGAAATTTTGCCCACCAACTTATTTTCCTAGCAGCAGAGTAGTTTCAAGAATGTAATTGAATGATTGAACACAGGCTGGCTACCTTCCAAAGTGACCACTAGAACAAAAATACTGTAAATACTTACAACATTTGGCCAGTGGCTGCTGTTTAATAAATCCTGTGCATGTGCCTGCATGGATCACAAAATATTCTCTCTAACACTCCACATCCTTACCTGTGGTTTCAGGTGACATCTGTCAGCAGTTCACCAGAGAAATGTTTGACATGTACCAGGGATTTGCCAGTTACAAGAATTGGGACTTTGAGGTTTTCAACTACACACCTGCTGAGTATGGTAAGGCTTCCTCTCTGTCCCGCTTGTCTGACTCTTAGTAAAATGGAGGAGAAATGGATGTTTTTCCTGGTATGGTGTTATATCTTTATGCATGCTTTCAACAGGTTCAAGACTTTGTCATCCTGTTAATTTTATTTGTCTTGGACACTTGTGAACATGAACGGATCCAGACAACCGAGGCTCTCATCTGTGATGCTGTTAACACACAGAACCTGGACCTGCTTTATTGACAATGAACTGGACTTGCTTTATTTACTCCTAAAATGTCCGTTTCAGCATTTACATTTAAAATTAATTTTGTTAAAATGTTGTCCCTGTGTCCAAAATCAGCTTCCAGTATTTGCCTATTTATGGCATCATGAGAGTCTTGGCTCTTATTTCTTGCTTTGGAGGATAACTGTTCATCTTCATAAATAACCAAGCTGTCCTGGATCATTGCATTGTCATTAATTGTAATTAATATGTAAGCTCTGTTTTTAGGTGGAGTTTCACTTAAAACTGATTGTGCCCCTCAGGTGGTCTGCACCATGCAGCGGTGAGAGTAGCGGGGGAGAATGTGTACAGACATCTGAAGCATGAGGGAGGCACACACCGGGTGCAGCGGATCCCTGAGGTGGGCCTCTCCTCCAGGATGCAGCGCATCCACACCGGAACCATGACCGTCATCGTCCTGCCTCAGCCCATCGAGGTACACTGTACACTGCCAGTCTATTACTTTGTCTGTCTGCATGTATGCACGTTTGTCTCTTTATGTCACTGCTTTTCTGATTGCTGGACTACTGTCTTTCTGACCAGCTTGATTAAAATTGTGTGTTTCTCTTGTCCTTTGTGTGTTGTGAGTGTTTTAAAATCCTCTTTGTGTTCGTAGCTTGACGTCAGCATTGATCCAAAGGACCTGCGGATCGACACGTTCAGATCACGAGGTCCTGGAGGCCAAAGTGTTAATACAACAGACAGCGCTGTGCGCATAGTTCATCTTCCCACAGGTAAAACATGCTTCCAGAACAGAATTATTTTAATGATTTCTTAACAATATGCTTACTTTCAAAACTGTGACCGGGTTTACTTAGTGATGGATCATAATGACTGATTACTATATTAGTTTGTGTTGTAAATTAACACTGTGTCTACACTCCCTTGCAACATCATCACTGTTCTGCTTATAAGTCAGGCCTTGTTGCCATCTGTTTCCATGGTTACCCCCCCCCCCCCCCCCCCAGGTACTGCAGTGGAGTGTCAGCAGTCTCGCTCTCAGCTCCAGAACCGAGACACGGCAATGCGCATGCTGAAGACCCGCCTCTACCAGAGCATGATGGGTAAAGAGTCTGAGCAGAGGCACACAGCGCGGAAGCAGCAGGTGACTGCACTCCCATGGCAACTTTTAGTAATACATTATTTACACATTCTCTTCTGTTTGGATACATCTTAACCCATAGCTGATTATTGTCTGCCCTTAAACCCCAGGTGGGCACCCGTTCCCAGGCAGAGAGGATTCGCTCCTACAACTTCAGCCAGGATCGCGTCACAGACCACAGAACCAGCTACGTCACCAGAGACATCAAGGTGAGAGCGTGTCAGTGTGTCTCCAAACTCTACAGGATAAATCATGAGAAACTGTCAAACCTGTAGTACATTTTATGTTTTTCATGCTTTGCTTTACTTGTAATTTCCTACCACAAAACTTAAAACAGGCATTTGCAAATACACAAGATCTGATGCAAATTTCCTTGTGTGTGATTTTAGGAGAGCAGCTATGTAGAAACCTGTTGAACAGAGACAGAAACAGTTTTATCTGTATCTTTAACCGTTTCTCTGTGTCTGTATATTTAACTGTATATATGTAAACCTTTCCTATTTGTCAAGTTTTCCTTTATGGGTGCCTCTTAATTTTTCACCAGAAGGCATCATACAGCTTCACTCCTGATATAGGTGTTGAAACCCGCCCCATCATTTGTTTTGAACCTCCTTTGTTACTCGTACGTCACATCTGTTCTGGCTCACATTTAGGAGTTCATGAGAGGAGGGGAGGCCCTCGATGATCTGATCTCTGACGTTCTTGACCACGGAGAGAGGGAGGCTCTTCTGGAGCTGGTGGAGAGCAGCAGCAGCAGCAGCTGAAACGGCCCGAGTCTGGACAGTCTGCGGATTGACACCCACCAGAATCTACTGATAACTGAATGCAGGCTACTGGAGCTGGAGAAGGCTACAGTGTGACTGTCTGTGAGCCAAGCATATAACTCAACATATATGCTGTTTGGTGGATACATCTATCCCACACTACCATGACTGCATATGCCTTTAGCACCGGTGGCCCCAGTGGGAATCAAACCTCCATGGAGTCACGGGACCGCCATGCCTCTCTGCTCAGTGAGCTTGAGCCTGGAACTACTAGTAGATACTAGTAGACACAAAGTGAAATGAATTGGACTGATGCAGCACTAGCAGGAGGCCAAATCCTGGTTTCGTTAAAGAAGCTCCTGTGTCTGATAGTTGACTCGGACATGGGGATGTAAACAGACGTTAATGTTATTTATTTTCAGTAAGTATCCTTGATGGTCCCTTGCCAGTGTGGGTGTGGCGAAACCACCTATCAGTTCAACACACACACTTTCACCCCCAGCATGTCACACCCTCTGTATGTGTGTGTGTGCCAGCTGACCAGGAACCTCTTCTTTCTCCCCGAGTCATCTGACCCCGTATTATAAATGAATGTTTTTCCACCCTGGTTGAAAGCAGCTTTATTTTTAACTAGTGACTGTCTTAGTGAAATAAATTATGATCATCCTTTATTCAAAGACCTCTGAAATGCTTTACTTTCATTGAATTATATTTCCTGAAATGAAATGACTTAAATGAGTTCAGTACGCTGTCAGTCATCAATCATGGAGATCACATTTTTTTCCCTCCTTTAATCGCCTCTCTTTTCATACTGCTCTAAGAAAGTATGACAAGTCATTCACTTTACATGGCCAATGTTCAACAAGGATGCCTTACTAGCTTTACATAAATTACACCGGTAAAAAAATACAGATATGGAAAAAAAAAAGAATACAAAAATTTCTTTCACAATCCCTCTGTATATGTACGTCTGCAGGTAACAGACCACAGGAGAATTGTATTTACATTAATAAAATTACCAGATTGGGGAGTTGACAATGTCGTATGGCGGAGATAATGCCTATACTCATACATACCTTTATATTGATAGATTTCAGTACAAAGGGAAGACAATGGATAGTATCCAATGCTAAAAATGTTTTTGATTATGGATCCTTGCGACTCCAAGTTTCTCAGCTTAAGTCCTAAAGGCCAATTTTTCCTCTGACTAGAGGATGGAAGCCAAAAAAAACACATGACCGTGTGGCATACATCTTGGGTTTTAAAAAAAAATCCTAATACAGCATAGCCTTCAAAGACCCAAGCAGTGCATCCAAATGTCAAAGCTCCCTGACAGCCACATTTCACCTGTGTAGATGTTTTATTTCACACATTAAAAAAAGTCTGATACTGCAGAATTCTCATCACACTGGCTGTAAATTTGACAAAGCGCATGTGTTTGGGTCAGTCGTCCTTGCCCCTCTGTCGGATACTCCTGGCTTTGCCGTTCTGCGTCTTGCTCTTCCTGAACGAAGCAGGTCCGCCTTCCTCTCCGAGGGAGGTGATGGTGCGTTCCTTGAACTTGGGTTTGGGCTCTGGGGGCAACTCATCTGGAGCGCTGGCCGCACCTCCATCCACCTGGGGCAACTGCAGGTCCACATTCGCACTGGAAAGGAAAGAAAACAGAAAAATTTGAGCCTTTTAAGTCTCTGAATGCCACATCTGTACACTAGAAAATCGAATCTGCTGCTGAAACAATCAGCAATGTGATTTGGAATGAAACTCTTCACTTATAGATGGGACACTTACTATGGGTCCTCCTCCTCTTGGATCTGTTCCCAGGTCCCATATGGGTTGACTGTCCTCGTCCTCTTGGCTTGTGTCTTTTCTTTCTTTTTCTTCTCCTCGGGTTCAGCCGTTGTGCTTTGGGCCTCTTCCTCTCCTTTGTTCTCTTCACCCTCCTCTTTCTGAGCATCATCACTCGCTTCATCCTCTCCCTCCTTTTCCGAGGGCTCGGTCTCTGCTTTTCTTTTCTGAGAACAGCAAACAGGGACATTTGTTAGTAGAGTTTAAAATCCCATTGATATTATTGATAACCTGTGTGGTCTGAGGATCATGTTCACAGAATCCTGACAATACTCTATGAAGTTACAGTTCTTGTTGACCAATTCTCATTCGCTGATGCGAGTCTTCTCACCCTGAAGCTGATCTTGGGGACTTTGGGTTGTTGGCTGGCTTCTCCATTGTCTTCAGCCTCCTTGGACGGCTGAGCCCCGTTGGAGCTCTCCTCTCCCCCTGAGAGAGGCTCCGGCTGAGGGGTAGATGGCTTCTCCTGACCCTCTCCCTCTCTGCTGGACCCGGACCCAGAGCCAGATCCAGATCCAGATCCAGATCCAGATGCCTCCTTTGAGGGAAGGTCCGCTGGCCTCTCCCAACTGGACTCTGTGAAGAAAGATGGAGCATGTGAATACCAGAAAGTAGCTCCATAAAGAAGGTGAAATGGACTCCAGAAAGAGAGCAAAGTGCATAGCAAATTAAGTAAACTCAACTGGGATTTAAAAAACATTTGGTGCTTTAAAAAATATAGAAAATTATTCTACACAAAAAAAATAATGTATTTTGGGGTTTTGTCTTTTTAAGCTTTTGTCATATGCCGCTGAGCTCACCTCCAGTCTCTGTGTTGTAATAGTAGGTATAACCATCAGGACTGACAGCTTCCATCCAAGCACAGCCCGACGAGCTCTACAGAGAAAAACACAGTGAGCTCACACCATCACTGGAAGGCTGAAAGATGCCACTTAACATCTAAATACATGTGATAAGCAACCAACACCAGAGGCTAAAGCCCATTTAAACAGGTAAATAATGAAATAAATATACAAGTAATGCGTGACAATCAAAGATTTACGAGAAAGTACCTCATTCTGTCCAAGCTGTGCAGAGTCTGAGCTTTCTCCCTGGAAACCCCCTGGCTTTTCCCACCGAGATTCTGTAGTAATAGTACAGAATCATTAGACTCTCTCTAACAATAGAGATAAAAACTCCTCATACATATGACCTAAAAGTATGAAAATATCGGGGGAATATGTTGATGTACAGGTTATGCTCACCTCCGGTTACAGTGTTGTAGTAGTATGTGTGTCCATCATCTGACTTTCCTTCCACCCAAGTCTCTGATTTGGCGGGGGCTTTAGACTCCTTTCTTGCATGCTTTTTTGTCTTTTCTTGTCTTCGGGCCTGCGGCTGTACCTGCGGCTGTACCTGAGGCTGTGCCTGAGGTGGTGTTTGGGCTGGGGAACCTAATCCCAATGCAAAAGACTTCATTAAAATGCGATCAAACAGCAAAAGTTCCTCTTGAGCGGTCTACTTTGATCTAACTAACAAAGTCAACACGTCATTTATCAGTAAAAATGTCACACAAATACCTGACTCTATTCCCATCCTCTTCATATCTTCCTGATATGCCTTCATCGCAGCTTCCTCCATCGCTGCAAACTCTTTCGACATTTTTTCCTCCTGCTTCGCCTTGTCGATGCTCTTCTTTTTAATCTGCAGCAAGGGAGATGTGAGATGTGTTAATAACCAATAAGAAGACAACTTTGGGGTGAGAGTGTTATGCCTGGACCTTATCTCTCCTGCCAGTCCTGAGAACTGTGCCAAGTTGTTCTCGTTAGTGTAGGACATGCCTGTTCTGTGCAACAGAGACCCCTACTGATGACTATAGTATATGTATAGTCCTGTGTATGCCAACTGCAAGCATATGTGCATCTATGTGTGTATATGAACAAACTAACCAAGGATCTGCATGGGCAGGCCTAGTTCTGAATTTGTGAATACACTAAAATTCACTTCAAATGGTTTGAGAAAGTCAAGCGGGAAACAGAATCATTCTTGAATTGCAGGAGTCTTCATTAAATAAAATGCAGACAGATTTAACAGATCTGTAATGTCAGCTGTTTGACAGGTTGAGCGTCTGGACAAATGTAAAATGCACACATAACTGTCCTCACACTGCCAAAAAGTGCAGGGTTATAGTTAATCTACCGTTCAGTTAATAATCATTGAATTGAATTACATATTTCCTGCAGTTCAATTGATTCCTGGAGATCATATAATCAGTAAAATTAAGATTTTTGCAGCAATTCACTCTTGATTTGTGGATTGATTCAACCCCTGCTTACAAAGAAGAAAGCCTAGATGATAAGGATTGCAAGGATACCTCAGCAATTTTGGCAGCAACATTTTCTTTGTGATTCTTCCCTCTTTCATGGAACTCAACACTCTGCAGAGGAAAACAAACATGATGAGACACACTTGCTTCACAATGAGAAGTCAGATTATCATCTTGACCCCAGCAACATTATAAATGTTTTGGGCTACTCACTGGCTTATTGTCTGCTATCCAACACTTGCAGTACTGACAGAATTTCTTCGGCTGTGATTTCCAGTAGTCA
Organism: Centroberyx gerrardi; assembly: GCF_048128805.1. Lineage (NCBI taxonomy): Eukaryota > Metazoa > Chordata > Actinopteri > Beryciformes > Berycidae > Centroberyx > Centroberyx gerrardi. The sequence continues at coordinate 8,752,707 of NC_136017.1, forward strand.
GCCCTGAAAATGCACAGAAATATTAGCAGACATGTTTAAGTTCAAGCTAGCATTGATAGCTAACGGTAACTTTGGCTGTATTTATGGGCTGAGTAATTCATTCGCTGTAATGCATATCGTACATATAAAAGCTTTAAGTGAATCTCCATACTCACATTTTTTAAGTCTTGGTTTTAAAAGGCGGCGAAGAAGCTAAAACGAACTACATAAAGACAACCGCTCCGCACATTTCAGGAATAACAACACTGTCCGTTTCTGATGACGCAATCACTAGTCGTCGTTGAAACCAGCCTCTTTCCACAAAAGTACCGTTTAGCTTAGTTTATCTGAATATAGTAGTATTTCACCGTACACAGGTCATAGAAAAAATTCTATCGTATTGTATTATGTGAATATGATGATGTGATTACTATATACAAATATGACCACACCTCGATGTTGTGTGTGATCAATAATTACCCATCAGTCCACAGTGTTAGCAGGACTTCCCATATGGTCTAGCGGTTAGGATTCCTGGTTTTCACCCAGGCGGCCCGGGTTCGACTCCCGGTATGGGAACAACTCTTTTGCCCTGAAAACCCTTATCCAAGCTTGTAACACTGGGATTTATAGTATAATTTATGCATTTGTTGGCCTTTCGTGTCACAGCGACCGTAATTATCTAAAAAAAGACATTCACATACAAACTTCATGCTAGCCTAATTCAAGAAATTTGGATAAGTACACTGTGCCTGTGTCATGCCTCTAAATCCTCAAATTACAATCCAATCCCTTTCTCTAACAAAAAACTTTATAATATTACTATAGAGTTTATACTGACCGTATCAATACATGGTTTAGGTCCTATGGCATCACTATAACATTCCCATGATATTCCTGCAAGGTTTTATAGGTTTGCTGGGTATCCTTTTACAACTTGTTATTGGATTATTACAGGTCTTTTTCATAAGGACTGAGAAAGAAACAAGCCACAGTCAAAAATACATAATGTTCTAACTTTAATTCCATCAGATTATCTCTCTCATCTCCAGCGACTGGTCTGAAAGCTGTATTCAGGCTTATCAAATTGAAGTGCTACTACAATCTTAGGACACTTGCGGATCATTTTTACTGGTTTCAATAAATACCACATCCTTTATTGATTATTGACATCACTATAAGTTTTATTCCAAACCCTTATCAAATATATGTCCTTATAACAAACAAACTTAAAAAATGGGCAGTACAGATATATTTATTTGGAGCCTGCACAAAGACAACGCAAAGTCAAATGGTGACTTTGCCATAGCAACACATAAGCTTTATGAGTTTCATTCACAACTCAATACTTACTCCCACCATTTAAAGATGTTCATTTACATGGATATGCCCACTCTATACATCCACTTTATCCCTCATGAGGCAAAGATCATTTCAAAGGCTTGCTCTGAGATTCCTTCCTATATCAGCTCTACCATCTATATGATATGGTATAATATAGAAAAACTTACATTGCTATAAGAACAGTGTAGGTATTATAGTTCACAGTTAAAAACCTAACTTACAGGAATTCCTATAGCATCATTAATCCTCAAATTCAATGATGTTCCCTTGAAAACAAAACACAGACAAAAATCACAATCTTATTGGAATATGGAAAACTCAATGACTATCAGTACAAGAATAAGCTACTGTGCGTATTACAGTTCATAGTTAAAATATCCTACAGGGATTCCTATAGAAATATGAAAGCTTACTTAGGCCTAATTAAATCCGGGCCATGGTGTTCAGCTACACTGCTGGACGTTTGGTCTCTACACCACTTGGCGAGGCACTCTGCACCATCACCGGATCATCGTTTTTTACACGATCTGGCAAATCATTGATTATTTCAAAAACAAAGTCTGAGACTTGCGGCCACGCCAAGGATCTGACATGGTCCACCATTTGGGTGTTCACCTCCTGCTTCCCTGCTGTGTTCTGTCCCGATGCGTCAGTTGTTATAACTGGGGCATCTGACAGCGGAGGCCTGTAGAGCACTGAGGGCATAAAACAGGGACAACTTTTGGGTAACTTTTGAGAAAGATTCAAACCATCACATCTTAGTTCACTGTTTGAACCTGGTCCAAATAGCTGCAAGATGTTCCTGTTATTCATTTGTATTTCACCTTGACTCAGGATGAAGGCATCGTGTTAGCACCTATTTTTGACCAAACATTTTTGAAAAAACAAAAATTGGTACTCAATATGAAAGTGATTACAAATGAATAACAGCAACATCTTGTGGCCATTTGGACGCAGATTGGAATTTTCGTTACATTTCTCGGAGGCAGAGCTGCTCTGGAGGCAGAAATCATCTGATTGGTTGAGTTAAACCCGGTGATGGGCGGAGCCAAAGAACCACAGTTTTTCTGGTTGAGTAACATTAGACTGAAGCCTAGTGAAAAAGGAAAGGGCTAAGAGAGGAAGTAGCTAATATATGAAGCCTAGCAGTCCTGCTACTGAAAACATACAAAAACTAGCCTATCTATAGCTATCTAGATAAGCTAGTTAGCTAGCTGCTGACCTTCTAAGATCATGAATGCCATGGTTATGAATGAATGAAAAAGGGACATTGCCATTTATATTTTTTTGTTTATATTTTGACCAGAGTTCCTTCTTTGGCATTTCAGTTTGTCAGTTAGCTACTAACTTGCACCCCAAAAAACGGTCTCTTTGGCCCCACCCACTGAGGTTTAACTCAACCAATCAGATTATTTCTGCACCCTAGGAAGGACACAGATGTCATCTTTAAACCTGCTTGCATCCTGACTGTGCTGTACTAGACCACAGGAATAATGTGAATTCTTAAACTGAATAAAGAATTGGTATTCCTGTTTAATAGTCCACTGACTGAAAAATCACTTTGATATAAACTGGAAGTTAACTGTCATAAACTAAGTGTTATTGGATGTTACCTTTCAGCGTGGCGTTGGCGTGTGTCTTGGCTGTGACATATTCTGCTGCGGCTTCCTGAAGGCTGCTGTCAATCATCAGCTCAGTCGCTTTTAAAAGATGCTCTTTAAACGCTCCTCTGTAAGGGTCTGCTGAACCTGCATGGCCACACAGGCACATGTAGACAGTGTCACTTATCTCCTCACATTTAGTACTGACAAGTAATGTAACATTTCTTTAAAGAGTAAGTATAATAGATCACTTAAAAACATGGATGCTAGTGATGTAAAATGGAGCTACAGTTAGATCTTCTCATATATGGGTTAAAGGACTAAGGTGTGTCTAGTTCAGGTCATTGCAACCCATTGTTTATGTATTGTATGTGTTATTTTATATTATTACATTGTATATGTTCATTAGGGTTATGATATATTTTATTTACATAAATCATAATATGAGTTTGCAGAACTTACACGCCCCACCACAGCTCTTGGAGCACAGAAAAGTGCGGCAGTGCTTCACAGCAGTCAGGACGACCACGAGAACAACAGCTGAGGCCATTAGCATCAAGCCAATATCCTGCAGATTAGAGCAAGAATATAATTTATTTACCCTCCTCCAGACCCTCCTGGTGACTTCATAAAAGCGAGTAGTGACAAATTCAGCTACTTTTTCGGACCAGTGGGAAAATTGTTAATGTGTGGACTTCCATATGTATCATGTCAATAGAAGACTTAAAGGTCTGTTATGAAAAAGAAAGTTCTGGTCCTCAGTTCTGATTGGCTGAATAATGTTGAAAGCTAATTACTTAAATACATATAGGCCTAAGTGACATCAGAGGGACAGCCAATCTGGTAATCAAATGATTTTAACAAAATTATTGTTTTTACTTAACAATTAAGTTATTAATTTATTATTTGCTACAAAGAAATGCCTTGTCTGCCAATTTGCATTTGGTATGTCCCGTTGCCACCAGTTAGCAGCAACCAATCCTCTTTTGGTGGAAACTATGTGTCATGGTGTGATATAAACATACAAAATATCATCACAGTTTATAAATTATTATCCATCATCAAGGAATCTTACCAGAGATGTGTTTCTGAGCTGCAAGAGAGTGTCTTGTTCCTCATAAGTCAGATGGCTCTTGTTCTTACATGGGAGATGGGATAGTTCTTTAGGCAGGCTATCGGAGCAGCAGACATACCAGTTCCCATCAATATATACTATTATAACCCACGCTAGCCCCGCAAAAAAACCCTTTAAGAGGAGCGTGACAAGCGTAGTGCAAAAATGACACGTGCACTGTGCATTTGATTGGCAGCTGTATTTACAAATGAATCGGAAAATCCTTTGGAAGCGATCGCTGATCCCGAGCACGATGAAGGCGATGAGGAAAGGTGGAAAGGCCATGAAGATGCAGCAGTGCAAACGATTTATGTTTTTGTTGTCGCAGCTGCAGGTGAACTCAACGTGGAATTTAGAGTAGAAAAGAACAACACAGCCAAAGAAGATGAAAAAACATCTCAGGCCAAACGGATCTGCTAACGCTCGTTTTGCTGCTTCTCGAATGGTTATAAAGTTGCCCATGCTCAATCCTCCAAAAATAAAATAAAAAGCCTTAATATCACTATTTCTACAACTCTTTGGCTAGTAGACGCACAACAATGGCAAAAAAACCAAAACTTAAATCAATTCAGTTTTGTGCCTGTATTGAAAGTTGTCAGTACACTGGACTGGTATTTATTGTAATGAAGCTGATTGTCTGCATTTATATTTTTCCTCATGATTCAAAACCATGCCCACATGAGGTCGCGGGGGACGGCCTGGTGGTTAGAGAGGCCGTCCTGTAGCTGTCAGTCACAGCATCCATCACTGCCAGAGGCCTTTGATGTCAAAGCACTGGCATACTGCTGATATTTTGAGAGCACTAACCTACACTACCAGTCAAAAGTTTGGACACACCTGATTGAATGTACTGTTTTTCATTCTCTTAAAGCCATTTTGATCTAAAGGCTTATATGCTTAAATGCTTTAAATTTGTTTTTTTTTTAGACAAATATAAACAATGAAGTTGATGCCTATGTATGAATTTCTTTCAGTGGCAGAGGTGTGACCAAGTCAACTTTGCTCAAGAGTCAAGTCAGTCTCAAGTCTTGAGGCACGATTCTCAAGTTAAGTCCCAAGTCTTAATGTAGATTACCAAGTCAAGTCCATATCATTCATGTCAAGTCTCAAGTCTTAATGTAGATTACCAAGTCAAGTCCATATCATTCATGTCAAGTCTCAAGTCTAAATGTAGAACAAATCAAGAGTCCAGTATCAATTTAATATCTTAAAGAAAATATAATATCTAGGACTTTTCAATGCAATATGGTTTTAATAGAATAAAAACTTGCTAAGAGCATCATGAGTTTGATTTCCATAATCAGTTTCAACTTCAATAAATTCAATCATTCCATACAAATTCAGAAAACAGAATTTAAATTCAGTCGTCTGGTGGAGCAAATCTCATCACTTTCAATCTAAGTCATTTACACAAACACGATTTGCAGTGCCTACTCAAGCAAAAGAGATTATGTCTAACGGAGAACATCATCTTGCCACATGCTTATCTTATTCACTCCAATTTCTGAGGGGGAACAAAAAACACTGTTGATGTGAAATAAGTGATGAAGACATGGGATGGTTTGGCCCACAGAACGGTGTGAACGGGTAGATAGGGCACTTCCTGGCACATGGTAACCTCCTTTGGTGCATCTAAGATTGACTACCATAGAATTTTGATAATGTTGTCATGGAAACGAGAGGTGTATCTGTTTCTGTTTTCTGTGTAGTAAAAGGAAACTGTTGGTCAATGCCCCGCGTGACATGAAGATACTGGACGGTGGCTGAGAGAACAACATACTGAACTTACTTGTTGAAGTATTCAATATGAAAGACTGTAATACCACAAAGTACATTAAATTCCATTTTGGAATTTTGGAAAGTGGTTTTTTACTTTTGCATACATTATACTTGAATTTAAATGTATCTTTGGCTTACTTTACACTTGTATACATTTTTTTCATGATATTTACACTGTACTTTTTCAATACAGTACTTTTATTAAACATGAAATGGAGTCCAGTAGAATGCCTTTTAATTTCATGCTGGAAAATCTGTTCCAGGTTCACATCATTAGGAATATTAAGCATACTCATAATATGAAATTATACAGTCACTGGACTATTGAGTTTTTTGTACTCCATTAGTACTCCACTTTTTGAATTTACAGCTGTTTGAAACTCTCTTTCTTCCTTCATTACTCAGTGCAGGACATTTTATCAAATTGACTATTCCTCAAATCACAGTGAATACCTGCACACTGCGGCAATGCTTTGTGTTTTGTCTTTTTATGTTAGCAACTTTTATGTACAGTTTATCCTCCATGCTGTCCTCTTGGCCAGCTCTCTCTTGCAAAAGAGATTTTTAATCTCAGTGAGATTTACCTGGTTAAATAAAGATTAAATAAATAAAAATAATCACTAAACGTCTAAGCTTCACTGTGCCAACTACAAAGGGTCCTACCATGCTTGGCACACAAGCACACACAATGTACTTGGCCTAATTACTATTATGAGATGAGATGAGATGAAACTTTAATGCTCCCTATGGGGGAAAAAACAAAAACAAATCAAAGACTAGAATATAGATAAGAGATATAAAAAAGCAGAGAGTATGATATAGATAGCAATATAATAAGTAATACAGGAAAAGTTGATAAACAGCTTCATCATACTGCTTCAAGTCAGTCTATCTATCTATCTATCTATCTATCTATCTATCTATCTAAATATCTATCTACGGTATCTAAATATCTATGTATTTGTTTGTTTGCTTGTTTGTTTATTTTGAGGGGAAGAAGCCACTGGTTGCGTCATCACTAAGGGCCAAGACGAGAGTGACGCATGCGTGACGCCACTGACCGATCGACCGACTTTGCTTTGAGCCCTAAGCCCCTCTGCCGGTGGCGTCGGTAGGTTTCCTGTCCACCCCAGTGCCGGAGGTCTGTTGCTCCACATCTACAGAGCGCACATGAACGGTGCCATGGCCGCATCTTCAAACCGGATTATGTTGGGGCCGCTGGTTGCTGCCATCGACCAGGGCACGAGCTCCACTCGGTTCTTGGTAAGACGCATCGCAGCAGAACAGGGAGACAGACGAGACTAAAGTCATTCAGTGCAAGCTAGCTCTGTTATGTTATTTCTCAACTTCAAAAATAAATGTACCGGCTAGCTGTGCCCTTGGGTGTATAGCCCTGCTTGACGTTTTGAGAACTAAACGTCAGTCTAGTCTTGCCAACGTAAACACTGGTTGTAACGTGTGTGAGCTAACGGTTACAAGGTTAGCTGTCTTATTGGTAGCTAACATTAACTGACAGATAAATTAAGCGTTGAATTTCTCGCTAGCTACTTTGAGTCATGTGCTGCCTTCAAGTGCTCCTCGTAAACTCCAGTCTCCGATCTCACAGAAATCATATAAATACGACTAGCTGCGCATTCAGGTGATTTAGGTCAGAAATATTAGCAAAATGGACCGTGTAACAAAAACAGTTGTTGGTGGCTGTTGTTTTATTAGAAAATGAATCGACACAGAGCTATTGTGTGCTGTAGCAGTAGAAAGAAGATGAGAAAATATTGCTATTTTAATTTATTAGCTAAAGGTTGCTGTATGTTACACTATTACATCTTTTGTGGCATTGTAAATACACTCGTGTTGTCTCTTCAACACCAAGAAGACAGCTTATAGCACTGATGTACTGGTAAATAAAAAGGTGGGTAAACTATGTGATCACCATAAGGCAACAAAACCAATATATAACCAATATAAACAAAAATCAGTTCTATATTCAGAAAGGCAATATTTTTATTATTTTTTATTTAAGACCTTGTTCTCAGTTTGATACTACTTACTATGATGTAGCCTATGAATTTAAATCTTTAAAATTATGTCAGCCTAAAAAGGTTGGTAAACTCAGTTATGCAAATAAAAAGGTGAGTAAACTGAGTTTTGTGGATTTACCCTACACAACATCTCTTCTCTACATTCATGCACATAAATGTGTGACAACCAAAAGTTAAACAAAAAGAGACAGTAGAAACATACAACAAGTACTAATGATTTACATAGAATACCAAACAATAACATACAATAATAAAATACAGCACCCTCTAACCGTCACATCTCCAAAACTCGGGTGTCCCCTTCCTCTTTGTTTGGCCTTCATGTGCGCTCAACTCATAATTGCGATATTTCCAACAGCACTTAAAGGCAGCAGCAGATCAGTTTCTCTCTTTGTGGGACAGAACCAGTATTATATTATCAGAAAGGCACGTCAAACTGCATGATGAAATTTGGCAGGGAAAGGTATGCATTGAGGCTTGTAAAGATGCCATAAATCTTAATAAAAATCTTTGAGATCGTCCTGTGAGAAAATAAAGAGTAATACCACTCAATTTGGGCTTTCACTTGCTGTCCAGATGTCCTAGAACAACTACAGTCTATGGTTCATCCAGGACTCAACTTTAGATAATTTTTTTCTATGGGTTTGTAATACGACAAACCCTCAAACCATCCCTGGAGGTGTTAATCTAATAATTTTAAAGCTTTTCAGTAGTCCTTACATAAAATAGAGGCCTACATTTGTGGAACAAATGTGGAAGACTTAATCCTTTGTTTGACTATCTCCTCTTTCTAACTTGTTCAGTCAAAAAAACAAAACAAGAGGCACTAGTTTGTAGCTTAACTGACATGAGTCACCTTTCCTGTCTGTCAGAAACTGCAACAAGACAGGGGAACCTTTGCTAAAAAGCTCCAGGGTGGAAGAAGGCTGTTGCTGGCTTTAACTAGCCTAACTTTACAATAATAAGCAATTTCAATAAACCGTTACAGTCCATATAATCTTCTGTAGCTGGTGAACAGACAATGAGATTTCCTTGGAGCGTGTCGAAGAAAGCTTTTATTCCAGTAATTGGTGAATTATTATTATTATAGAAGAAGAAGAGGTAAATGATTTAAAAAAAACTCAGACCTGAATAGTTCAAGGCACTCAAGTTAAAAGGCCTTCATTTTTATTCGTGGCTACCAAAGCCTTCAACAGGGTGACAAGTGATTCAGATGTTGATGATTTATTATCTCTTCCCAAAATCATTTTATTGTTCCTTCGAAGATTCGTTTTCATGGAGTTTACTGCTTGTGCCGCTCAGTCCCATTCCCAGGAACAGCTTTGTTAATGTGCAGTCTCTTGCTCTCTACAGCTGTTGTAGTTATTAAAGGTGTGTCATCAGATAGGGCAAGTTCTACCTTGTGTAATGCATAACAACATAACAACATGACGTTCAACTTGTACTTGAGAGAGGCAGCAGCTCAGAAAAGCAGGCTTATGACTGGAAGATGCAATCCTTCCCAGTAACTACGAGGTTGAGGTGGGCTTGACCAGGGTTAGGGTGACTTCTTGCTGGACTAATAGAGGTTAAAGAAAACTGTGTTGTTGGCTGTGGCTGCATTTGATTTCTTATGCTTTTTTTTCCCTCTTTGAAGGTGTTTAACTCCAAAACAGCAGAACTCCTCAGCCATCATCAGGTGGAGATCAAACAGAGCTTCCCCAAAGAAGGGTAGGTGAAAATAATTTATCTCAAAATCCTCCATTAAGGGGGTCTTGTTGGCGGAAGTGCATATGATGTACCTGTAATATTGTGGGTGAAAATATACCTCATGACCTTTGCTGCATGGCATCCCCCTCTCTCTTTCTCATGTCTTTTCCTTTGTCTGCTCTCTTTCCAGATGGGTGGAGGAGGACCCCAAAGAGATTCTGCAGTCGGTGTATGAGTGCATGGAGAGGACTTGTGAAAAACTCACCCAGCTCAACATTGACATCTCAAACATCAAAGGTATGCACATAAACACACTGGGCTTATGAATGCACCTGCTCTCTGGAAGCAATGCTTTAACATCATGTGCACTTGTTGCTTGAATTTTTTCTAGCTATTGGGGTGACCAACCAAAGAGAGACCACACTTGTTTGGGACAAAGAGACAGGGGAGCCCCTCTACAATGCGATCGGTAAAGTTTTGAGTCTATTTACTACCAGCCTGATGTGTATCTTGTTTTTTATTATCCTTTTTTTCCCCTGTTTTTTGTGTCCTTTAGCACTTTAGGCTGCATTCACACTGCAGGCATTCATGCTCATTTCCCAATCGTCACTCACATCTGATTTTGTTGGATTAGGGTTCATATTTATTCTAGGATGTAACCCATATCTGATACCAATATGAACTGACAGCAGTGTCAAAAAGACAGGCGTGTGCAGGGTAACCATAACAAAAGATGTCACTTCCATTTTTGTACCTAGCTTTCTCTCGCTCTCTTCACAGTCGGCCATTTCAAACACATTTCAGTTACAGTGTGTGCCTTTTGAGTTTTGACTGAATCCAGGCGCCTCCACAAATACCAATCAAGTCAGCTCAGCCAAGCTGCTGTGGGCGCCAAAATTATGACAGCTGTCTCAAGTGAATGGTGTAAGATTTGATCTGATTCAAGTAGAAGTCATATTTACTGTAGATTGCACGCCTCTGGATCTGGTTGTGTACCATGTATCCATGTGTGATCCAGATCGGAATTGAAAAAATGTGACTCCATGCAGCTTTGTGCTGTTCACACTGATTTGAAAACGTCACTTAACATCACTTCAGCTGCAGTGTGAATGAAACCTTTGTGTCAAACCTGTTTGTTAAAAGTGCTCTATAAGTAAACTTCACTAGACTCTCAGCATACACACGTGTAAACACAGATACATGGATACACACATGCCTACACAGTCAGTCAGTGACCCACACAGGCAGACACTCAGAAACAACAGAGTGTTGGTCTTGTTTGCTCTGAAAAACTGAAGAGTTGTTTTATGTTCAGTGTGGCTGGACCTGCGGACCCAATCAACAGTTGAACGTCTGATCAACAAAACTCCAGGGAGGAACAAGAACCACCTGAAGGTGAGTTCACACTCAGTTGTCTTGTGGCTTCAGTATGATTTATGGTTTAATTGGCAGTTGCTGAACTGTGTAGTCTAGTCTACTCTAGTGTGATTATTTTTTAATGCATATTTGTTCCTATTCCTGTTCTTTTACAGCACCTTGCAACTAAGAAAAATGCTACACAAGTATTATTATTAGTATTAGTAGAGTTGTTGTTAATGTTATTGTTATCCCTATCCCCCTGCAGCATAAAACAGGACTCCCCATCAGCACGTACTTCAGTGCGGTGAAGCTTCGCTGGCTGATGGACAACGTGGACGAGGTCCAAGCAGCCGTCCTGTCGCACCGCGCCATGTTCGGCACCATCGACTCCTGGCTCATTTGGGTAAGGCCGAAGCTTCCTGTCCCAGCGGCCGTGGAGGTGTCGGGGAATGTTCACAGTGTTTTATAGGGAGAGGTGCCGACTCTTTTGACCGCTATTTTGACCCTTCCAGTGTCTGACTGGGGGGAAGTCGGGGGGCGTCCACTGCACAGATGTGACCAACGCCAGCAGAACCATGCTTTTCAACATTCACACCATGGACTGGGACCCAGAGCTTTGCAAGTACGACAGCTGCCTGGAGCATCATGTAGCAAAATACCAACTTCATTTTGAAATTGTTTTTTTGAAGAATATAATTGATAAATTACACCTGTGGCATTCATGCCGTAAATAATCATTGAAAATAATTTCAGCTTTTGATAGATCACAGAAAATTGGAGAAAATGAACTTGACTGGTTATGGTATCAAGATCAACTTAGGTGTGAATTTTGTCAAAAACACCAAATTTTATGAATGAAGCCCCTGCAAACTCTTTCTCTAACTCTTGCTCTTTCTCTCTCTTTGTCTCCTTCTCTCGCACATAAATACATGCATTAGGGCATTTTCAGTTATTTTTTACAATTAATTAGCTGACCCAATTTGTTGAATCAAATAATGTCACAGGATAATTTCAGAACATCTATTCCAGTGGTTCTCAACGTGGGGTCTGGGGACCACCAGGGGTCCTTAAGGGCATTCTAGGGGGTCCCCAGCAAATTGATGAATTGTTAAACTTCATTATTTTGTCATTTTAGAATGACTATTTTGATCATGGTTTCACTGTTATCTCTCTACCTACAGTACAGATAGGCCTAGTCATGGAATTCTGGACAAAATTATATCTGACAATAAAAAATATTCTCAGATTTGGGTCCGAGAGACAAAATCTCATCAAATGGGGGTCCGTGGCTGTACTGTGGACTAAATTAGGGGTCCTTGATATGAAAAAGGTTGAGAACCACTGATCTATTCCAATACAGCAAATGCTCTGGATAACAGAGTACAAACACAGATAGATAACACAACCTCTCACATGTTGTATCTCTCCTTTTCCTCATTTCCGATAGATATTTTGGGATTCCCATGGAGATCTTGCCCAAAGTGAGGAGTTCTTCAGAAATATATGGCCTCATGGTAAGCTTGTCAACAGTTTCCTTCTAAACATCTTGCTTCACACCATCAGATAAATCTCTCAGTAACTAACCAAATAGGCCATGCTCACAGTATCACTGTAATAATGTGGACCCTCCAGATGTTTTTGTTAAGACTAAGTTTGTATCATAGTGATATCATGTTGCTGTGTCTAGTGTTGTGTTGAAACAGTGTAATGTCTCATGCAACAGGCTGTTTAGAGGGTGATATGAGTTGTTTTTTTTTGTTTGTGTGTGCTTTCAAACCGTTTTCAAGTGCATGAAGTTTGACTGAGGAATTGTTTTAGGCATTTTTTTGTGTGCCATGTTTGTCTCTCTTCTCTCACTGGTAGAAAATATGTTCTAGCCTGGTAAGTAATAACCGCCATCGGTGTTTTCCTCCTCATGCAAAGTAACCCGCTTCTCCGTGGCCTAAGCGAATCCGCCATCACACAGTGCATTTCCAAGTTCCATGTGATTGCAGTATTTCAGTAGCTGACCTGCCAGGCTAGTTTTGTTTGAGGAAATCAATATAATTGGTCAGATTTATGTGTAATTTCTTACCAACTGTCATTTTTTGTCAAATAAGTTTTTAGGAATTTAGGCGTTTGAGCTGTTTTTAATGCTATTTCCAGTTTAGAATCGGGTACTGTGTGAAACATTCAGTAAAGACGAGCAGATTTAGAGCTTTGATTTAAAACTTGCTCACTCACTTATACAGTGGATGCTTTTTTTTTTTTTTGTCTTGGTCTTCCATTTTTACTTTTTGTTGGCCCCACCTGCTATGCATCGCCACATGGGAATAATGTTAAGTTTCACAGCGGTGAAACAGAAGGGAAGTTTGTTTTGTGTTGAGCCAGCGTAACAGGCAGCCAGTCAGCAAACATACAGAGTAATTGTTTTGCTTTGATCTGATTGGCTTACGGTCAGGGACGAGGTTTGAAAGACCAAAGACTGTATATAACTGAGGCTTTAAAATGTTATTGTCTCAAAAAGTTACCGGCCAGTGTAGCGGGTGACCCTTTATACGACAAATTCTACCTGCATTTTGTGATTTTGGACCCTACACGCACACATGTACACACACACACACCTCTGGGGATAAACTACCTTTGTTTATTGGAAATGTACTGGATGGTCATTGTCCCACATTGCTTCTGTTGTGGCATGCTACAGCTAACTGTTGGTGATGCCCACAGCTTGCTTAAGGTACCATTATCCTCTGCAAAGTCCCACCATGTCTCCTAAAATCTCTTCACTCTTGGACACAGTTTAATTTAATCACCCATATCTTCTGTTTTCAAGTATCTAACCAAAGCAAAGGCCTGGTGAAGCTACCAAAGATCACAGTGCAGTGCTGTATCACTTATCCAGTAGGAGTGAAGACATTTGAGTTCACAGTTGCGCTCATTTCCCCTCGTTGTGTTCATTGTTAGAGTATACTTCATATTCAAAGTTATAGTGGAATTAACATTGTTAAGTTTACTAAAGATGCAGTTGTTATTTGGCTTTGTGTGGTCAAATAACGTGTATAACGCCCTTTTTGTTTTAGGTATTTAGGCTTTAAGAGACTTCCACACTCGTAGCTTATTTCATAGCACATAGTGGTTAGCATTCAAACATGAATTGAACATGTATTTGTGATTTTAGTTGAATTATCATTGTTGATTTAATTTTTTAACAACAAATATGCCCACTTGAATTATATTGAGATGTATAATTTCAAGTTTTTAACCGGTCTCAATCCAGTTATTTTCATCTTCTATTGACTGAAAAATGTGCCATCACTCATTTCATAGGCAATTAATGCACATAATGCTTGATAAATTAATTGCAATATCACACTTTGTGTCACATAAGCAAATCTAAATTTCATATATGAGAAACTAATGTTGTACTCTAGACCTGCTTTAACCCTTATTTGAAATTTGGGGTGGAGATCTGAAAAGAAAGGTGCTATATGTCTTGTTTACACATAATTTAAATCAATTTATTTTGGATAGGGATTCTGCTCGGCTTCAAAGTCACAATGAAATGAAAAATGATTTTTTTCACCTTGTCAGACAACTTTCCATGTCATAACATACACCTATTTAACAATAAATGCCAAAAAATGTAATAAATTATTGTATTTTTATATCAAAATCCTATTACTCATTGCCCATTACACTATTTACTTGCTGGAAAACCCCTTTTTTTTCATTGGTTTACACATTTGAATGATCCCTCCCTGCCTTATGTTTCTGTTTCAACCAGAAATTCGTCAAATTACAGAAGCAAGATGCTCTCAAAATGCCGTTTCATTGTGACTTTAACAAGAAAATAAATACTCAGAGTCCACTTTTTAAGTATCTTTTCAAACTTCTCTCTTGACAGAAATCAGGGGCTCTTACTGGTATTCCCATATCAGGCGTAAGTTTATCCCTTCATTTTTTACTTGGCCAACATTATCTCCATACACCTAATGTGCTTTGAATTTGGCAGCGATTGGCAGCGGCACCATCTGACAAACCCTTGTAATTTTCCAAAACAGTGTCTTGGGGATCAGTCAGCAGCACTTGTTGGACAGATGTGCTTTCAGGACGGGCAAGCCAAAAACACGTGAGTGTGCTTGTGAATGTTATGTTTGCGTTGTGGATTAGCATCAAGAATTCCTATTTTGCTGCGTTTCTGTTTGATGTGGCCTGCAGCTTTTCTACATGCTGCAGGAAAGTTTTATGTGTGTTTCTGTGCATGTTTGTCTGTTAAAAAGCTCAGGGTTCTCTGTTGTGAGAAATTCAACCAACAGCTTGACTATTATGTGTTTCAGATATGGAACTGGCTGTTTTCTACTCCGAAACACTGGAGCCAAGGTACATTTACTGATGCCTCGTATTTTAATTACTTTATATACTTATATACTGTCTTTTATTAAATGTTGTAATCCCTGTAAATATTGCTAACACTGTCTTTGTTCCTGGTTCTGTTGGGGTTTTGCAGCCTGTGATGTCTGACCACGGTCTCCTGACCACTGTGGCATACAAGCTCGGCCGAGACAAACCTGCCTGCTATGCACTAGAGGTATCCTGACTTTTGAGCTTTTGAGCTCAGACAAAGGAGTGGGAGTAATCAGTAACACATGACTAGACATTTCCCAATGAAAACCATTAGGAGAAAGTGCAGGATGGAGAATGTAAAAAAAACACACAAATGATAAGACCACTAGTCATTTTTCCTGACGTTTTGACGCTCATGACCCCATTTTCAGAACAACCAAACCTGTAATTTCTTTCATAGTATATAATCATTATAAAATACATTCACTCTTAAATTGAAAATCAAAAGAAAAAATGAAGACAAAAGGTCTAAAAAGATTATAATATGGAAAATAAAGCGAAATTGTTTGCATATTAAGTGTGTATATATATCAAGTGAATCATTAACTTACAATCTGTGAATTTATAGTTTTAGCTGCAGCCATTTCTTCCATTTAACCCCGCAGCATTTGCAGATGATAGAGAATGTTTGATTGTTAATCATTGTTAATCAGTTAATCAGTAAATTCACACTTCTGATTGCTGTCTCTGTTAAATTATTGTTTAGTTTGTTGCATTATGGGTGATTTTTGTTTGTGATGCTCCCACCCAGGGCTCCGTGGCCATCGCAGGAGCTGTGGTTCGTTGGCTGAAGGACAATCTTGGGATCATCGATACATCTGAAGAACTGGGTATGTGCCACTGGTCTTGGTGTAGAAGAGTCAGGTGTGATGAACAACTTCTGTAGAATTGTGTTGTCTTCTAACCTGCTGTTTAAACTGGCTGTAAAAAATGTATGGGTGTATGTCCAGTTACTGTGCAACATTTGTTAAACAGGCAAAAGCCATTGGAAACAGTTTTTGAAATCCCTCAGCCATTATTAAAAATGACAGGTACATCTAGTCTCAGGCTAATGAGACTAACTAATAAGAGTCTGTCCTGTTCTCTTAACTTCTAACTCGTTCATTCTTCCCCGCTCCCTTCCTCTTTTCTCTTTCTTTTCCCCATGCAGAGAAGTTGGCCGCGTCAGTCGGCACGTCCTACGGTTGTTATTTTGTTCCTGCGTTCTCCGGCCTGTACGCCCCCTACTGGGAGCCCAGCGCAAGAGGGTAAGTCCCAAATAGACTCTGATATAGTATTTATTTTGGCTAAAAATATCCACTCAGCTGCTTTAATCTGACTCCTTAAATAATTCTGCTCGACTCACTCTCTCTCGCTCGCTCTCTCTGTCTGTCTTTCTCTCTCTCTCTCTCTCTCTCTCTCTCTCCCTCTCTCTCCCTCTCAGGATCATTTGTGGGTTAACTCAGTTCACTAATAGGAGTCATCTAGCATTCGCTGCATTGGAAGCTGTCTGCTTCCAGACACGAGAGGTAATCTATCTCTCTCTCTCTCTCTCTCTCTCTCTCTCTCTCTCTCTCTCTCTCTCTCTCTCTCTCTCTCGCATGCTCGCTCGCTCGCTCTATGTGAATGACATAATAGATATCTTATGCCATACCTGAAACTTGATACCATTAACATCTAAAACATTTTTTGCTGTTACAAAAATGTTATTACAATTAGGGAAATTCACGCAAGTATTCCACTCTATTAAAAGTGGAAAGAATACTCCAGAAATTCACGTGTTCGATATAATATTCAAATCTATTTTTATATAAATAAGTTCAGTAAAGGCTACTTTTTTGTCTAGTTTCAACCCCATTTTGTCAACTAGTAAGTAAAGCATAATCCTCTGTGAGAAAGAATTCAAAGGATGAAAATGTCATAAGTTGAAATGTACCACTGTAGTATACACAAACCAGTAATTCTTTGAAAATCTAGCTATGTATTTGATGGGACACAGGTATTTTTTGGTAATGGATGTTTGTCTGGATGCAGATACTGGATGCGATGAATCAGGACAGCGGCATCCCACTGACTCAGCTGCAGGTGGACGGAGGAATGACGTCCAACAGACTGCTGATGCAGCTGCAGGCGGACATACTCTGTATCCCTGTTGGTAAGATTTTCATCTACCTTTTTTCACATTTTTAGGTATTGGAGGAGGGCAAGAGAAAAGAGAATTTCTCTTTCTTATCACAAGAAATATGTATTGTTATTACGAACAGTGTTATCCATGTCATATTTGAATCATGGTGATGGTGGTTTTAGTGAAGCCCTCCATGCCTGAGACCACGGCTCTCGGGGCAGCGATGGCAGCGGGGGCAGCGGAGGGGGTGAGCGTGTGGAGTCTGAACCCTGAGGACCTGAGTGAAGTCACCTCAGAGAAGTTCGAGCCGCAGATCAACCCCGAAGGTGAGATGCGGCTGCCTCTACACACCAGAACAGTTGAGACTGCTGCTCTGCCAGTCTGACATTACGTCTCCTCGCTAGCTGCTGATTAAAACACGTTTCTTCTGTGTATGTGCTTGGTAGAGAGCGAGTTTCGGTACGCACGATGGAAGAAGGCAGTTCAGAAAGCCATGAACTGGGAGACGACGGAGCCTGTTTGTAACGGAAACGGTAAGATCGCACTCACAGTTAAACCAAAAGCCACCCCAAAACAGAGTTCACATATATTCCCACAATCTCTCTTAGTCACATCACACATTGTCATTTTTGTCTTTGCTGGAGCGTTTATCCATGTTTTTGTCTGCCTTTCAAGATAGAACCATGAAACAAAAACTAGAAAACTCAGTGGGGTCGTGAGATGAAAATGAATCCTTGACCTATACAATGAGTAGACAATAAATACTGTAGGTCATGCAAGCATGTTCTCTATTTTTCCAGCTGATACACCATAATTATGAGCGGCAGTGCTGTAAATGAGTTGTCAATGTTCAGATGTAGTGTATTTATTTTCTCCCACTTTCTCTCTTTCCTCTCTGTTACCTGAACTGGACCTTGGTTCGGACGCCCGCCAGGTGAAACTAGTATCTTCAGTAGTGTCCCGCTGGGCTTTTACATTCTGGGTAGCATGTTAATGTTAATCGGAGCAAAATACATCGCAGGTCAGTGTCTGCTTTAGTGTGTATTTGCTGAGTGTATCCGTGTGCCAGTGAGCTAACATCGACTGATTTGGACAGTATGAGTGTATAGAGCACAGAGGTCCGAAGAAGTGTTTTTGGCCTTTATTTTGGGCATGGAGATTTCTTAAAAGCCGGTTTGAAGTGGTTCCACTCATTCAGTCAGCTCTTAAAATCCAGTAGACCCAGCATGCCAAACAATTTCTAAGAAAAAGGTGAGAAATCATGCAAATGTTATGGATGTTTTGATTGATTTATAGACTGACTGAATCTGTGAAACCACTTGGTTTGAGCCATGATGAATCTCTGCTCAAAAGGAAAGGTGAAAAGACACTTCCTGTGCTCGTTGTGTGATGTGATATGTGTTGTGTTATGGCAGTGAGAGTATATGGATATGCAGAGCAAATGAAATATATCGATGGGTTTGCACCAACAATAGACACAAGAGACTCCCCAAAACCACAAAACCAAACCGTCACTTTCATTTCAAACTGTTGAGCTCTAATTTAAAAGCAAGTTGCCATAATGTCTGTGTGATTCTCTAAGTAAGAAACTTAAAATGAATGGCAGCTATTTGCTGTTATGGCCAAACACATTATGCACACAGATACAAGCATTTTCTTGAAAGCACATGTAGTGATTAGGGTTTCATCAGGAAACAACAAGCTAAATTACTATTTCAATTTGTCCTGATTTATGAAAAAAAGTATTTTGGATTGGTCATTTGTGGTTTAATTTTTAAGCTTCCTTAGCAGAGCATTAGCAGTACTTTTTGGTATCCATGAAGAAAGCTAATAATGTCAACAAACCAGTTTTTGGTTAAAAAGCATAAACGGCGAATAGTAGTGCACTAAAAATTTGCATGTCAAGGTATTCTTTAATGCTTTAGTGTTCAGATGGTATAAGTGGCATCTAACTGACAAGTGCAGCCACAACCTGTGTGAATGTGAAACTTGCTTCTCTAACATGTCTTGTCTTGGTTCTTATTTTTCTGTCGCCTTCAGGCCACAAATAGGCCCAGACCCCTGGAGGCAGGAAGGCAAGTGAGAGGGAAGTGGAATGAAACGCTCATCGTACCGGACCACCACTTGATCTCTTGGTTGCGCTCTTCTTCCAAAATGCATTCCTGAAGAAAGAGACGTTTTCAGCGCTCCTGCCGACTCTTACTGTTGGTTGGAAAATCAGTGCGGAGATTTACTGAATGACCGAGGCTCAAAGGCCAAGTTTGAACTGACTAACAAGAATGTGGACTTAACTGAGATTAATTTTGCTTTTTTTTTTTTTTTTTTTTGTAATTGTTTTGTTTTAATTTGTGTTTTGTTTTTTTTCTGCAGCAGGCTAGATCACACGGTTGTTCCTCTGTCAGTGAGTTAGACATGAACGCTAGATGGTGTGCGTGCAGTATTTTTTTTTGTTTTTTTTTTTACAAAGTGAATTTTTCCCAAGCTTGTTATTTATGTAGCAACTCAACAGACGGTACAACCAGATTATTGTCACTTTTGCCGCAGCCGTGTTAAGTGAAGTATGCTTTCTAATTTGCAGTATTTACTATTTGTCACGTCACTGTTACACTTGAATGGTCTTCTGACAGTCATCTTGTGATGTGATGTTGTTTCAGACGCCTCCACCATGAACTCTAAAGAGGAATTTTAGAGCACTTTATATATTTTATTGTTTGTCTTGTGAGCTGTGTAGTAACAGAGGCTATATATATATTTTGTAAAAGTTTGGATTGATACACTGAAAAGGTTTCAGTTAGTTTTTAGGGGAATGAAAACATGGGAACGAATGGAAGATGATTATATATTTTTTTGCCGAAAGTAGCATTCTTGTATTTACTTGAATGTTTGTAAGCAGTGAAAATATGAAAGATCTGTATTGTGCTATGTGCAAACATGTTATGATGGGCAATGGTGCATACAATTTTAGATTCCCGTGTTCCCACCTGATCCATCTACCGCCAAAAGCATAATGGGACAGCGAAAGAGAAAATCCACCTTAAGCAGACCTGTATTTCTGTGATCTTTGACAGCTCAGTCAGTAGTCATAGTTACGCCAAAGCTACAAACCAGTAAGACCCTCTTCTGTGATGATCGTCAAGGGACAAAACTGTTAATCGGTGACTTACTTCCTAGACTCATAATGTTTGTTTGAGCTTTTACATCCCAATGAGCTTCGTTTCATTGTACTTCCTACAAAGGCAAACAGTAACTAGTGTTGTTTGTTTTAAATGGTGAATGTCATTAATACAGTGTAGATTCCATATAAACAGAAATGACGCCGTTTTTGTTGATATGAAATCTACACCCTGTTAAAGTTTGTTGCTGTTTGACTTTGCAGGGTTTTGTGTAGTGAGAACTGTTTATGAATTCAATACCTGAGAGTTTGAACTTTTGTCTCATCTTTTGAAAATATATAAAAAATGATGAATACAGTAAACGGAACATGATCTTTTCCACCAAACTCTCTTAATCCTGACTGTATCCAGCAAACTGTTAAAAAAAAACCATTAGCTCCTTGCGTAATTATTTCAAGAGGGAATATAATGTTGGTGAACACTCACTGATGTTTTCTAGAGCCAGTTAACTCACACATGCTGGTGAATGAGAATTTAATTCACTTAAAATAATTTACCAGAGATTTCTTTGTCTGTTTGCTGGCTTCTGAAAGGGTTGACTGATAAAGTAATTCTTTGTCCCCATTTTAGAATATTTTCATCTCTTTCTCACTGCTGCAAAGTGCCCCGTTTACCGACTTTCCATTTTTTCACTTTTGCAGAAAAATAACTAACTAAAAACAACTAAAACGAACTGCAATAGATCTGTCAAATTATGCAACACTTGGTGTTGAAAAGCTCAAATCAAAACATTATGCGTGTCTCTAAAGTCAGTTCTCAATGAAACGGCAACATAAATTTGATATGTTCCAAATTTAAAGTGAACTATACAAGATGAAACATGACAATTCCTTTTAATCAGCTGTGAAATTTTTGAAGTTACTTGTAATCTGTGTGGGGCTTTTCTCAGAAATATAATTGCACAATCATGTTTGTCGCTCCAAACAGCCTCGATGTTACAATTTTTTTTTTTTTTTCTAATGCCCAACATTTGTCAATGCATCACTGGTACAGAGAAACTGAAATGCTGTTTTAATGTTGGATGTTCAACTTGCTGAAGCTAATGTTTGCATTCAGTCTGCTGTTTCTGTGTTTTCCATGTGAGATCTGAGTTGTGACCATTTATGAAAGTGGAAGCCAGTATTTCCATTGCTCAGTGAAAGGCGGAGGCAGAACGGGTATTTTGTTTGAGAGAAGATATTTTTGACTAGTAATTTTATTGCTTTGTATTGTTGATACGATTATTTATTGAACTGTTTAGCTGACAAACCCCATAGAAGGTCTCGAATTCCTGTGTACAAAGGCATGAAGTGCTCTTTAGATAAACATGATTTACTTTGCAGGGCTGGCCGGCTTCGGTTATTTATCAGTGGGTTGAATATAAGGGAAAAAGTCAACTCGTCTTTGTGTGTTTTATGTTTCCGTCTGGAGTCATTTGCTGCACTGAATGGCATGAATTGCCAAGAGAATTATAGAGAGGGTATAATTGAAGAGTTTCATTTTAAAATAAGATTTGAAAAACATCGACTCTTACAAAATGATTGCAGGCATGAAAGCAAAGCATGCTACTGATAACCATTTAAGATACGAGTCATCCTGACTAATGGTTGGTTTTGATGATAGAATCTTCTGTTTTTTAACATTGAACAAGGAATTTGTGGGAGCAACACTTTTTAAATGGATACAAACACTTTCACCCAGTACATGTTGTGTTGAAGCCTGTCGTAACCCTTTGCCACTCACTTTGCATGTAATTTCCTTAGACTCATCCACAATTTGGAACACGTCTGTATTACCTATATAAAAAGTGTACGATTCCCTTTGAACCCTGTACTAATTAAAGGGACAATCCACCCTAAAACTGAAATTTCAGATATAGAGACCTTGTACAGTTTAATTCTGATTTGTGAAGAGGAACAACAGAGCCGATATATGAAATGGGAATGGGAATATGTATTTCATCGACTTTTCCAATGTATGGAAACATGTTTTGCAGGAAAATAAATGTATCATCAAAAACCAAGTTACTTTGTCCTGCATTTCACTCTTGCACTTTTTTTTTACATGGTGCGCATTGATTGCACTTGGAGATTAATGACTGCACAGAACATTAAAATATCCCAAAATCTGAACTAAGGCAATTTACTGAGGTTTTGTAATATTCCAAAACAAGTTTTCAGTGTTGGTGTTGGGCAACTCTTCAGCGTTTGCCGTAATTTACCCAGAGCACTGGCACATTAGTCATAGTGGTAATACAGAAACTGAAAGGATGAAGGCACGCAGTGTTGGTAATGTGCATATTCTGTAATTAGACAGGCTTGGTGAAATCATTTGTGCTATTAAACAAGGCTGAGAGCTTACATGGAAACCTGGCTTTGATATTATTAGACATATAAGCTTTGTCCAGAACATTTCATCAAACATTTCTCAGCATTAGGCTAATGGGACAGCTGTGCACCAGCAGTATGAGTCTGTACAATATGGGCTGGTTCACTTACCCCATGACAAAGCAGATTGCAAGTAATAGCACAGATTTCACTGGACGTTTTCCATGTGAAGTCACGCTTAATTAGCACTTGCTGTGTTTGGCAGGGCTGAACGGCAAACATCTCTGAACACGACACATCTCTCTGTAGGGGAAATCCCAACAGGTGAGCTGTTGACAGAGGAGTGGTCAGCACCAAAGATACTGTATATGTGAGCTCTGAATACCGACACACACCATTCTGGTACTAAATGCCCGCAGCTATAAACCTTGCAAACGCTCCAGTGGAGTTTTTCAGCCTGACCAGAACGTCTTAACAGGTACGTGACACAAAAATATTATTATTATTATTATTATTATTATGTTTTTACAGATTGCACATCCAAAAATATTCCAAAGGGGAAACACACATATAAAGTCAGTTGTAAAGCTCAATTATATTGCAAATATATTGAAGGGACAGCACAGTGTGGAGCATTACAACTGTCTCTGTATGTGCTTCCCCTTTGGAATATACTTTTTTTTTTCTAGGTAGCAGACTGTGTGTGCAATATAAGTGAAGGGCTGCGTTTCAAAATGCTATATACCCATTTTGGAAAAACAAGTACTTAATGTGCATTGCTCAATATTCAAAAAATGCAACTGATCATGTCATTAAAAATATTACAATCTTGTAAGCAAACATCTTAAGATACCTAATACCCTCAATAATAATCCATGGTGAATTTAATATTCATGCCAGCTATAATTTTGCATGGATAGATAAAGGAGGATGCATGCTTAGAAGAAACACAACATGAAGACATTCATTTTTGCATATTTATTCATGATTACACATATTTCAATTTTGTTTTCCAGTTGAGTTACTGATTCATTCACAGAGGCTGTATTGTTTAATGTCTGTGATCATGTATGCAGGGCCTTGCGTTCATTTGCATATTAACTGGCCCTCAGAAACCTGTTTTTCTATCTGAGGAATGAAACTTCTGTCATTCAAACTGACAGGTACAATTACAGAAAAAAAGTGGTGACAGCCATTGCTAAGTTGTGTAAATTTATAAGTACGTTTTTGTAACTGAAATGTTTGAAATCTTTTTTTAATATGCAACAAAGTCCTGTCACTAAGTTTAGCTGTAGACTAATGCAATACGGATAATAAATGTGTTTTTATAGTTACTGGCGGTGAAGGTGATTATCACATCAGTCCACTCTCTGGCTCTTACTTATTATGTCAAACTAGAATCAAAACAGTGTTATTAAGTTTGTTTTGAGCCAAAATGCTTGTGGATAGAGTAAAAAGGGGGGTATAACAGAGTATAATCACCTGTAATGTCTATCTAATCACATGTAATGTCTGTTGTTTTTAATTTCAACTTCAAACTTTTATTTTGAAACTTGAAAGTTAAACCACTAATCTATTAACCAGGAAGCTGTCCCACTTCTGTCAGGTGTGGGACATTTGTGCAGCAGTTGTTCCTCATTTCTGAACGTCCAGGGACACAGAGCAGGAAGGTGTGTTGGTGAGTCAGTCACAGGTTATTAGACATGACACTGTCACTCTGTCATTAAAAGTTCACCGCATTGTGTTGACAGACAGTTTGCATTACAGGAATTCTTTGGAAAAGAGACGTGTCGGTTCGAGCTGGAGTTCAGCGTTAATAAATGACTCCCTGAACATGTTGGATCAAAGTTGGATTGAGACCAGTGGGAGACAAGTTCTGCCAATGGACACCGACTCAAGCGAATATGATAAAAGTGAGTCTTTTTTCATCACTGGTAAACAAATACGCAGCATTGCCAAATTCAAAAGGTGTTAAATTTCAACAATGCGCTTACCTTCTTTCTTCCTACTTCCTGGTAGTTGTGTCCCAGCAGCCTTGTTTTGTTTGTCACGGGAATGAAGAAGTGTGTCCGATAAGTTTACCTGTGCGTTCAACTTGTCACACTACTGAGAGAACAGAACAGACGGCTGGACAGCATTCCAGGAAGAAACAATCATAGTTAATTAATTTAGAAACCAATTTTCAGTCTCTTTTCAGTTTACAGCACCCTCACACAGTAGGGGAGAAAGGGGTAACATGAGCCATTCTTTACATTTAGTGCTACTACGGCAAAATAAATGTGTATTTATTTCAAACAATAATCATGTATACCTCAGGTTGTTGGCTATTCATGGAAATTAAAACATTTTCTGTTGCTCATACAGTTTTTCAAGTATAAGCCATTAAAGAAGTTGATCTTTTTGGACAACTTACCCCAGGGTGGGGGCACATAGATCTGCCAAGGAGGCTGAACCCTTGTTTGTTTTGTGTTTATAGTCTTGTGGAATAATGATATCGTCTCTGTAGTATTGGAAAATACCACTTGAACACACACGTGTTTAAGTTAACTACATTTTAATAGAATTTAATTGGATTGGGGTTAGCTGAGAAATTGGTTTAACCTGCCCCAGGGCAAGTGGCACATTTTACCCCACAGCCTCTTTTACTTCACACAGCTAATCAGGCCCACAGTTAAGTTTATAACCTCATATTGTACCTTATAAAACCTTAAACTAATAAATAATAAGGCCTCAAATGTACCTACTTACATTTAGATACAAGAATCATGACACTTTAACTTGATGAAATCATTAAAAATCTGTGATAACACGGTTAATTTTGTGTATGGCTTCCTAGAAACAAGGACTGGCTCATCTTACCCTGAGACTCAACTTACCCCGTTCTCCCCTAAAGCAGCATGGGATGCCTTTGAAACATCTTCCCTGCCCGCTTGCCGTAGCTCCTGTTGTTGCAGGGCCTCCACCTCTGTGCTCTTACTCAATTTGGTTACAGTTTTACATTGAGGTGTAACAGTTGTGCGTCCCTGTTGCAGGGTGTGCCATCAGCACCCCGAGGCCACCAGGGTGTCACAGGAAGAACACTGTGAAAGAGCTGATAATGATGAGACGAGTCGGCAGTCACAGTGGACAGGTATTTCACAACTACAGGAATATGATAAGATATTATTCTAGGCTTTGGCAATAGCAATATGTTGCTGTCAAATTCATTATTCATGTTTTATGCATTTATCAGGAAAAAAACATATAACTATTAAGTTCAAATAAAAGCCTATGCAAAACAATTTTCACTTGGTCAAAATGAATGGAACATAAGAACATTTTAAGAACCATTTTGGGCAGAAACAGAGATATTTCTATGTATTTAATGTCTACAGAGAAGAAATAAAACAACAACAACAACAACAACCAGTAACAAAATGTACAAATGATAAAGTTGTAATTACATGAAAAAATATAGAATATTAGCTTGCACAAGCCATCAGAGAACGTAGATCGTGATTTTTGCTTATGTTTAATTACCTCCAAACAAACAAACATAGGTGCCATCATTTTCTCTCAGTCTGGGGGTTTTCTTTATGAGGATACACAGTGGTAAATAAATCTTTTAGTTCCGTCAGTATGAGGAAGAAGGGCAGCACACCTGCAGTTGGCTTCAAGGGCAATGCCAAATGAGGGTGTGTTCTGCTGCGGTTGAGAATAGACTACATTTGCAAATACAAAACCCCACACCTGAATTCTCACATTCAGATGCATGCATGAAAACACTCGCAACTTGAAGTATAATTATGTCAAAAAGTGTTGAAGTCTCTCTGAACCGATTCATCCGTGTCTCTTTCAGAAACGGAACTGCTCACAGAAAAAGAACATCTTGGGTCACAAGTTTAAATCTGTGAAGCCCGATTCATTCTACCAATCCATCGCCAGTGAGTGCAGCCTTCACCTGTTGAGCACTCCGGCGCCCGTCAACCCCAGCATCCCTAATCAGTTCCTCCCCGGCCCTGAAAACGGCCACGTTACCCCGCAACTTGTACAACACCCGGCCCCGATCACTGACGGCAAAATGACTTTCTTTCACTGGCAAATACTTCAAGAGGCAAACAGAATGGAGGGAGTTCACCCTGAGGTGTTGAGTCTGCAGGATGAAGACGGGGACACGTATGTATCGACTAATTGCATGAATAAATATGAATATTCGGACAGATATGATAACACAAGCTGATTGTAAATAGAACTTCTATTGGTATTACTTTACTCCTGTCCCACTATCCCTAATTGCAAGTTTTGAAGCATCACCTCTGATCTCACTAAATCATCAACACTGTAATCTTTCTATCGAGTCATGTTTATTTATATAGCCCTTTATCACAAGCATGTCTCAAAGTATCAGTATTACCTTTATTCGACGAGGCACACCCTGGCTATTCATGCACCTTCTTTGTGATTGGATACACCCTCATTGTACTTGGATACATTCTCATGGGCCTAATTCTCTTTCATCCACCAGATGTCTTCACATAGCCGTGGCCCAGGGCAAAAGGGCTCTAGCCTATGTGCTTGCTGCGAAAATGGCTGGAATTGGCTCACTGGATATGAAAGAGCACAACGGCCAGGTATTATATGATTTTAATGTGATGTGATGTGATGTTTAATATTTATCTTTAATCCACACTTACATAAATCCAAAGAAATATCAGAGCATGTACTGTACGTCCACGTCTTTGTTCACAGACAGCGCTTCAGATCGCAGTTGCTACCAATCAGCACTTGATTGTTCAGGACCTGCTGGCACACGGGGCGCAGGTCAACAGTAGAGACTGCTGGGGGCGCTCCCCTGTTCATGTCTGTGCTAAGAAAGGCCACTTTCTCTCTCTGCAGGTGAGCCCATGTCTGTTTTTCAGTTCATTACAAGTTGTCGTTTACAAGAGGCCATTGTGGCATATCTGTGAAAAGCCCATTGTTCCTATAAAAGTAATTTAACATCGTTTCAATCAGTGTTAATGCATCAGCACAACTAACGTTGAATCAGCATTGTGTCAACATTGCGATATAGATCGGTGGTGCTTTTGTATGAGGTTCCTGGTTTGAATCACAGCTCCTTCACTCTTAAGAGTTCCCACTGTATTGTTGTCAGCAGTGTGAACACTTGTAGAAATAATGATGATGAAAACACACACGTTCAAATTCAGCAATAGCTCAGCAGGATCAGCAGCTGGGTTGTCTATCATCCCTTGACACTCTTAGTGTTGGTTCAATACCTCATCGAGGTAGAAAGTTATTGCTGAAACCAGTCTGTAATGTCTTTAACCTGACTGGTAAACACACTGGCTTACAGAGCAATATAGTACTGTATACTGGCTCCTATAGGCCGCTCCAAAGAAATACACAGCATGTACACACTGATCCTACAGGCAGATCCAAGGAAATACATGACAACAGACAGGCTGCTGTCAGGAACGTAATACATACTGACTCCTAAAGGCAGTTACATAGACATTTACAATACATAGACACAGATACTATATGTGATTGACACAATATGTGGAGAGACGAATCAAAAAATCAAAGATACTCTATGTAAATCAACAACATGGAGACATAAAATGCTTATGGAGTCAACTTTGGGAATTTGGATTTTAGCCCTATAGGCAGGCGGTGGGCTACATTTTTAATATACTATACATGTAATATGCAATGCCAACATTTTTAAAACCACGACGCAACAAAACCACCTCCTTACAGCTCTCTGGAAAGTAGTTGCTTTTTAACTTTTTCTCAGAGCGTTTAAATCTTTACTCAGGATGTTGGCTTTCAAAATTCACTAACTTAACCCAGCCTCAAAACTTGAATGTCATCCAGTGCTTTGAGCCACTGGGTCAAACCGTTTCAGAAGTTTTTTTTGTCAGAGCTTTTCAATCTTTACTTGGGCTCTTGGACCTAAGGTTAGGGTTTGAACCCTTGAACCCAAATCCTCAAACCTTTTAAATTGCTGAGCAGCTCGTTGAGCCACTGATTCATACTGCTTCAGAAAGTTTATTCTCAACTTTTGAACTTGTTATCTGAAAGATCCTGGATCATGACTCTCAAAAAATGAAAATGATTTAAGGTTAGAACTGGGGTTGTGAACTACAATCTCAGTGGGCTGTTGAACTAGTTTCTTCCTCTGAGCTGCTGAATGAAACTCCAGTTTACCTTGTCTGAGATCATTTCAATTTCCTCTTAGTGCTGGATCAAATATTTACACAATCTGCAGATTTCTGACTAGTTGTTTATCTTGTTAAAGCAGGCGCCCACAGATTAAGGGAACATGGAAACTGAAAAATACATGGAGGTCAAGCTGACAACATGGCTGTATTTCTTAGTTCCTGAAAAGTTGACATTTTGGAGATACAAACTTTTCACCCAACAGCAACGTTATGTTTATTGTATTCATATGCAGGGAAATGCTGACTGACTTTTGGCAACTGGTCATATTTTTACTCCTTTTGTTCTGGAGATTGAAATGCTTGAAAGTTATGGGTCAGGCCATGAAAACAAGTGTCATGGTTTAGGTCCTGCATTTCTCAACACATCTAGTTACTGTAAATACAAACTTATTCAAGCGTTAAAATGGCAACAGTAGTGTTGTCATGGCAACTGATCACTGGCACACTGGGCTACATTCACCTTGATCCCTTGTCACAAAGTTTTAAGTGTCTTGGTGACTTGCAGCTTATCTGACTGGTTAATGTTTAATTGTGCACCATCGCTGTGAGGTAAAACACTGTGTGTGTTATGTTAGGTTATCACATGTTACTCTGCTGTAGACTTTTGACTCATCACAGAATCTGGACAATTTTAAATAAATTAAACGATGCCCTTAATCTTTTAATTTTATATTTCCCTTTATATATATTAATCCGTATCTTGCTATCTTTTTTCTCTCACACTTGTCACAGAGCATCCAGATGGCCCTAACTGGAAACTGGCAACTAATTGATATTGAAATGTTCAATTACGATGGTGAGTACTTTATGTTTTTTTGGCCAAATGTGTCTCTGCCAGAAGCAGCAGGAAAACAGACCATGCTAATTCTAATAAATCCCACTGTGTGGAGGTTTTCTGTAGTCTGATGACAACATGAACTGTGTCTCCTATCACAAAAGAAACTGATACTTTTAAAAAGCAAAAGAACAGAAAAAGAGAGTGTGGCAGTACAGGGACCGTTTCATCCATTTATCCTATCCATTTTCTAAGGGCAGGTATCACTTTTTTTCAAATGGTGGAGATTTTTTGGAGCTTAACTCATCAAGCAGTGAATTACTTTGACATCTAAGCTTTTCCCTTGATATGCTTAATATTTGTATTTTTTTAAAAGGCGTGCGCAACCGCCTAAATCCTGCTTCTGAGAAATTTCTCTGTGACGAATGAATCTTAAAAAAAAAGACTAACTGGTGACACTACCATTCTCTCTCCTGAGGTTTAACTCCGCTCCATGCAGCGGTCTTGTCTCACAACGCCGTGGTCAAAGAGCTGAGGAGCCTGGAAAGTATCTGCTCATTCATGGCAGCGAAGCTCATGCAGAAGAGACAAATGTACAGGGAATGTATTAAGACTCTGCTGCTCATGGGAGCCTGCTGTGGCACAAAGGTAACTACTAGAACTATTGTTTAGCATTTTATTTAGGAGCTGATAGAAGACAAAGAAACCCCAAACGGCTTGGGTTTGTTTTGTTTTGTGGTTTGGATATTACTTCATTAATTACTCCTTGAAACATGTAATTCATTTTACTACTTTATATTTCTTTAGTCATGAGTGTGGAGGGATTTTTTCTCTCACTCGTAACAAGTGATGTCTGGACATTTGTGGGTTCAGCTGGCTCAAGATGTGTTTATTTATGGAGTGTAGAAACTGATAAAGTAACATCTGCTGTATAATGTAATAACTGTAATAAAAACATTGCTCTAAATGGGTTGAATATGTAATAACACCTGTTAATGTCATAAATTCACAGTTAATGTAATAATATGACATTTTTACATTAACCAGTAGTAAATAAGCAACGGTTAATGTAATAATGTGATGTTTTACATTAACAAGTTTAATATTTTTGACCCTTTTAGTGATGTTTTTATAACATTTTGATAAGTTATTACATTATCTGGCAGATGTTACATTGTCAATTGCTACATGAAACACTAGAGGGCTTTTCCCAGCTGGTCCCACTCAAAACACTGTAACTCCCTTCTGCCTCTCTGGAATTAAAATGAAAGGGTTACAAACATCTTGTCCCACAGGATCTGAAAAGTGGACGGACTTCACTTCACATGGCTTCTGAGGAGGCAAACGTGGAGCTGTTTCATCTTTTCCTCGAGCAGCCATCTTCGCTGTCCATTGTAAATGTCAAGGTTAGTGGTGGTAGTTTACTGCATGATATTCTAACATTACTCCAATGCTTTTCCATCACCTTGAAGCACACCTGCCCCCACCAACCCGATTAACCTGCACAAGATGAAAATGGCAGCGCAGCTTCAAACACTTCAACCTCATAGTGTGCCAGGTTCAGAAAGAAAAAAACAGTACTTGCTAATTCTCTCCAGTCTCTACTTGTCTATTTAAGCAGAACAAATTAGAGACTGAAGAGTGAATTAGCAAGTGCTGTTTTTCCTTGTTATAAAGCAAATTAAATTGGCATGTGAGCTTACATCGATTTAACCTGTTTTCCCTCAGTCTTGTCACATTAACTATCTGCTTTGTGTCAACTGATGCAACAGTTTGAGGTATTAACTCCTCTCAATGTGAGAATAAAAGGACTATTCTGTCACTCATTAAATGTTTATTTTATAGATGCTGTCTCAAGTTATATGAGTATGTACCATTTACCAACATTGAAAGAACACTAACAGTTGCTACAGACTTGTGTTAAAAGAAATAAACAATTTGTCTATATATTTTCCAGACATTCAATGGAAACACAGCTCTGCACATTGTCAGTTCTTTGCAAAACCACAAAGCTCAAGTGGATGCAGTGAGGCTGCTGATGAGACGAGGAGCGGACCCCGGTGCCAGAAACATTGAAAATGAGCTGCCTGCTCAGCTGGTGCCTGTAGGACCCATTGGAGAAAAGGTACAGTGTGTCGAATGATCACCAAACCATCCAAACCACCTGTACACTTTTCACTAAGATGATGCCATGTACAAATGTAACGCATTTGAAAAAAAATATAAGGCACTAAAATCGGTCACACAACCAGTAATTGCAGTATGTTGTCTCCAGTTCACACACTGTTGCCAAAATACTGACTTTATGTTTTGATTAATTGGATTGAAGACCTTTTTTCACTTTCAAGCTTTAGAGCTTTTGATACAACGCTAACAAACAACATTTTGGTTTGCTTAAAGGGAATGTCAATATAAAAACTGTATCCCCATGTGACAAGTGCCTGGTGAAGCAAAAGTAACATGAACATTTAAAATGTGTCAGTATCCTTTTAACATAGAAACATCTCTATTTGAGTTTAATATCCTGAGCTGAATTGCTTAAATTAAGTAAAACCTATATTTTAAATAATCAACAAAATTGACTAAGAGTGGGGGAATGTTTACTAAAATTACATATGACACTGAGAGGTCTTTATGCTTTTTGAAAGACAAACTGGTTGAATATGCATTGACTGGTTTAGCATGAATGACTGACGGTGTGTGTTGTGTGTTTCTCACAGGTGCGGCAGATCCTGAAAGGGAAAGATGTTCACACTTAACTCAAGCTCAGAAACACTGTCAGTCAGACAGTCCGATCTATGAAGATATTTGCCAAATTATATTAAGGCAGATGCTAGTTGTTTCAATGAAACATGTTTAACTGTTCACTGCAATGTAGTGCTCAGAAAAAAAGTGAAGCTTTCATTTCTATTTTGTGTTTTGACTCTTTTACGCATGTATGTTTGTATTTTAGACATTTAGCTGACACTTTTAGATTAGTTTACAATGAGTTAGCAGGTTAAGTGTTAAGCCAATCTCCTGAATCTACATTCAATCATGTGAACAATCAAGGGTTCTGAAGTTATATTTGATCGAAAACTCCTTGTTAAATCATGTGAAGAGATGTAAAAGTTATGAAATACTTACCTTTTTCGTTAATTTTTTAAATCTGTTAATTTTTGTTAGATTGCATTAGCAGTTATGAAAACATTATGCAATATTGAGCTGTTAACATACTGTAGGTCTTTCTAAAATCACTCCATTTTAATAATGTCTGTAAAGTTATGTCTATATAATAGAAACTGGTTTGAAAAAAATAATGTGCTGGCAAATGATCTGTATATTTAGTTGCATTTTTCAACAAACAAAGTTTAACTGTGCATTGAAGGCAATTGTGAAGGCGATTGTGATTGTGAAAATAAAATAAAAAAATAGTTGAATTTGAATTAAATGGTCTGTTTTCTAGAATTTTCAAGCATATAGAATGGACTGTGGTTCAGTGATTGGCCAGATTACATCCATCCTCCTCTTGCTGTCCTCACCATCACTGGTCCCCAATGTAACTGTTCAATAGTTTCTAGGGGAGGATGTATTTTTGTACACTGTATCATTAATTAAACCCAGGGGATTTGGGGCTTGCAATGACTAAGTTTCTACTGCAGTCTCAAATGTTTCCTTTACTTGGATCACTCTGACAAAATCTACAAAGATGGTCCAGGAACATTTGGAAGGTCACATTTGTTGATGTAAACACAGCCGACCAGGCCTTGTCTGTGGTTAAGAATAACACCAAACAGAGTAAATGATTTTGAATGGGTAGGTTATGGGAGCTCCATACATTACAATATAAGCTCCATTCTCATCAGTATAAAACTTTTAAGGAGTAGAGGTCACATGATCAGCATTGCACTTCAAAGAAAATTACTGATCTTTTCTGATTTTTGTCAAGCCAAGATAAAATCAGAAATCACTGGAAAAGTGTTTCTACATTTTCTTTGAGTAATGAAGTTATCAGGATCCATATTTCATCTTCCAATAGGAGTGCTTCTCTGACCCTTGTTTGCGTCTTTAGTTGTCTGCCACACAGGATGAAGCAATCAGATTAGAGGCTGTGGTGCAAATGAAACCAAAGAGAAGGCAAATTAGATCATGGTGTCTCAGGTGACAGATAATCCAGAGAACCACCTGCTCCACAAATCAAGTGTTAAGCTTGATGCTGAGAAGCAATGAAATGACTGGGAGTAGACAGGTTTAGAGGTGCAACACCCCTGTGAGATTTAGCCATGATTAATAACCAATTAAAAAAAACAATACATCACTTTGAATATCTGAAGCAGTGGGTCTCTAAATGTTTCAAGCAGGATTACATAGTTGGACAGACAATTTAAAAATGCACCATGAAAAGCCATCTGATATTTTTGTAATACTGGTCAATTATGACTGATTGCCACTCCAGCCTAATATTCAAGTTTAGTTTAGGATTCATTTCCAACACATCAATATATATATTTTCTTACAGTTTGCTTTCATTTATCCCTTGTCTGTGTGTTCCCAATCCTGCTCTGGTATGTCTAGACTGTGGTATATCTGAGATAATGGGATACATACAGAGGTCAGGCTAAGACGGACAAACTTCCCTGTGGGATCATGACAGATCTAAATATTTGTAATTATTGTTAGCCTGGCATGATGTTAGCCATGTCAACTTCAACATACTTAACTGTCAAGAAGGTAGGAAATAGTAAGAACTGATAACCTTCTCATATGCTAAGCGACATACAGACTGGTAGAAACGTTGGCCAGTTAGCAGTACTCGGATCCAAGTACTTGGATGACTTGTTTGAATTTATTATTGTGCATTTTGAAAAAGGACAGAAGAATTCATGTACAGAATGACGGCAGCAGTCACAGTAGTCCAGGGACTGACCATAGAATATTTGACACCAAGATCATCATTGTCAAGCCTTATAAATATAGAGAATGATGACCTTAGCACAACAATGCTTTATTTTTGTTTGCCTCTCTTCAAGGCCTTGTGTGGCTCCATCAGTCAGGCATTAATTATGTTGTCTTCTTCTCCTGCGACAACAGTTCAGGGACTGTTTCCCAATAAAACACCTTAGCTCTAAGATCCTCTTTGTCCACACAGGCCGACAAACAAATACAGCTGATCTTAGCACTAAGCACGCTTTAGAAACAAGCTCATTTCTTCTTCTTCTCCTGCGTGCTGGTGAACCACTGGTCCAGCAGCTTCTTGCTGTAGTAGATCTGCCAGCCGTGCACCTGCACAGCGATGACGATCACCAGGTACATGACGGACACGGCCGAGAAGCCGAAGATGAAGCGGTAGGCCTTGCCGTGCCGGTAGAGCTGCTGCGCCACGGGGAACATCTCCATGCTGCCGTAGATGAGCGGAGCCACGCAGAAGAGCCCGGAGCTGATCATGGAGATGACCAGGTAGCTGATGTTGTTGCGCGGCAGGGCCATGAAGCCGAAGATGGAGGGAATGATGCTGAGGAGGTAAGGGTACTCCCACTGGTACGGTGAGGCCACCACCCTGTGGGACACCAGGCTCAGCTGACTCACCGTCACCTGAGACAGGACAGACAGTTTAGACCATTACTACCAGCCCTGCTGTTATTACAGTTGAAGGATCAGATCAGTGTTTTTCTCACGGTGCAGCCGAGGGCATCACGAGCCAAATTCAGGTCCGGCAGTCAGGCAGTCAGGTAACGCTTAGTGAGATGTTGCATCACCACGCTGATGACGCTGACGCGACCTGTGTGTGCAGTCGACGTCATCAGCGTGGTAAGAGTAGCTATAGCTTCTGGCTCCAAAAAGCTGTGTTTTGTGAAAGCGGAGGACTTTATTGGAACTTTTATGGTGGCGTGTACATGATACTAAGCCCAAGGACACTCAATGTAAGTTTGGGCCACCAAGGACACGGGGCTTTTGACGTTTAAAAGGCGCATCAACCAGTGAGTATCTGAGTGCCCAGTTGCATGAAAAACCTTAGTCAAACGTTTGTCCCTCTAGGCAAATAATTCCCTGAGGCCAGGGGTTTCTTTAGGAGCGTTGCATGAAATGATCTCCTCAGCTAAGGGCTTGTATTTAGTATTTTACAGTAGTTTCAGCTGTAACAACGCAGTTGAGTCTCTCGTTACCGTGGCAACCGCTCTGCGCGATCTGCAGAAGGCGGAAGGCGTCGCTAAATGAAGTTCTCGTTAACGGTGAGTTGGATAAAGATCTCTGGGATGCTAGTAATGACATAGCCATCTAGCGTCCCTTTGGGGCTAACCGAGCCCCACTTTCTGCTGTTAATTTACATACATCCACGTCTTTTGTTGCCCTATAAATTTGACGTTAGGTAACACTGTTACCTGTGGTATCTAACTGACATTAGTGGAATTATTTAACTGATATCCGTGTCTTGATGCTTCAGTGCACTGAATTGAACACGCGCCGTGGGTCTGTACAGAATCTGTGCTTGTTTTTTCTGAGAAACTATTTCCTTGCCTTGTGACCTTTTCATGTCTATTTAATGCCTTATTTTTCCTTGCCATCATCACTCACGTTATTACTTGAATGCCTGTGCCACTTCTTGCCCTAATGTCACAACCACAAGTGAGTTTCAAATCTATTTGACACTGAACACGTAAATGGTGCAGATTTGGGTAGAGGGCTCCCTCTAGTGCCATCAATGTAAAGTTTTTTTGTTTTTGCCTGTAAAGTACAAGATTGCTTTTCTGCAAATGAGTGCAAAGTGACATCTGAGTAGGCTGCATTCACACAGCGCATAATTTGCATAATTTACTTAATTAAATCATTCAAAAAACACTCTTTTCAAAAACTAGAAATGGTTTGCCATTACCTGAGCTGCCATCAGCACCCAGATCAGCACATGGACAATGTTGAGTTTGCGGATTTCAGACTTCAAGGCAACGCTGTGCAAAATGACATACAGAGGTGAACAATGAGGGGGAAAGTTAAGCATGGAGCCTTCAGTTGCCATACTGTTAAATTTCACTTGTTTATGGTATTCTATGCATTTTATTCAGTGATTGTCATTAAGAGGGAGGTCAGGTGGTGGGGATCTCTGGATCTGCTGTCCCCCAAAAATCTGGGGCCCCAACCACTTCACCATTTTCCTCTGAGGACTATTACTTATTCAGTTTAGTGGTAAAAGAATAAACCTCATCTGGTAGTGTTTGGCGACCCTCTCGCGGTGCTGAAAGTCACTTCCATCCGTGCCTGATGCTCTGGGACCTTCTCGCGACGCCATGATGGAGGTCTGAAAACACAACATCCCAAACATGAAATAAAAGAGTTTCCTATCCAATTTCAGTCCAGCTAGGAGACTAGTTTTGAGTCTGAACTCTGGAGCTAGAGATAAATACTCAACAAGTTTTCCCTGGCTTTTTCAAAGGCTTAGGTGATCACTTGGAAAAAAAAAGATAGGCTTCACTTAAGTATGAGGGTTTGACAACTTCCATAAAAATCTTTAGGAGCAAACATAAATCTTTTGAACACATTTAGATTACTTATGCAGCAAAAGCACACTATAGGAAGTAATTCAGAAGCCTTATGAAAAGGTAATGTGACATTGAGAATTAAGGTATTGCACTTTCCTTGCATTTCCATCTCCCTTTCCCAAATACTCGATATCTATATCACATATCTATCCCTTTTCTCATCACTCTGGCAGCCAGGAAGCAGTAAAAACAGTGTGCATGAATTTCAACATTACAAGTAAAAGTAAAGTCATGGACTAAGTTAACTAGTTTGCTAATTGGGATGACAGGAGAACAGTACCGTTTCAGGCTTAGTGTCCCAGGCTTTAGGTACCAGTAGAGACTAGGGAGGGAAGTAGTAACGTTACAGTTTGGAATTTACTCCAGTTATTTTGAATAACCTAATCCGTTGTCTGGCTAAATCGGAAACTATTTTCACTTCAAACAACTCAAGAGTCAAAGAAATCCTTTCAAACTGCTCTTAATTCTACGATACCCAATTTTCAGCAACATATGTTAATTTCCCCCACTCACACTGACCGCTGTACTTAACTACACATTCAAATCAACTTAGCAATGAATGAGTAAGTTACAGTTCCAGTATTAGCTAACCTTGCTAAATTAGCTTAGGTAACGTTAGCTACTGGGACAGCCGACCGGATTTCAATTCTCCATGTTGAGTTTCATGTCAACTCGAATAACATATTCAGCCCAGGTGTATCAGCAAAAGCTTCAGCACTTCAGTTGCAGTAACTTATGTTAGTCTGTTATACGGTTTGCAAACGGCTTGTTA
Source organism: Centroberyx gerrardi (assembly GCF_048128805.1). Lineage (NCBI taxonomy): Eukaryota > Metazoa > Chordata > Actinopteri > Beryciformes > Berycidae > Centroberyx > Centroberyx gerrardi. The sequence goes on from NC_136017.1 coordinate 8,790,841, forward strand.
GCATCTGAGCTAACAAGCTAACCCTGGATAGCAGCTGGTTCAGACAGTGTAGTTTAAGATAACTTGTCAGCTAAATTTCGATAGCGCCCGGCAGTAAAACTTATAAGCGATTAATCACAGGACTTACTTTTTATCCAGTGCTGTTCATAAACCGTATAATAAGCAGCTTAAAATGTTAATTAACAACGACAACGGTGCTGTCAGGCAGTGGACGAGTGTGGGACAGAGCGGAAGTATGACATCTCACATCATGATTGGTCAGAAGATGAAACTGAAGCTGAAGCGCCTCTGTCTTTGGGGGAAGGTTATATCACTTTTCCCTTGGCTTGAGTTAAGAATGGGCGCATTTGAATTTCCTATCTTGGGGTCACAACTGATGCTCACTTTTTGCAATGTACAGCAGAAATGCGCTACCTTCTCCCTCTGCTCTCTCTCTCTCTCTCTCTCTCTCTCTCTCTCTCTCTCTCTCTCTCTCTCTCTCTGCTCTCTGTCTCTCACATACACACGCACACACTTTCAAATTAATTCCTGTCTATTGCGCTGTTCATATATGCCACCTCAGACATTTTTAATGGAATAATGTCTGTAGCATAGGCTACTGTATACTGCTTCATAGGCTCAGGCATAAAGATGATAATCAATGATTACAGAAGGGCAGGCCAATGTTTTCGGTTTATTGATTTGTCTTTATTAAAAAATAACCAATCAAGGCAACAAACAACAACACTCACACTTTTGATGCTTTGTTTCTCATTTGCTTATGCTTATGCTGCAGCACTGTCCAAAGTAAAAAAAAAAAAAAAAAAGAAAGTGAAAAAAAACATTCTTTACATTTAAAGAATTTCATTCCAAAATTAGGCAAAACCCCAGAAACTCAAATATTGACAGATACTGGCATGAAGGCAAAACATTATTTTATCTTTAATTTTTGCCCACAAAATGTTTACATAGTATTTTGCATTTTGGAATGAAATCCCCCATTTACCGTTAAACACATAGTAGAACACAATTCCAAGTAATCAGTAGTCAAACAAATAAATTACAAAGAAGAATACTGACAATACCTTTGAAAGGATTTATTATTGCTTAGACTACAAAATATGAGTTTGAGGCAAATCATGATATATTTCAAATAGCCAAAAAAAAAAAAAAAGTTTAAGATAGTTCAACTGTCAAGTCTTAGGCAAAGTCTTAGCAGCTCAATTCTTTTCTTTTTCAATAGTGGGGCATTTGATGTGATATGGGAATTTAATTCAATTGTGAGCTTGAATAAAATGATAAAAATACATGCTCTTATTTTTTGTCAGATGAATATGTTACATTCCATTACATGAAATAGCTGCATTTTCAACATTCAGTAAGAAAACAATGACTGCCCCTCACAATGTAACCTAAACAATTATTGCATCACTGTATGACAAGTTCAATCCCTCCTGAAAGCACAGAGAAAATGAAATATAAACCAAATGTATATTGCTATAAATGTGAGTAAATGAATTGTACAATGAAAACCAATACTCTCTTATGTGGTCAAAATATATAACCATAATATAAACAGATGTTGTCCAGAAAAGTATTCTGCGCTGATATGATGATATGTGAATAAAAAAATGAATGCTTGACTTCTGCAATATAAAGCCTCATTATTCCAGACAATTTCCAGCTATGAGTATTGATATACTGTGTGGATGGATATAATAATGAATGTATGATGTAACAGATATAATCCTCATTGCAAATGAACAGGAATGACAACAACTGAGATACTTTGGCAGCTGCAATACAAAGAACTATTAACACCATATGTAACATGGCAGATTATATTTTTTAATTAAAAAAAACATTTCCTGTGAAAGTGATGGATCCTCATATGATCTCACAGTTTCTTCCAGATTCTCAGTATTTGTTTTTCCCCTCTACTCTCTACAATCCAGAACACAAACAACAGACTTTGCTTTCTACATACCACAACCAACATAAATGGTTACTGATCTATATACATTTTCTATCCATTAACCCATATCTGTTTGTCACGCTCTTGTCAGCTCCTTGACTCCCTTCATTTCAGATGTGATGCATGTAATGCAAAGAAATATTCAACCAATTCAAGTGCATTATTACTATATAACTGATTACTCTGCCACCACCCATTTCAAGCCCATTCCACTGGGCCTGCATAGTACCTTTGAGCCTGAAGTAGTTTTACCATCATAAAGTAATTTCTATGTTACTTGAGAAATTGACATATGGTGGATAATGTGTCATTATTCTCTCCTTTGTTTAGATACACTTCTTACACTGGGTACAATAAATATCCAGAAAACGTGGAGTGGACATATTGACCAGCATAAAGTCCTGCTGCCTGATCAGACGGCAGCTGTAAATGCACAGTGTCCCCATGCTGTAAAGGGAGCACAGCACTCCCTGAAGCCTGGTCCAGGGAGCCCTTCTTGTACTCATCGTATGTGTACATTACTGGCTCATTGTTCCTCATGAGTGCTACCCACACATTACCTCCTTTGCAGTGGACATGGTAAGAAAAATAATAGATCCCTGGTATACTACAGGTGAAGACGCCATTTTGGGGACTGTAGTCCTGATTACCATTGTGCAGAAGTTTGTCAAAGATGATGGGAGAGCCGACAGGAGGGAAAGGATTTGTGAGCTTGGCTGTAAACGCTGGCATCTCCAGGCCAGTTACACCGATGTCCCCTCCATTCTTTGGCTTCTTGTAACCTTGTTTTTGGCCGTTGTATGGGCCTGACACAGGGAGGATCTCTCCGAGGTCAGGAGGTGCAGCAGGCATTCCTGGAGGACCAGGGGGTCCAGGTTGGCCTGGTTGTCCAGGAAGGCCAGGGGGGCCGCTGAGGCCAGGCTTACCCTGAGGACCGATATGACCTGGAAGTCCTGATTTCCCTTCACCAGGATAGCCAGGTTTACCAGATGGGCCTGTTTCGCCTTTTGGCCCTGGGAGCCCGGGAGGACCGATTGGCCCCCCTGGTCCTGTAAGTCCTGGAATCCCCTTTGGTCCCTGGTAACCCTTCTCTCCATGTTGTCCTCCCTCTCCTCTTGATCCAGATAATCCTGGGGCACCAGGGAGACCAGGTAAGCCCTTATGACCAGATTCTCCTTTAGGGCCCATGGGCCCTGGCAAACCTCTGGGTCCTGGTTTTCCACCCTCTCCTGGAAAACCCGGCTGTCCTGGAAGTCCTGAAGGCCCCAGGTCACCCTTTATCCCTGGCAGTCCTTTTGGTCCCCCAGCGCCACCTTCCCCTTTTGGCCCTGGGAAGCCAAGACCCCCGGGGGGGCCCATTGGACCTGGTGTGCCAGGCAGACCACTGGGACCAGGGGAACCAATGACCCCTGGATGGCCTCCATGGCCTTTGTCACCTTTTGGGCCTGGAAATCCAGGAGGACCACCATGTCCCTTGTGACCTTTAGGTCCTGGAAAACCTGGCTTACCATAACCTGGCAAGCCTGGACCCCCTGGTAGACCCGGAGGGCCTGGTTCCCCTTTCCCTCCAGGGACCCCTGGTTGCCCTGGGAAACCATCTATTCCTGATTTTCCAATTCCTGGCAAGCCTGGCGGTCCATGTTCACCCCCTTCTCCTGGTGGACCTGCAAATCCTGGCTCTCCAGGGGGACCAGGTTTTCCTGGTATACCCGGCTGTCCAGGGAGTCCATTCAGACCGGGTTTACCAACCCCAGGGAGCCCTGCTTGTCCAGGGGGTCCTGGTGGGCCGCCAGGTCCTTTCAAACCTGGCAAACCAGGCAGACCATTTCCTTTGTCTCCCTTGATGCCTGGGAGACCAGGAAGTCCATGTAGACCCTTGTGGCCAGGCTCCCCTCGAGGTCCAGTCTGTCCTGGAAGCCCCTGGCCTCCTGGTTTTGCAATCCCTGGGAGACCAGGGGGACCTGGGAGCCCTGAAGGTCCAGGCAGTCCTATCTGTCCCTCACCACCATTGTGGCCGAACTCACCCTTTGGTCCAGGTAATCCGGGTCCACCAGGTTTTCCTGGCAATCCTGGCATTCCAGGTTTTCCTGTTCCTGGGTAACCTTGGGGACCAGGGGGCCCTGGCTTTCCTTGTGGGCCTGGCAACCCATGGCCTGGCAGCCCAGAGGGGCCTTGGGGTCCCGGAGGGCCCTGAACTCCTGGTGGTCCCTCTCGGAGACCCTCTCCACCAGGAGCAGGGGGAGGGGGGCCTTTAGCTCCTCTGGGGAAGGTCTCCCCTGTAAACGAGAAGAGAAATCTGGTAGAGGTGAAAAGGTTTTTCTTGGCGAAGTTGAAAAGTAACCCACTAATCTGATCGAGACTGCTCAAGAAAACAAATTAGTCAGAGTTCCTCCTAGTATGACTCAAGCTCTTTTTGGTGGCACATCAAGCCCACTCATGACTGAATTTATCTAAACATTTTGGAAATGGTAAAACGCATGACAATTATAATAATTATTATAATAATAACTAGCTAGCTAGCCATTTCAGTGTGCAGTTAGAAGCTTTAACATTTAAAACAATGCTAATCCAATTTTATCTATCATCATATGCGCTTCTGGCTGAAATCACTTTAAAGTTAAATGAACAACAAATCATAATAGAGAAGCTGCCTAATATAATATTTTGAACAAAATTACCATGTATGAAAAGTAATGCAGCATAGTTTTGTTAACCATCTACCAAACTCTGAATAGCATAGGATGTTGTATAGTGTAATAGGGCAGAAAGCTTGAGAAGGGGGTTGGCTGGAGTGGTTGGACGGAGAGAGATGAGGCCTGCAGTACAGATGGTACCGACTTCCAGACCCACATCAGGAATACTGCCTCTCAACATGCCAAAAGTGTACCATGACAAATTTGTTTCCTAACATCTGTGACCCAAATATTTTCTGTAATGTTAACCAAAGAGAATTTATTCCTCATACCTAAGTTAGTGCTTTTTGCTGCTGTACCCTGTCCTTACAACAAAGGTAACCTATAACATGACACAAACCTTAACCTCCACCCCGGTCTTTATTTTTGACAAAATCATAAATTATTTTTGTTTAAAAATTAAAGTTTAACCCCAAACAAAATGTCATAAATGAATTTAATGAATGATTACTGGGGGTAACTGCTTGTGCATACATCATTCTACTATGTGTGAATAGATACTGGTAAGAATTTACAAACACAATAATCAGAGCATGTAAAGGATAGAAAAACAATCTTTTGTGAGCCATCTGAGCAAATTTGGTGATGTTATCTGACTGTTTAGATGTGTCAAAACACTGACTGATGATTGGCCTGTTCTGTCCAGAATGTGTGTGTGTGTCTTGTAGTACTGTATACGATTGAAAACTATTTTTTGTACAACATACTATAAAAGCCCAGTGAAATGAATTGTCAGTAAACTGCTTCAGCCTCACCTTTGCCCTCACTCAGCGGCCTCTCTTTGCCCATGTGCAACGGCAGCTGAGGAAGATCTTTCCCATACTGAGGCAGCATTGGCATCTCGTTCCCCATGTACTGCTGTTGTTGAGGATACCCATCATTGTATTGCGGCAAGGGCTGGTGCTGTTGAGGTGGCTGCTTGTGTCCGTAATACGCCCCGCCGTGTGCCGGGTGTAATAAACACAGCTGCAACGCTGCGAGGAGTAGATAGAAAGAATGGAGGGGTGCAGCCGCCATTTTCTGCTGTAGAGAAGAGAAGAAGTAATAAGAATGTAATACATCGTACATACATGCAGGTAGGTCTCATGGCAGCTCTAGCTTAGGAAATTTACAATTGATACCATTTTATTTTGCCTATTTCGTCCCCTCTCCTAAGGTGATGTTTCACTGTCATCCATGACCTTTAAGCTTTTTTGCCCAGTTTGCCCAGTTGAGCTTTTGATGATACATATTTGTTTATTATATACACAAATAGGAAGCCATTGAATTAAAACTTGTTGTTGACCTGCCGCTTTTTATTGCATGCCAACGTTGTCAAGATTTCCTCCCCGATTTTACATAGACCACATTTGGACTCAAGATGTCAGTGAGTAAATACAAAGGAATAGATGTCTTGTGGGCTGTGGGATGTCTAGTTCCAGGGTACATCTTGATAAAGCCTCACAACATTATGAAGCATCATACTATTTACTTGTTTTCTATTACAGGACCAATCAGGACTACCAAGGCCTTACTGATTATTTACTTCACAGAGTTTCCAAAAGACATTTCTGGGTTTCTTTTTGCATCTTGTTCCAGCAAGGATGACAGCTGGTTAGAGCTATGGGCCTGGATCTAGTGAAGGTTTGTGGTAGCGCCAATCAAATAGTGGGTGCAGATATCTTGTTTGTTGATCTCGTAACATTGGTCTAGTGCATTCATGGGTGTTCCAAGGCTGGAGCACATTTCAAAGAGAGGGAATTATGAAAACTGGCAGTGGGTGTGATTTATCGACGCTGGAGCATCGCTATTATTTGTTGACTGTACACGGTATTAATGAACTGAGAAAAGCAGGTCTTAAAGGGGAAATACATATTTCTTACTAACCCTAACCCATAGCACAAAATGACCCTGATATATCTGTGAGGGGTTGATCAATACCAATCACTCAATGATTACTTCACCCTGGTGCTGAGATTCCTGCCTTTCAAAACAATTGCAATTCCTACTAGTCGCCAGTAGAGGTCACAGATTACTTAATTCTCCTTTAAACCTTTGTACACAGGCATATTACCTTTATGTCAGGCATATTTAATCTAATGCCATTTGATATTTAATCAGATTACACCGATTTCAGTAGGACTTTTATCATCATTTGCACTCCTGGGCAAAACCTCCAACTCTTTGCTCTTATTTTGAGAAACACTCTTGGGTGCATGTAGCATTTAGCTTGGGTCTATGTGACTCTCTCACTTCTTATACACTATTTGTGGGTTTGCTATTCTAATGAATTATCTGCACAGCCTGTGTTTATTTGCATACTCACAGAAAAATACTCTTGTGCACGCCAGACTCATTGCACCCACTCTTGTTTTTGCACTGTGCCTCACATTGTGTCCATGTTAGCAGCTCTGGGCCACAGTCTCAAATAAACAAGAAGTGTTTTTAATCCAAGTCTCTGGTTGGCTTTGGCTCTGAGCAAGCCGCACTCACTCATTTGGTTCAGAGGAGGCTGCTGTCCAGCAGATTGCGATGTCTGAGTGTTTGTCCATGCACAGGCAGCAGCACTGAACATCGTTTTTGGTCACTCAGTACCTCAAAAGTATGTGTGTGTGTGCTTGTTCATGTGTGTATGATAAAATAGCTCTTTAAAGATAGCAGATAAACAAAATTAATAAGTCATCATCATATATGTCATCTCGTCTTATCTCATCTCATATTGGGTCATTATTTTGTGACTTATTTCTTTATTAAAAGTCAAAAGAAACTGGTCCATGTGACATTGCAGCTAAACCAACTTCATGCTGGCATTTCCATTACTTTACCCTTTATAGCAGTACACACTGCACAATGGAGGCATTCTTCCTGGAAGGAGGAGGTTTTGAAAACATTCAAACATAATTGTGGTTAAGTATACACCACTGCTTCCCTTCTATCAGCGACCGCAGCACGAAAGTAATCACCACTGCTCTAAGAAATGCGAAAACAACTAAACTACAACTCACTAAGTCACTAGAGAGGCTTTACAGGACTTTGTGCTATAGCACCATGACTCCTGTAACGTGTGTGTGTGTGTGTGTGTGGGCATGAGCTTGTTTGTGTGTGATTAGACACACTCCTGTTTGTGCCTGCAGCTGTGTGGCGTGTGAGCACAGACGATATTGGGTCTCTCCCTTCTTTCACCACTGGAGGTCGCTCAACTCATTGCTTTACTTTCCACACAAGCATAAGCAGGAGATAGGAGTTTGTAGAATGCACCAAGTCTTGCAAGACCCGCTTCCAATCGAGGGTCAAACCCAAAGAAACTAAACCCTCTGTCTCCTGAATGCGTTCTCCCTCTTGCCGTTCCTTCCCATGGTTTACACATCCACTCAAACACACTAAGGAAAAACCTTGGAGCCTCATATCCTTGAAGTGAATTACATACAGGGCACATGCTGCTAAATGAGATGTAGCAATTAGAGGACCCACAGAGGAGTCTGCAGGGTGCCTTAATCCTTTAAACATGTCCATGCTGAAGAGACTGGCAAAGCGCTGCCAAGAGAATGGTGTGAAAATAAACACTGATGGGTGAATGTATGTTTTCCTCCGCTGTGGTATTTGCTTCTCCTACAACTGTACTGAAGAGATCAAAGCTGATCTTTTTGGAGAGTTGGAATAATGGAAATATGGCTGCCTTACATTTTTCTGCACAATGAGTAAAAAAGTGAGCTGTGTTAGATTGTGAACAAAGTTAGTACAGAACATTTTTAGCGAACAAACGTTACTGAACAGATCAACTACACAGGTACAACCACTATGTTACAGATACTAATGGGACTTTACAGTAAGCATTTTAGAAACCTACAACAAAATAACCATAATATATCTGCGGGGGGTTGATAAGATTATTGATCAATACCAATGACTAAATGATTACTTCGCCAGATGCTGAGATTTCTAGCTTTCAAAACTCACTTTCCAGCCTGTACTCTGTTTTGGAACAAAAACTCTCCATCTCTTGGTATTATAGCAAATGACAAAGCAGTATCAGACGTTTCTATTGAATCTCTTAATCGTTGCTATTATGAAAATGTGACTTTATTATTACTATTATGTCAACTACAGGCCACCGTAAGGTGTGCCAGAGAGCTGTCGATGTTGCTGCAATTCGTTGGTCACTGATAGAGAGACATACATTACTAATTCCCCTTTAAACACAGCGTGATTTAATAACCCTCTGTGTTGCTCTCCCCTGCTCTAAATAATCAATGACATTTAAGTCTAATAATGATGTGATACTTTATTGATTGCAATAGGGAAATTGTCTTTTTGCTTGCCCGTCTCATCAAGGTCAGAGGTCAGGCTCAGCTACAGAGCAGCAACTCTGGAGCTGGTAGGGATTCAGTCAGTGTCTTGCTCAAGGACACTTCAGCAGGGGTGATGCTTGGAATTCTACATTGGAAGTGTAAAAATGGCACAATCCAGAATGCAGATATGAGTAGAAGTGTGTGGGAATTGTTGAAAAGCAGGGAACAGTACACAGACAGGTAGGCTCCAGTACAGAGCTCGACATGACATGCTGTCCACCTCCAGTCATTTCCTATTTACTGCACTGTTTCCTCCTATAATGCATTTCAATCTCTGCTTCTTTGGCCCCTTCCTGCAGTCTTCCTGCAGGCAAATGAAGCACTGCTCCCTTGTGTTCACATTTCTCTCCAACTTTTCATCATATGTCACTTTATGGCCACACCTCTCACCTTTATGGTCTCCTCTCAAACCGTAGGCCTTCTCCCCCTGCTCTCCCCCTGTCTGGCTTGACGACCCTGGCTAGACTTTGCGTGGCTTGGGTTTGTCCCCCTCTACTTCCCCTCGCTCTGGGCCGCTCCTCTGGGGCTTTCCCAAGGCATGAGCGGGACGCTGGCCATGTGAGGGATCCAGATGGGTGTTAGCTGCAGTCCGGGGCCCTGCGAAAAAAATCCCTTGATGAATGACATGAATGGCAGTGATGCACCATGACTTTTCGCAGAAGGATGGGGTTTGTAACACTGAGCTGCCATCTGCACCGGCGGTCATAACTTGGCCCCGATACAGTTTCTCTGAGACACACCTCTCTCCTTGTTGGGCAGAGCAGCAACATATTGACGATGAATCGAACAGAATTGTGAATTTATAATGTTTTATCTTTGCATCCTACTTCTGGGAGGTGAGTGTTAATATGAAACCTCCTCTATTTGCTTTTTACATCGCCTTGTATCACGGAGAGAATGGATAGTCCAAGGCATTCATGGTTCAACTTATCTGGCTTTTGTCTATGATTTACTTTACGCACCCCATCTAAAGGTTCATCAGTTGCTCTATCATTAATGAACACTTAATTATACAAGTTCTATAGATCTATTATTACTATTATTATCGCTCAAATACAACCCAAACAGTAATCTGATACAGACAGTAACCTGCATTGATATGCTCAAATAAAGTAAAGCTTGCTGGTTCATTCAAAGCAGTACCACCAGAAAAAAAAACACGTTTAAATATTAAAATGGAAAACATATGTTGAAGTAGGTGAAGTGACATAATTACAATGAAAGCATTCTTTTCTTGGCTACACAGAACGGGGGCTTAATTGAGGAAATCATTTTCAAAAAAGACTGCACAACTTCCAAAAACCTCTGATGAAGGACGTTTTGATCATTTTAAAGCCAGTGATATTTGGTGAACAGGTAAAACTGACTGTATTCAGAACCGCAGCATAGGAGGTAAAGGACTCGCTATTTGCAATGTATAGATCTAGCACCATGGACAGAGGCTGCAGAGAGTCTAGCTGTGGGATTGTATGCATCCATATGTGCAGACTGCAAGTAACCGGATACCCTTGGTGATGGCAAAGTCTGTGCCACTGTGTTTATGAGAGTTTTTATTTGTAGGAATTAGGGAATGGAAAGACCTGTTCATTCAATGGCCAACCAGTGAAACATATTAAAGTGTGTCAAGCCACATACTGCTATTATGGTCAGACCGAACAGAGAGTGTGAGAAAAGTTACTTCTGTTGTTTCCCAAAAACCCCATTTTAAAAAAAGCAGCTTTTCCACCAACACACACACACACACACACACACACACAAGGCATTCTTAAGTATTGATTTTCTCAAAATCAAGCATGATGTCACACATGTGTCTGCTAAACTGGACCCCGCTGCGGTCAAAACCCCTTCTACTCTCACAGTGCCAGTTAATCCACACAGACGAAAAACTGGAGCACATGCTTGGCGTGGAAATCGGGGGGTTCTCGATAAAACAATAAGTCGGCAAAACAAAGAGGAGGGATCGTTGGCTTTGAAACACATGTTCACCCCCCCCCCCCCCCCCCCCCCCCCCACGACCTCCAAGGATACGTCAATCTCCGCCGCTTGCTGAGAGAAACCAGACGAAAACACATCCTATTTCATTTACCAAGACAGGCTGCACCATGAATCATAGAGCTCGTTTGGGAAGTTGGACGCAGTTTTCGGCATGGCTTCCTCCCGAGGTGACCGAATGTGTTAGAGAGACACAGAGCAGGGTGAAGGACATTCTCAGTTTCATTATAAACACATATTTGTTAGTCTGAACACACTACATCTGCTATTTTTTTAAGGTTATGTTGTTATTTTTCTTCACCAGAATCTTGTCACATTGTGAGAAAATGTTCCTACAATTCTTCAGTTAAATACCTCACAGCGGGACAGATATTGTCCCGTTGCAGACGTTTTACTACACTGGAAATGTTGAGGACCACACTGGATAATAAATAGTTTTAGCACTTTCATGTGTTTTCCCCTCGGTACGGTCGGATTGCATGTGTACAGATATTATGATTGTTGTCGTTTGCCCCAAATAAATCAAACTTGAAACAAATCAAACACATCAAAACATTTCCACCGCAGCAGTAGAGAGAGCTGTCCAGGGCCTCGTTGTCTTGGTCATTGAATTTCATCCCTAAGCAACATTTCTTTTGATTCTTATTGCATCTTGCTGCCAGTAAAGATTCTCGGCTTGGCTGCGCTTTCAAATAAACAAATACTGTTTTTGACCCCATGTTTTACATAATGGAATAGTGGAAAAGTAGCCGTCTACCCCGATGTCTGACCTCTGTGGCAGCAATGATTCCCCCCTCTCCTCCTCCAGCTTTATGGTGTAAGCACAATTTCGCAATACTTGCACTCGATTTAAGTATTTCCATTGGAACTTTATGCCTGAGTGCCTTTGTATTCAAAGCAAATACACTATTTACTGCACTGCTGCTATTAATTACTTTGAAGAGAAAGGCTTTGAATACAGGACATGTCATCCATTCATATCCATTGATCGTGTTTTGGTTTCAAGATGTGTAATGGGAAAGAAATTAGAGCGACTGTGACTGGACCACAAACCCATTTGACCTTAGACTGAAATGCTTAAAAGTACTGAAATATGAGGGAATTAAGTGTTAATACTCAGGTACCTTTTACATCAAATATTGCATTATATGACCGGACCAGTAAGACTTTTCTCTAACAGAATACTATTCAATATTATCGTTGAATACTTCTACTTTTACAAAATGTATGTGGGTGCAGATAGAGAGAGAGGGCATTTGCTTTGGAGGAAAGGTCAGTGAATAAAGAGAGATGTGACGAGTGGATTTATGATTTATTTCTTCCACTGAAGAAATACAAAAGTAAGTAGGAAAAGTATTTGGAAGTCAGTTTAGTGTACTTTTCGGTGACTGACACTTTATCTGACACTATCTAGCAGGTTAAAACAAAGAATAAGAGTCATTAGCAACTGCTATTCAAAACAGGCCTGGGAAGTAAAAGGGCTCAGTCGCACAGAGGGGTTCAAACAGGTCAAAACAGTCACTCAGGCCAAAACAAAGCTACACAGGTCCAAACACTCCGCTCCCCACTCCTCCTATCCTCCTTTATTCCTGGTATTCATCACATCGACTGGGCTGCAGTGAAGTTCTCATGTTGCTCTTTGGGAGTCAACCATCACAGTTCCCCGAAGAGAAAACTTTTCCTCCCTCTGCTGGACAATTTCTGATTCAGATGATGATTTAGTGGATGATTGCCAGGAACAATTTTGATTCAAACCACAATCTTTCAATTAAAAATTATCGATGGTACTGCAAGAGCTCTTTTCAGCTAACAGGATTACCATGGATGAGATGTATCGAGCCGTTTAAAGCGAAAGCCCACTCTGAAATGGAAATCCAGTGTAATTCCTCATCTTTCACAGTACAGCCAATATTTATGAACGTAAACAATACATTTCCAAAGCTGGAAACTGGAGAGTCTTTGGTGTCATCAAGGGACAAAACCTGGAGCTTATCCATTTACAAGGCATTCAAGACTGACTTTGAACTCCTACGTTTTGGAGCTTTTGCATCCAAATGAGGAGAAAATGCACCGGTGTCTGCGTAAAATCACCCTTGTTTATGTTCTCCCAATCACTGTTAGTTGAGCCACTCCAGGATGTGTCTCTGTCTGTGGATATGACATCATCTGGAGAGGTTTAGCTCTCTTGTTTCTCGCTGTTCACCACTCCAGACTCAACTGTCCGATAGCCTCCTACTACTTCTGATAGTGGATTTTCCCTTTGAGCACCAAAAAATGCGATCCGTCTGTTCCAAATTTTAGAGATCCCACCCAATCAAAGCATCTGTAGACAAACAAAAACGGCATTTTCATCTTTTAGATTTTTATGGAATGGCCTAATTTCTCATTAAATGTCTATCTCCACATCATGATAATTCTGTACAACAAAGACTGAGCAGAAACATCTTATGAACCGTCTTTCTGGCTAAAATTCCTTTGTTCTTCATCTTGTGCATGCATCCCACTTTGATGAAAACCTTTCAGACACCTCCACGCCCCTCAGATGATGACCATCCAATGCAACAAAGCCCGCTCGCCCCTGAGTGGATGCCGGCTCTTCTGAACGTCTTTGCCAACACTTACAACCACAGCCGGCTCGGCTTGGTGATGAGCCACAAGTCTTTTATCACCTCCAGCCTGGCTTTGAAAATAATCAAATTTCCATTTCTCCTCTGTTTTCCTCCCCTGACTGGTTCCAGATGGGGGAGATTCTACCGCTCGATAAACAAACCATGAGGAGCGGAGGCATGTCATTGCTTACAGATACGGGTGCCAGTCTTAATTGCCTGTGGTCAGGCCTGGTTTTTGTGTTTCAACCAGATTGCAGAGGTTTACAGTTTTCTCTTTTCCAATGGGAACGGGAGGCTAACGAGAGAGGGTGACTGGATCAAGTGCTGCAGAACGTGCTAACAAGGAACTGTCATCAAATGAAAATGAAGACACCTCGTATCATGTAAAAGTGATTCTGGATCATATGGGAGTGCGGCAGTATGTGACATGGAAAACAAACACACACACACACACACACACACACACAAAGGTTGGAGGAATCCTAAGTTTCTGAGAATTGTAAGATTTGAAATATGCATACAAATTGTGTTTGGTTTATCTATAGTCACATATAGTTCAAAATTCTACATAGCATTATCTACTGAGTGACTCCACAAAACACATATTTGTAAGAGAAAATATTGAAAGCCCCGCTCTAAGATTTAATCAATATATATCAATTATAGGTCTAACAGAATAAATTCTTGAAATGTCAGAAACATTTAGCATCATCCCATAAATCCAAATTGTGGTCTTCTTCCCTTTGACACAAATAATGAAGAAATAAAATAATTTGTTGCTTAAAAATAAAGAATTGACATTTAGTTGTTTACAGTCTTTATTTGTCCAGAGAGTTGCATCAATCAATGTGGTGAATGAGAAATGTCTCCAGTCCTGTGTTTGATTATCTGTGCTTTGTTTTTGTTCATCTTTGGACAGTGACTTTGGGAAAAAAAAGCTCTTTCATCATCTGGAACAATGCTGCTTTTGAAGAGATGCAAACTGCACTTCCCCTTATGCTAAGTGTTAGCATGCACTATAACAATCTACATACATACAGCACACAGTATTGCACATTAAAGATTGCAGTGCTACAATATATACATCCTAACATTGTGAAAGGACTGTGACTAAAATAGGAGACACACACACACACACACACACACACACACACACACACACATAAAGGAATGTCATGATGAGCTGACAGAGGTAGATTAGGAGCCAAGCACACATCTGGGGAATGCACCTGTGTATGAGTATGAGCATGCGTGTGTGTGTGTGTGTGTGTGTTTGAATGCACGTGTGCGAGTGAGTGGTTGCTGTGTATTACCTAACCTTTACAAGAAAAACACTTCACCTCTACAGTGGTTCTCTTGGGCGACCAGCTGCAGTTAGCTGCTGCAGTTTCTGGAGATGAAAAAAGCCAAAATATCCTTTAAAAAAAATGTTGAATATGTGCATATATTTTTGAAGGCTACAGCTGATGGAAAGCAACCCATTCGCAATGCACCAATGCAAAACTCACTTATAGATGTCACATTCTGTTAGCCCTTGTATCATGAGCTCGGTCAATACATTTCAGTGAAAGAAATGCATTCAATCCGATAAATCACCATGTAAACAAAGCCAATTGTGGGGTGCTAGCGGCTCAACACGGGGCGCCAAACTCCAGTTTTGGATTGGGCTTTTGACCCATCTGATTCTCATGTTCAGTCTGTCTGGTCTCCTGTCCAAAGACTGGGTGGGGACAGAAAATAGTCAAAAATTTGACAAACAGGCTAAATTTTCTATAATTAACATAGAAAATTGGTTTTGTGTATCATGCATGGAATTCGGCCTCTAGAGTCTGTACAGCAGCAACAGACTTTCTTTTTCTCTCTCTCTCTCACACGCCCACACACACTCACAAAAACCACAACAAATATTTTAAACATGCATTGGGACCTTTTGGACCGATACTGTTTTTCCTCTGTATCCACGGTCCGTCTGGCCCTGTCCAGGTGATTTATCCCAGCTCAAACATCTCGGCAAATACCGCTGTGCAAAGGTCAGCGCCTCAGACAACACCCTCGCCCCGGCAAGACTGCACACACACACATTTTTTTGGACGGACATAAGTTCAATCAAAAAAAAAAGGTGACTGGTTTAAGGGGAGATGATGGGTAACGATTCATTCATTCTCACACTCACAAATGCATTTTTTCGTTTTTTCCCATCCCACCCTATCCTGACGGTAACGGAATATCATCGTGTTTTCTCTCGCCACGTAGAAAAAGAAAGCAAAATGTTACAGCGATCCATGTCTGCTCCACCCGTCCCAGTTCCTCTCCAGCCTGTGTGTGTGTGTGTGTGTGTGTTTTACTCTTTTTCAGCATTCCTTCACACCTACTCGATCTCTTTGCAGAGCGAGGGCCGGAGTCGCCCTTCGCTTCACAGCCGACGAGGCCGAATCCGGGTCACACAAGTGGCCCGGCCGACCCGAAGCGGAACTGAAAAAGCCCCATTTTATGGCGGCCCCCGCATTTTTAAACAGTTGTTCCAAAATGACCAAGTGACCACAAAAGGGAAGTAGAGACCAAGTGAGTGCCACTGATTTGGTTGAAATTGGCACCCGCGCACTGTTTGCTCACTGTTCCTCTGACACACACGTACGCACACGCACGTACATGCACTGACACACACACACAGTCCTCCTGACCTCTTCACCCAACTCATCGACAGATTTTCCTACAGTTCTGGGAACCGCAAGTCACCGAATGTCTGACCACAATTTTCATTTTCAGGCAGAGAACGGACTGGGAGGAGAATTATTTTCCTATTAGCCTTGAGTTCTGTCAAAACAGAGTATCTGGTGTCTGCGGACGGCATTTAATAGCAATTCAGAACTAAGAACCACTTCAGGTTCTTGTATACTTAAGCCAGCAGTTGTTCTCATGTTTAGAAAAAAAAAAAAAGAAAAATCAATGGGAAGCAGGGATGGGAAAAATGCATATTTGAATCAGGAAATATTTACTTTGAAGAGAGCTTATTTTACATGACAAGGGCTGTTTCCACATCCAAAGCTGTTCCATTATCTTGCAAACGAACTTGGGAGGCTTCTCAAACTTTTTTAGTTTTACTTTGGATCTCTGAGTTTGCATATAATATACTTGTTGCTGGTGGAATATAATATAAAAAATGACACCATTCTGATTCACATGCAGCTATGCGTTGCAATGCACATGTTCCATGCATATTTGGATTAATCCAACTTTTGTGCTCATAAGGCACGATCTATGCCATTTTTTCTTGCTTTCTGTGATATTTTCATGATGAAAAAAAAATAATTTGTGCAAAGAGTGAGCAATGTCTTATTCTGGATAGAGGGTAATGTGCAGAATTGGGTTTACTAGTTTGTCAGTTTTGTACTGGCTCTGAACTGGAGTAATACTTCAATAGTAAGTGATTACTTTCACTGGGAATAACCTCACACTTGGCCAGTAACTCCACCTGATCACATTCATCTTACTATTTTTTTTAATCTTTGAACCATACGATCTTTGCAGACAATGCAGCTGTATATGTGTATTTTGTATTCTATGTGATGGAACAGTCAAACAATCAAAAAGACAAGGCAGTCCACAACGTGCAATGGGCCGCTTTCACTTATTATACCTTCCATGCCAAAAAGAAACCAAATGCTTACAAGGTGGGACACAAAATGGACACGTCATCCCCCCTCTCTCTGTCCCAGTCTTTCCTGTCTCTCTCCTCTGTATCCATCTGATAAAAACATGCCCCCACCCCCGAAAAAACAGCCGCAAAACAGCCACAAATTTCACAACCTAGGTACTAAAGTACAAGTGGTCAAATGAAGACTTCCAGAGGAGGAGGAACTGGTAAATGTTGAAAGCTGGGAGCCCTCAAATATAATTTGAAAATGACTAGGTGGTGATTATATGTTGCGTTGGGAAATGGATTTCTTACTGAATTTATTGCTGACGTTTTGACTCTGATGACGCTTTCACCAGAGGATTTTCTAACTCACATTTTAGCACTTTGGACGTCGACTAATGATCAGTCATGGAGGTTTTTAAGAGGCTACGTTTGCAAAATTTCCTACATTCTTCCATGTGTCAGTTGATTTATTGAGAACATAAAATGGCCAAGTATCATTTAGGGCTCGCTGCAACACGAATGCATCGTCTGACCAGTGATAGTAATGGGATGTGACGACTTTCCCGGGAAGCTTAATGTGTTATACAGTCACACTGTAAAATATGCCACTCAGAAAAAAAATATGATCCTCACTTCCCTACTGTCCAGATGTTTTATCACTGGAGTGTTTTCTGTGTAGATGGGGGATAATAAGCACTACTCCTACTACTACAGCTACTTAGCAGTTTGTAGATACTAGATTAGAGATATTGTGGAATAAATCTGCAAAATTAAAGCTATATTTCACTTTAGTGGAACAATTCAATTTCTCTCACACACTTTCATTGCAGAAGTCGAAAACTAACTTATTATATACAACCACAGCAAAGCAGAAGCAGGTGATTTGATTTCTTTTTGCATCCATTTCCATATTTTTCAATAAGTCATTTTCCCGTTTTGCAGCTATCTGTACGGACATCTGGAAAAACAGGCTGAATACCGGTGGTGACAACGGATCCCCGGGGCAGCTAATGTTAGAGATGGACTGCTTCTGAATAGCTGTGTAGGTGTGTAAAGAGACAGTAAAATATCGCTCTAATTTGCTTGCATGCAGAGAAATGCAGTTTGCAGGTGATTCAATGCAAAGTCTGTTTTCATATTTGCGACGTTTTTGAATTAAACCGCAAAGTGAAGTTTTCACTGCAGTCACTCTCGGCATGTGTGCAAGGAGGAGACCTACCACATATTAAATCTAATGAAAATCATGCTTTGTGTCATTTTCAAGACATCCGTGTGTCTATTAAGAGACCCCACATCTAGTGTTACACGTCGTTTTTGAGAGTGTGGGGTATAAATCCAAACGTAGGTGACAGGGAACGGAGGCTGCGCTGCTCTGCACGGTAGCAGAAAGAGCGTTTAGACACATGGGCTCAAATCGCAGCGAGTGCAGCTGTGGGATCCAGAGGCACATTCCCTCAGAGCTACAGCAACACGTCCTACTCAGGGGGTGAGAACTGGGAAGGAGTCGAGACAGAGACACTATCAAGACATTAATAAAGGAATAACAAATTAGAGACATTAACAAATCAAACATTAGGAATCTAGCTTCAGCAGGTTGTTGGCAGACTGATTCAGATTGACCTCTTGTGTCTTTCAGTTGGTCATGAGAAAAAAAAGCCCATCTGAACTCAAGTGCACAAGGGTTCATGAAAGGGTCAATCACCAATATTTGCTGCTCTCAGGACCCCTTGCCACCACAACTCGCTTACTTTCATTTTGCAAACCACACTTCTAATTCTAAAATATTCAAACATGGCAAAATAGACCCAAACTACATTATTTCATTCTCTGTAGGGTTGTACTTTTTTTTTTTTCCTACAAAAGGGAAATATAACTTAAAGATTTGATGTTTTTTTTTTTCTTATTGGTGTTCTCTCCACTGAAATAATGGTAAGTTCAAGGTCTCATCATTCTATCTCAGCCTTTTTTAACTATTAACAGTGCAACAAGTAAGGTTTTTATTGTTCCATAGCACAAAATGACCATAATATATCTACATGGAGTTGATACGGTCGCTGATCAATACCAATGAATCAACGATTACTTGGCCGAGTGCTGAGATATCTCAGTTTCCACTCTGTTCCTGGAGATACTGTTCAAGGTTTTTATCTGACAACAGTGTTATGTGAGGAGTTGGAGAGGCGAAGCTCCCATCATCCCCAGCCAACACCCAGTCAGCCTCTTCCAACAGTGTTAAGAAGAGAACATTCAGCTGCCCTCAGGGCCTTGGACCACACACACACACAAACACACACACACACACACACACACACGTTTGTATTAGTATACTTGTGAGGACCTCCTTTGACTACAATCATTCCCTAACCCCTAAACTCTTAGTGTAACATAGACCTAACTGAACCATGTAAAAAGTAAGTTGACCAACAAGACAATTTCCCAAAAAGTCAATATAATCCTTTAACCTGAAACCCAGATCCAAACCCTCAACTAACCCCCATGTGAGGACCAACAAAATATCCTCACTTTCCTCATCTTTTTATCATTGCGAAGGCATCTGGCCCTCTTAAGTATAGAAACACAAGAATACACACACACACACACACACGGCTCGGGGAATGTGGTAAGCCGGGACACCCTGAGACGTAACTATGGACACATGGTTCATCACCTCTTCCAGAATGATCAGGCATACATCAAGTGCAGAGTATCAAAAACCCCGTGGCCGGACTCCAGGACCCTGCAGCTCTAGACTCTCTACACTTGAGCTTCTTGACTTCATCGCCTCACATCTGCAGAACTGCGTTGTATTTTTCCAGGGTGCAGAGAATTAGAAAAATCCATGAGTGTCTTGCTGACGCCAACAGTCCTTTCAAATATAGCCACTTATTTCATAATGTCAGTGTCAGGCAAAAACCAAGATTTTGCCACGCGTTAGTTACCCAAAACGTATTGGAAACTACGGCACTGGCCTGATTTTTATAGAGCTCGGGTGAATAATGCAGTGAGATCCAGGCTTTATGCTGATTGGCCCTGAGAGGGGCATTATGGCAATCAAATGAAAACTATCAACAAGCTTATCTACTGATTTGTTTGAGCTGCAGCCATTGTTCATATGTGTAAGCTCCTGTCATTAGATTTTCCAGAATTTAAGACGATTCTCTCTCAAAGGAATTTGTTATCACTGATCAGCCCAAAAGGAGCGTTGCATCATTTGAGGCGGATTACATGTTTACTGTGGGATTATTTTAACTGTGATTAACATCTGACAGTTAGAAACAGCTAAAAGTGCTAAAAGAAAATCAACCAGTTTTTCTCAATACTTGAAAAATTGTCTTTTGCAGAGAACTACTTGCAATGTGGAATCTGTTTCTGAGTCATGTAAAAAACTATCTATGAAAAGTAAGAATTTTCTTACGGTCATTTTATGCTTTCACCTAAATTTCTCGAATTTCCACCCAAAAATCCCATCCAAAAGTACTCAAGAAAATGACCACTTTCTACAGCTACAGTATATCCTTTTAAGTAGCAGATATAATGCTTTTCCCAGTGCAGCAGCTACACTTTGGGCATGTTTAACACAGTGATAAATCCATGTAGGATGATTCCCAACCTTGTTTCAGCAGGTGAACTCACATCGCTGTGAACCCCAACATTTAAAACACTCAGAAATTGTATGTTCACATTGTGCCGAGTGCATTAACCAGCTTTTCTGTGCTGGTACGTATAGTATAGGCTTCTGTACAGTCAGAGAGCATTTGGCAGTAGTTTATCATTTCAAACTATCAAATGTTGTCACACACATTTTGCTTTAATGAGGAATGTTTATAGGGAACCCAGCTTCATCAAGGGAACATGTGTGAGGTCCGAAACCTTGGCCTGTTAAAGCTAAAGGTCTAAGGAAAACCCTAACATTGAAAATAATTCAGTGACACACCTTTAGGTTAGATTCACACTCAAAGATAGGTAAAAGATTTCCAGAAGCCCAAAGTTTCCATCCCTGACACATTTTTCTGATCCAAGATGCTGCCAGAAAGCCCCTTCCTAAAACTCAGATTTTAACCCTGATTTTCCTTTTCTTTGATTTATGGGGGATAGATTAAAGGGATACCCTTGACATTTTGAATTCAACTACAATACTTTTCTTCACTTGTCACACTGAGGGGAAAGATTTGCACATTTTTCCCTTGGTTTCCCCTCAAACGGCTTGTTCTGCACTGCTAACATTCCTCACTGAAAAAGGGAGAAGGGACGCAGGAAGCCTCAGTGTGATAAGTGTTAGGTGTAGAAAAACATAATGTCATGACATCCCATTAACAGGGGCTAAATCCTGTCAAGATGCTGTAGTGCGCGTTTATTCTGACAAGTTTAAGAAGATTTATTCCTCACAGGTGTCTGCTCTGGATTTCCTTTGGATTTGGCAAATGTTGAACATAATCTGTAGAGAGTTCGAGGTCTCAGGCTCTCTGTGAAATATGATGTTTAATGAAACCTTTTTGGACACCACAGAGGAAAGAGAATGATTACTGAGGAGACTTTTTTTTTTTTTTTACCTCTCCATCCCCATGTCCCTTTCCTCAAACCCAGCTGCGTGAATCACATGTGGGACCTTCAAAAACAATCGAGTCCTTCGAGCCAAGAATCTGAAATTGGTGACACCTTGCGCCAAATTGCTTTCTTTTCCCGAAAGAAGAAGAAGAAGAGGGAAAACGATCCAACTCAACGCATTCCGGTCAGACGCAGCAGATCAACCCATGCAAGAAAAAACATACAGCAATAAACAGACTGCTGCCGTACATCTCAGGTGCTGGACACACACACCGAAAAACCCAAGAACGGCAGCAGCAAAGGCCTTCAAACCACTAAAACCAGATCGCGCTGTGCCAGGAGTGACGTGCCACTTACCTCTGTCAGTGTGCCGCTGCTGCTGCTGCTGCTGGGTGGAAATATCACAGGAGCTTGAGGAGTGTGGGACAGACGCTGAACAGCAGCCCCTGGTGTGGACTAGGCTTTTATCTGCAGGTGGGCGGAGCTGCACGAGCCGAGGGAGAGGGAAGCACTGGGTCTGTGTGTGAGAGAGAGAGAAAGAAAGAAAGAAAGGAAGAGGGAGGAATAAAAGAGAGAGAGAGAGAGAGAGAGGGGATAACGGGATCTGTGTGTGTGAATGAGAGAGGAAGAGAGAGAACTAGAGAGGGAGAGGGCTACTGGAGACAGAAGGAAACTGAGAGAAGAGAGAGAGAGTTTCGAACCCCATCCACCGCACAATAATACATCACGAGGAGGAAGATCCTCGTTTGACTTGGAGCTGCGAGTGCATTCTTTGCACGCAGATAGCTTTAAGGGCAGGGTCTCGCTTTGGTTAGCCAGCGCTGGCCGAGGTGGAGAAACTCGCAGAGGAGTCTAGTCAGAGAGCAAGCACTTTGTGACCGACTGCCGCACTGCAAACAAGCCATTTAGTTTTATATTCAGCCTTAAAAATCTTATTTTTCATGAGAAATTTACAGTGTGATACTATAAATCCTCGTTCCCAAGGCAGTTTTCTCTAGAAGCAAGTGTCAATATCTTGAAAAGAAGGCAGAATGAGGCAGATCACTCCACTAGTGCCGAGAAAATGGCACTTCATTCGAGAAAACTCTTGAAACAAGTTGATTTGCATTGGAAACAAGCGAAATGATCTCACTCCATTGGCATATTTACTTTCAGTTTAAAAAACATTGATTTAAGACTCAATACGGATGTAAAATCCATTGCACTGTGGAACAAGAGCAGCATGGGATGTTACTGGTTTGAATCCACAGCCTAGCTAACAGAATCTGGATAGGGGAAGTAAGTAAGTAAAACCTCATTGAAAAAGCAACTTTTTAAAACACAGTTCACAAAGAGAGAATAAAAAGAAAGAAAATACGTGAAACACACAAAAGAACACATGGTAACAAAACAACTTTAAGAAGAGACAAATCCTCAAAAGCTACACAATCATGCACATATATAAAGTAAAACACATGCCACATCAAACCTTTACAAACCCCATTATGATAAAGAGGCAAAACCTATAAAAATACACACATTAAGTGAATGAAAGGTGTCACCCTCCCCCTCATTGTACTCTTGAGCAAGGCACTAAGAGCCCAGATGCTTTGGTTTAGCTGCTCAAGGCTGCAGTTGTACTGGGAAGCTCCCAAGAATCACTGTGTGTTTGTACATCTCCCTGCTTCCCCATTCATGCTATTCAGCTCTTCCCCAAAGCTGTTTGTCTGAAATGTGTTCTTAATTCAGCTTGCTTGCTGGAAAAAAAAACAGCCCAAAACATCTTGCTTCTGTACAAACTCTTTGCCGTATCGAAGCGAAAAGGAGAAGCAAAGCGGAGGACGTTCACATTCAGAACAGCTGGTTCGCATTTGACGAATAATTGAGTTGGTGTTTTTGTTTATGTTGCTCTATTGGTTTTAATGTGTTCTCCCTGCGCAGGTATTGTTTACAGAGAAAACATTTTGATTACCCCCGCCGATTTTACTGTCAGCCTCTCCGTGCTGGAGCTCACATCGGCAATTTTGGCTTGTTAAAGTAATTTGCAATGCAAATAGTCATGGCTGCACTCGCTAGTCACACACACACACACACACGCTCATATTGACACGTGTATGCATAGAGGCATGTACACACACACACACGCACACTTACATGCCTCTGGTAAACGGTTTTGCAGTGTTTCCCTGCAACCACCTGACCAAACTCCTTCTTTGTTTTGCTTGAACTTCACTATTTGTGTTGGGTTCTAATGGATGAACCTATGGAATACACCTGTAACCATTACAAATCTAAATATTGTTCTGAATGTGAATTATATTCGGCTAAAGCGTGACACTACGGGGGTTAGGTGTTCAGTTTCTCACTTGGGCCACCCATGCTAAAAATGTGAGCTCACCTGGTACTGTTAGGGTTATGTATTTATCATTTGAGATTTCAAATGTCCAGATAGTGGCAGTCTGTTTTTCCCCCAATACACCAGAAAGAACAACAAGGACCCAGCTGGGTGGAAACACTGAGCTCATACCTGCCTGCATGCAGACTTCCTGTCCGTGTCGTTATGAACCTGACACTTAGATCTCCAGGCCAAGCGGCCGCGGCAACGTGAACGGCACACAAAACCTTGGCAACGCCTGTTATTACTCTGTGTTTCCTGTTGCTCAATCAGCTTCCTTTCATCTTGGGGTTGGCAGCTAGTGGTCATGAGTAATGCTTACAGGTGGATGGATAGCTACAGTATCATGAGCCATGCTACGCACACGTACACACAAAATCATTGATTGCTTGGAAGACTCTGATCATACCAGAAGGCATTAGCTCAAATGTCCAGATTGTGTTAACTTGAATGTAATGTAATGTAAATGTAATGAATGTAGACTTCTCAACTGCCCTAAGCTCTGGGTTACAACAGTCAAAGGGATAACTTGAGTTTAACTTCAAAGGAAAGGTTTGTTTTTTTTGTGAATGCCTGGCTTATGTTTAGCACTGTGTCTTGCATTGCTTGTGATGTTTGGGATTAAAACACTAGGATTTATTAAACTACTACTATTACTACTAGTACCATTCATCACTAATCAAGCCTCCCTCTAACGACATTCACACAGTTTTCCGATCTCAGTTCTTGTGCTTGAGAAATTGGCACCAGCCCCATCTGTTTGCAATGACAGTCTGTGCCATCACTCTCATAACTGCAAGTCCTTCCAAACAGTTGTG
Source organism: Centroberyx gerrardi (assembly GCF_048128805.1). Lineage (NCBI taxonomy): Eukaryota > Metazoa > Chordata > Actinopteri > Beryciformes > Berycidae > Centroberyx > Centroberyx gerrardi. Next base: position 8,815,794 of record NC_136017.1, read on the forward strand.
TTACTTTTTCCTACTATTACTAGAAGGACTTCAGTGTGATTGACTGAAATGCTATTAGTCCAGTCACTGTGAATTTCATTTGTTTAGTGGACACAGATTTTGCCTACCATTTTTTAACACAAGAAGCCAAAACCAATGTACTGTAAACACTGAAATCAAGTGAAATTGACTTTGGAAAAAATCTCCTCTACTTCTCTCCTTAGCAGTAATTTTATTTCTTTTCCTGGCACTTCTGTCTTGCATGATTATTCTAAGGTAATACGATTATTTCTAGGGCTCTGTGGCTCTTATCCTTACCGTTGGTTGTTTATAATGCCATAATAAATAGTTCTGGACAAGAGTGTCAGCTAAATGCCTAAATTGTAAGCTACAATCTGGCTAAAACAATGGAACAGAAACCACAATAAACCTCCATCACCTTTAGTCTTTCAACTGGTTTGACAATTTGGCAAAATCCTGTCCTGTTCAATCTGGATTTGCCACTCATATAATCGCTGTCAGGTGAAAACCTTGTCTCTCCAATATGTCAACACTTCAGGTAGTAAGAAAAACTGCTTTGTTTTTAGCTTGATGCATATTGGGGCTAAAAGGGTTTTAAAAGGGTTTCATAAACTCAAGAGGTGAGACAATATTCTCAGCCCATAGAAGACCATGTAATCCTGCAATTAAAGTGAAAACAAGAAAATCACCAAAATCGAACAACAACAGCGTGTTGTATCTGACAGGCGATGTTTTAGCAGCCTGATCTCCTGAAATCTCTCGAAATTAGCACAATCTCTTCAAATGCAAATACGTGCTCCGTGCATGAAAAGTAGGAGAAATACGTGTTCCGACCACAAAAGCATTACGTGATGGAGGCATGCATGACTACAAACAGGGAGTAGTCTGACACTGAAATAACCCAATGGACAGTAAGGATGTTGTGGTTGGAGTGGTGGATGTGGCAGATAGGCAAAAGCATTTGCCTTAAGCTCTGGTGACCTGGGTTCAATTCCCAGCTCATACCAGGAAGATTTCTACTGTGAGTTCATTTTTAGGTTTTTCTTATTTAACCATGACCAAAGCCTTTCCCTAACCTGAACCAAATTGTTTTAGTTTCCTAACTTTAATCTAAACCATAACATTAACCCTAACCTTAATCAAAGTTGTTTTAGTTGCCTAAACCTAACCCTGCGTCCAGTTACACTTTTTTTCATTCATAAAAACTTAGAATAGGATGAGAATTTGTAAGAACATGTTTTTGAACTTAGGTTTTACTCTCTACGATGTTTTCCCCTTACAGTTATACAGTTCTGTTCTTAATCATATCCAACAACAAAAGCCTTCTCAGCTGGTGATTCCTGGAAATCCACAAAATATTATCAGATGTGAGCTAATGCAGATCTATTTGTGGGTCTTTTATGTGACAGCAACTCCTGGTAAAAGCCATTTTTGCCGTAAATCATGCCTGTTTTTTTAATATATATTTGTTGTACACACACAATTAAAAATAATGTGTGATTTATTTTTTACACATTCTGTATGTGAATGCACACATCTTGTGGTACTTTTCGACACAACATGTGTTAATATTGTACCAGCAGCTGTTGCCAATAACACATCTGTAACACATGATGTGTTGGCGTGTAACGGTTCATGTATGTGCTCTCAAAGTACGCTATGGAAACAAAGTCAGTAGAGCTGTCAGAGTGTGTCATTGGGGGTGACATATGGCAATTATGGAAAGAAGAAGAAGAAAGAAAGAAAGAAAGACTAGTAGATAGAAATAAATGCGAGAGAAGAGAAAAAAAGAGAGTGTACCCAGGCCTGGCTCCAGATCTGTCACCATGGGGGTGAGTATGCTCCTGGTGTTCTGTTCAGATCGGCCGTCTTTTTCCATCCAGCAGAATTACAGCTGTCGATTTTGGCTGTCGATCGGACCCGTCGGCTCGCCTGTTAGAACATTTCATAAAAGCAGAGTCACATGCCTCCTCAGAAGAATGCAGACGGTCCCTTCTTCCAGCGCGGCTTCCCACGGTCGGCTCTCCTGCCAAATTAAGACACGGGAAATAAGTGACAAAAAGGATTAGCTGTGCAAAAGTTAAAGCTTGTCAATTTACATTTTATGTAGATAGACTGTGGCTAAAATGTGCCTACTGACATTCCTTTGAGGATACATAAGGATCACTGGAAAAGTGAGACAATTCAGACACGAGCCTATGACTTTTTTCACAGGCTTGGCTATTACGATCTTGTAAGTATGGGTTCTGAAAAATGTGACCATTTAGCTTGGGATGTAGAAGGGGAATTTAGCATCATTACAGTGAGTTGACCAGTCCCCAGTGCATGCAGGGCCTCACTCTCACTCATCAAAATAAAAATGATGTGGTAGGGCTGAAGTCAAGACTGCCATAATTGAGTCCAAGTCAAGTCCAAGATCAGGTCCAATCAAATTCAAGTCAAGACCAAGTCCAAGATCAGGTCCAATCAAATTCAAGTCAAGGCCAAGTCCGAAAGGCGTCGAGACCAAGTCAAGACCCAGTCCTGAACAAATTGAGTCCTATTCAAGTCCAAAATGGAAGCAATAAACTGGGTATATGTTTTTCTAAATGCAAAAATAATTCAGGAGTTTCTATCTATTAGGATTTAAGTCTGAGGGCCATTACATAGACAGGTTTCTGAAATACCTGGAACTGTTCAAATTTAGTATGAACTACCAATGTCCTTGTGAAAAACTGAAAATAACAGTAATCACAACAGTCAACAGCATAGTCAATAACGACTTGCTGTGGTGGACTGTGGCTGGGCTGGCGTGAGAGAAAAAAACTTGATTCCCGCATATCGAAGAGTTTTTAAAAGATGTTCAGCATTCCACTGGCAGGACGAAAAGTGCACTGGAATGCATGAAGCTAGCCAATCATTTTATTGGAGATCAGGTGAGAAAAAAAAGGATGTGCATCTTTTAAAAAAAAAAATCACAGATATGCCGAGAAAAAGTCGAGTCAGGCCAAAAAATAAATGGAGTCCGCATCCAATAGTGGCTAAGTGAGACACAGACAAGTCTGAGTCAACAGTGAATCGTTGAGTCCGGACTTGGTCTGGTAGGGTGTCAGTGACTTTCTCAAGGACTCTTGCTTACTTGTCAATAAAAAAACTTGTGCCCAGGTCCTCCGGTTGAATGATGGTTTCTCTAACCACTTGGTCACCCTGCTGCCTCAACATTCAACTCTTAGAAATATGAATACTAGAAGCCTTGCGCAGACTGGCTGATAAAAGTGTCCGTTTTGATTTACAGGTATCAGTTAGTCAGCGCTGAGTGCAGGGAAACCTTACTCCATACATACAAATGTTTGAAAGTGTTGACCTTTGTCGGCTCTGCTAGCTGCTAGACCGAAGCCAATAAATATTAATCCGCCCATGTGACAAAGACAGTCAAGATGCTGATCTAAGAAACTGATCTTGTGTTCCCATCCATCATGAAGGCCCATGACTGTGAGTAACTGGAAGGCCTTATGGAGAGAGATTTATGAAGTCTCACTGGATTTCCTGCCTTGCTACCACCAGACGAGACCGAGACCGTTTTTCAAATGTTCACACATCGGCCTGGTATTGAGGCATTTCCTCTTGTTCCCTCTTGTTTTTTGGCCCGCCGATGTGGAACAAAATGTGAACGTCTTAATTTTTCCTACCAGCCAGTGTTTGTTTGGTAATGTTTTTAATTTGTATATATAACCTCGACCCCTCTTAAAATACACCTGGAAGATTCTCTTTTAATGGTTTTGACATCAGATATTTTAAGGGCTCTTCTGTTCTGCATGGCAAAGCAAAAAAAAGAACGTACATTTTCATAGATGTAGTTGATACTTTATATGTGTGTGTGTGTGTGTGTGTGTGTGTGTGTGTGTGTGCCTACACATGCACTGATTTGTAAATGGTTCACAGATCTTCCTATTACATTGTGGGTCTGTTTTATGTCCTGTCTAACTTTGCATTTGATGGAACATTTTTAACATTCTGTCTCAAAAAAATACTTTAGTTGTCATTGCATGCGGTTCTTGACCGTAGTTACATGATGTCATTACATGAAATGATGCAGCATAAATACCATTTACAGCCATAGAGCAAGAAGGCTATTACTCCAAATGCAATGAGGCAAAACTGTGCATACATTCAACATGGCTTCATATGTTGTAATGTCAGGGAATGCATCAATCTACTCTGTCATCAGTATTTCCTCACAATGAAACAAGTAAAACTGCTGATTTGTGCTGGAACCTCTTACTTAATGCGGTCTGAAGTCTGACCAGCTGTTTGCTCGCTCACCTCTGCCCAGTGGGCAGAGTTTGAATTTGCTGTCTGGCTGTTAATCCTTTCGTTTCAGAGCCTGCTTTGAGTCAGGCTGCAACTTGAAATGTTCCTCTCCATGTTTGGTGGATGGTTTGAGAATTTGGCAGAGGGATGTTGAGTGCATAACAAGCAGATAGAGCAGCTTTGGGGGAGGAGGGATCATCTTTATCCCCTCCTTAAAGACGGTAAACACACTGTTTTGAGCCAGTCTCCGCCTAGTACACAATTTACTTGATCACCCACCTCTACTTGGGGTCGGTAACAATTTTCTGATCGCAAAGCATTTGACGCTGCCAAAGGCAAAATACCTGCCTTGACATCACTGATTGAGGTGTGGCCAGAAGTGCAACATGGTTCAAGTTTCAGCCCATAGAGAGCAGTGCAAAAACGATTTTTTTAATCAGAATAAAATTGAAATTAAGTACAGGATTAATGCTATTCACTATAACCATAATCATGTTTAGTGTTGATGTGCTCTTTAAAGCCAGCAGGCTGGGTGAGCAGCACCAGATCTGGTCAACTCATCTTTCCAAATATAATTGTCTAGCCCTCTCACTTTTCCTGTGGGCTTTTGATTGTGCCTAAGTGGCAAAAGTGAGGGACAGATAGCTGGGGAGTGAAATTTTGAGACCGTTCAATTGGTTGCATAGCGCCAAACTTGTTAAGTTGACTTGAAGCAAGTATTTGAAAGTATTTATATCCAGGTTTGAGGTACTTCAATCAGGAGAGACTAGGATGAATGCTCACATGAAAAACTTTATTCATGACATGAAACATGATGGAAACTAATCCAATTATTTTTGTATTGTAAAGGTAAGAAAAATGTATATTGGATGTGTATGTACAGAGTAAAGGAAGTAAGTTAAACTCACTTGGTAGAAATACAAATAAACTTTGTTTAATTCCTAATTCAAAGCCATTTGAATTAGTTTGGATGCCACCAACTCATGGGTTTGAGGATGGAAAGCTACAGTCTCACTGCCCCAAGAGTATTTCCAATAAGATGATGGTAACCATTAACAAAATATTCTGTTTTGATGAACAATAACTATGCTACACGTGTCTGTAACATTTGAATTTCCTTAATTTATTTCCAGGATTATGAGCTCTGTCCTGGCACCATAGACCTGTGAGAAAGCTTCAAGCAGCCAAACAGACTGAGTTAAAAGGAGAAGACCACAGTGTTGTTGTCTTGGCTGCCACTTCATGTACAATTCATTGCTTCCTAGACACATGCGTCATCGATGGTAAACTGTACATCACATGTTTTCCAGCCTGGCATTGTTAAGGTGAAGACACAATAACTGCTCACATATTTATTAAAAACACATGCACACACAAAATAGAGAAGCTCCATAATGATAAACACGGAAGGCATATTGTAGAGTTTTTCCCATGCACATGTACCTTGTTGTAGCTGTATTGGGCCGACTATGGGTATGGCACATTATACAACAGTTAGTTCCGGTCGAGCAATTTGATTGGACAAGAGGCATTCCATGAGTGCTGATATACAGTATAACAGCACTGGGACGCTGTACTGTATGTATCACTCCGCTTCACAGGTGTTCTAATGTAACTTTTATTAGGCTGTGTTCGCACATAGCTTTTTTTTGTGTGGAGAAAGCTCTGCCTGGAGCGCTTCTTGTGAGCCTCAATATATGGGAACCAATAGCCAATGCAGCTTCATCAGCATACAAACTTCTCTTGGATATGGACAAAGGAGACCTTCCTCCCACAGAGAAAGAGTCTCCTCCCATGACGGAGGACACACCGTTAGGTAATGCTGGAGCATCCATCCACCCAGCTCAGCATGTTGAGGCTCAATCCAACCTGCTCCGCCTTGTTGAGGCTCCGTCCCATGAGGCTCAAATGACTGATGACATCAAAATCATTGAAAGGCTGTGGCAGCTTCAGCACTCCCCCATTGGTTTTGACGATGACTACCACCTGGAGAAAGTTGGAAAGAGATACCTCTATGCTCCCCCAGGTGACAGGATTTGTGGCTGACTGCTGCTCACCCTGTGGATGTACTCTGGGCCATCTGGATGAGTGGTTGGAGAAGGAGGGATTTAGTGAGGAGCTCCTCTACGCTTCATCACATCTCTCTAGATTTGTAGGTGACTGCTCCCCACAGCATGGGCCGACTCTGGACCAGCTTGACAAATGGGAACCTGTTGTCAGCAGCACTGATTCTAACCTGATGCAGTTCCTCTCAGTCCTCCTGAAGGAGGAACTTCGTTAAAAGCACATCTCTGCTTCCTCAAAAGTGAGTTCTACATTTATGGCTGCCTGCGCTGCACTCCATGCCCCTACTCAAGATCATCTTGATGAATGGGAGCCAATCGTCAAAGCTGATTCTAAACTGATGCTGCTCCTCCAGGATTTGGAGAAGTAGGAAGAACAATGTCCTTTTATCATCAAGAGGGAAACGCTCAACTCTTGTGCACAGATTGAGGCCGCTGCTGAAAGCTCTGTCACCGTCCTGCATCAACCTAAATGTTGTGAAGGAACAGAAGTCACAGTCCTCTCTGCTGGACCTGACAATAACTCCACCTCAGAGGAGGCTCCCCCCGTCTCTCTTGCTGAATACGCCCTGATTCACCTGCTTAAGGAAGGATCAACCGACCTGCTTCAGGAGTCCCAGGCTCCAGCCATCCAGGTTGAGGTCAAAGCTCGACCAAGCCTTGTGGTTGAAACTGTAAAGGACACCAAGGATCTGTCCGGTCTGACCCTGGAAAACACACTTTCACCCGTCCAACTGGTCAAACTTGCAGGACCTCAGAGTTCCAGTGCCAAAGACAGCCTGTCGAAAACACCAAAGAAGAAGAAGCGTGGCTTTTTTTCTTGGCTATCCCGCATATTCCAGCGGAAGAACAAGAAATCTGCTGGCAACATGGCTGCATGTCACTGAATCATTTTGTTTGAATACATTTATTTGCACACTACTGTTATAGTGTCTTTGTGCATTTCTTCAAAACACACTCGTGCAGTTATGGGTAACCTGTAGCCTAAAGCAGTGAAAGTGTAATGGAATTAGTAAATATATGTTGGCCATTAACATTTTCTATACCTCTATTACTAACAATATAATCAATATTTATTCTAAATGTGGCAGTTTTTTCACTGAGAGTCCATTTTGCTTTTAATATACCACTTGTTTTCTGTAAAAAAAAACAAAAAAACCCACATAAAATTATTATATTATATTATAAAAATTAAGAATTTGTAGTGAACTGAGTGTGTGTGAGTAGCTTAGTAAAGCCTAGTCTTCTAAGATACTGAATTGCAGGTACTGCAGATAATGAAGCTTGAACTAAATGTGTTGACACGTGACGTGTTGGGTTTTCCAGATAATAAAGAGCATTCACAAACTCCATACCTGTACTTTCAAAAATCTAGTTAAACTAGTCAAAAGTGTTCATTCACATTTCTAAGCAAATCAAATACCATACCTTGCTGTGTGGCGACGGCTTGTGAAAACATTGTACTGCTCATGCCACTTACAGTAGGGTTTTAGGCGTTTATCCATTTGTGTCACCGTGTGTTTTCCTTCGGTGAGCTCAGGGCAATTACAGAGCAAACCAAAGCACGCCAGTTCCATGTGATATGACAGGAAACAGATCATTACCCCTTTACCACCTTTACCAACATTTCCTCTGGTCATTAAGTCTGTAGTGAGGACAGAAACAGCAAGGGTTGTATGGGCGAACCACCTCCACACTTTACTGTAAGTCTTGACATATTAAGCCCCCTTCTTGCTTTGTCTGTGTCATTGTACTGGCAATACGTCAATGTGTGGAATGCATATGGATAGCATTATGGACGGCAGCTATACTGCAGTCCAGTTAATTCTTTCCTGTTCCCATGTGTTACTAAGTTCGACAGTCAAGGAATAATTTATCACTCACTCCTCTATAGGGAATATAATATCTCAATAGCTGATGAAAAAGACTGTGTGAACTTTGGTTCTAAGAGATGTCTGCAATGTAATTTTGGTTAAAAGAAAAATCCATCCTTAGATCCTCTTACACTGTTAGATTTCATCAATTTGTGACGTACAATGCATTGAATATTTCATCTTATCAGAGTTCACTGGATTTCTAACAAAGACAATGCATGCCCAGCTCTAATCTGTATTGACTTCCAATCTGATTTCCCCCTGAAAGGTCTCTAATAATAACTATAATAACTTGCTTTGTGGCAAGCATATCTTCAAAGAGGTAGGCATATGTACAGAATTACTTTTCCCTCTCTCACCCACATTGTGTCAACCACTTTGCCATTTGATTCGGAGCACAGTTCATGGACCTTGGACATCAGTGTAATCTCTCGCCGTCATGATTACTGCATGTATATGAGAGAATACCACAGCATTAGGGGAGACTCCCTCTCAAATGTTTTATTTATTTGCCTGTAACTTGGAGCCAAACGCTTTGGTTTGCATTTCATTCCTCTGCTGCCCTTGGAACGGGAGCCAGATATTTGGACTGGAAACCCCCGATGTTTGGTGGTGGGGAGTAAATTAATCGATTTAGGTGGATCCAAGAAGAGCGTGCTCGCAGCTTGAAAAGGCGCTGAGTCATTGTCTGTTCATCTGGTACTTTGTCGGGCCAATGTCTGGACCCACTGAGTCTGAGGCAAATGTTTGAGATTGCCTTCAACAGCTCAAAGCATAGCACACTGACGCGACACACACAGTGCCGTGGTAAGCTTACCTTCTTCCCCTCCTTCTCTGTTTCCCTGCTGTGTTTTTCTTTCCTTTCTCTTTGGACAGGACATCATTTCCATAGGAATAATTTGTAAATGTCAATGGGTTGGATGGATTTTAACTTTCTCTGAGCCTGACAATTTTTTCTTAGTGTTTTGAGGTGAATTTGTCTGTCAAAACTGTTAAAGGGGTCTTCGAATCACCTTACTCATAATGGTAACATCTCCTGGACTAGTAGAATATAGTTGACACTACTTTTCTCATATATGAATCCAGAGTTGCTATGTTGCCAAATAGGTATTCTCTATTTTTTGTAGAGGCAGCAGTTGTCATTGATTAGATGGTAGGTAAGTGGAGACACAAAGGCCTTGCTGGATATGTACACACATATTTGTGAACAAATAGTATTTGCCTTAGCCCGCTGATCCACCAGGAAGTCCCGTATCTATTTTTGTATCACTCATTTTCACTCATCTCTGCAGACTGCACCCACTGTTTTCCAGGAGGTTTTCCAGATGGAGATGTTGGGGCCCTAGTCGAGTTCCTCATGGGGCTGCTGTTTGAACAAGACCAGACAGGTGTCTCGATACTGAGACGGATGTCCACACCCACCCGTGACCCCCCAACACCCGCAGCTCGAAAGAGAAAAGCCCACCTCGTGTCTTGCTAAAGTCTGTTGAATGGCCTGTGCCAATAATTTCACAATGTGATTATCTTGGCCAAAATTATCATGTTATACAATATTATCCCTATAATTATTAATAAAAACCTTAAAAAATGCTTTAATTTCTTAAAAACTAATTTATCATATCAATCACAAGACATATCTCTTTTTTAAACACATTTTAATGTAAGACTGTAGAACATAGTATGCAATGTATTTATGCAAAATATTCATGACCATGCCAGTCATGATCTTGGAGGGTCAGCAGGCTAACTTTTAGACAGCTATAGGTTAGTATGGAAGGTCAGCTAGGCTAACTAGCTAACCTAGATAACTTAGCATGGCTACACTGCATTTTTCCAGTTAGTAGCAAGGGTGCTAGGCTTCAGAATAGTAGCTATACCTCCTCTCTTACCCCTTGCCTTTTTCACTGGGCCTCAGCCTTACTTAGCCAGAAAAACTATACGGTTTTTTGACTCTGCTATTGAGGTTTATTGACTCAACCGATGACTCAACTGACCTCAACTCAAACTACAGAAGTAAACAAATGCACATCTGTTACCTTCTGTAAGTACTAAGTTAAACAGAGAGCAAGTGAAAAAGATAGGACATTATTTTACATATATGGGCAGCAGGATGGTGTACTGAGTGGAGCGACGACCCTTCAACTGGAGGACCTGAGTTCAAACCCCTGTTTCGGCATCGGCAAGTATCCGAATCACATGTGTCAATGAATCCCGTGATCGATGCTAAATGAGAACACCTCAATCATATCAAGACTGTCAATTTACTCATGGCAGTCATGACTACAAGCACTGGAATTTGAAGAAAAAACAAAATGCAAACATCCATATGGAGATTTAAACAGAACATATTTGGCACTTAAGCAAGCAGGAGCCCAGCAAGCATGCAATGGAAAAAGGTTTTAACACAAAGATGTGATTCTTATAGCCTAATACTGGTATTTTCATTTGAAATACTGTACTGGGTTTGGCATGTTTTAATTATAAAAGGATCCAGACAGCATGAAATAGAAAATAAACAATGAGCTGAATAACAGCGCCTTTGGGAACGGTAGCAGAGCAGTACAGTGTGGATTCAGGAATTAGGCTACAATATAACTTGTGTCTTGGGGATCAGATAAATATATTATGTTTTGAATACCATACTTGTGTTTAGCTCTGCATTAGCACACTCAAATATACTCAATATATACTCAAAAATAAGGTAGATTAAGCACATAATTACAAGCTGGTACCTCTCACAAATCAGAATTGGCTATGCTCAAATAAGAGGTGTGGGTGTACATTCAGTAGCCTAATGTAAGTAAAAGTGAATAGTCTGATAAGGTAGGTTTCTAAATTGTTACTGTGACACAGCTAGGAAACTATCTTGGCTTTAGCCCTTTTTTCCTATTTCTACTCCAAAGCACTACAAATTGTAGCTTGACCTTAGAAGAGTCCACTCAGTTAATCTGACCAAACAGTTGATTTCTGGCTTTGTTAGCTAGCTAATTAGCCAGCAGGTTAATTTAACAAAGCAGCAAATGTTAACATTGATGTTAACATGCAACTAGTAGCCACTAAGGCTAGGTTCTACTGGAAACGTTAGCTAGTGTGCAAATCAGATGTGTTTGACAGTAATGATTAGCTGACATTATCTAAAGAGAAAATTAATCAAATGTATCAGTGATGAAATGATCAGTTCCCAGTCAGCACAGACTGGCAACAGTCACAAGAGTGCAGCACTCTGTAAAACCTAATGGACGTAATGACATGATATTTAAATGTAGGCTACTGTAAAAAAAAAACCAATGCTTTTGCTTGTTTCTTTGTCATGAAAATAACATTTAGATCGGTAAACTTTTCATATTTACTGTTAAAGTAATGTAGCTTAGGAAAACAGCAGTAGTAGTAAGTGTAATAGGAGTAAGTAGTAGTAGCCTAGTAGTCATAGTGGTTGTAGTAACTGTAGTATTTAGTAATAATTAATGAATCGATCCCAAATAAGGCAATTTCTTTATAACTCAAACACCCCAAGTGATACAATACACAGCCACAACTCAACCAAGCCACTGCTCACATTCACAGAACAGAAGTACACATTGGTCCCATACAGAAATACTCAGTAACTATCAGTGTACATGGTACTGAGAAGTCTCTCTGATGGAATTTGAAATTTGCACTGGTCCAAGTATTTTGAGGCTTTCTCTTTTCGTGGACTTTATTTTACCCACTGTACCTTAGCAAAGTATAACCAGGTGAGCGATAGACATTCAACAAAATCTTGTCTCGTTTCCAGGAAACATGAATGTCAGCACTGTCCAACCAAATGAAAAGAACATTTTCACACAAATGATGGATTTCCTCTCTTCCACCTATAGGTCATGCAGTAGTGGGTGGGTGAGAATTTACAGCTGCCTCTCCATGGGTAATTTGCAGCAAAGATTACACACTTTGAACTACCAAGAATACCAAACCACAACTATTTCGACCCCATGTTGTGAAACAGTTGACGGTATCGTTCAAAGGTCTTGTCATGTGTTTTGGGGAACGTTTGTCAAGTGAATGAGCCTGATGCTAAACAGAAATAGTTGTTTTGTCTGTGATTGAGTCAAAAAGCTGAATTCCTTCCTGCTTGTGTGTCAGAAAAACCCACAAAGCCCTGGTTTATTTCTACCCTTGGCAAAATATTAGTACTAATATCTTCAAAACAGGCTTACTTTTACGCCTCGCCAACCAGACCAGGATGTTGCTATTCGCCAGCATCAGAAAGTGGATGTGGATCCCAGATTCTGTCTGTGAAATCTTTTAAAGCACACACTCAGACATGATACACACACATTCACACACGAGCATGAATGCCACACGCACACACACACACACACACACACACACCACTTCCACTTTCATCCAAAGGTTCTCAGACACCATGTAGACAAACACAGGCTGCTAGGCTGCGGCCGTAACACCGCAACCGCTGTGCCCTTTACAATGTGCAACATAAAACACAGATTCATAAATTTCTTGACAGGCAAAAAAGGAGTTTGTGTGTGTGTGTGTGTGTGTGTCTATAGCCAGAAACAGCAAAATTGAGCTGGCCAGAAGCAGCAAAGTTGAGGCAGACAGTGCAAACAATTCCCAGCATTCCACTGAGGACCAGAGCAAACTGACCCAGGCATTCTGTTGCCACACAGGCCGAGACACCGATGCCCCGGCCCGGATGTGTTCAGGGCAGCGATGGCCTGCAACTCAAAAGGCCTGTCAGCAGCAAACATGGACACAGATCTGAAGGAGGCATTGGCCTTTACATCTACGCTCTACTAGTCACAAAGGTGCTCTCCTAGAAGCCATTTGAACATTATTTTTGTGTAATCATTTTTTGCTGCAATCACTAAACCCTTCACTTAAAAGGGGCAATTAAGTACGATTTTCACCATGGTCAAAATTACCATAATATATTTGTGGAGGGTTGACAGAGTTGCTGATGAATCCCAACGACTCAGCGATTGCTTTGCCAGGTGCTGAGATTTCTGTCTTTCAAAACTCACTTTCTGGCCCTTGCATTCACTTTTGGAGCAAAAACTCCCCACCCGGTGGAATTTCAAGACACTCCCAATATTCCCCACACCATGTTTAACTGCTCAGTGACGGAGAACGGTGCTATGAGGGATGAAGGAGCATACGCTGTTGCAAGACCTTTCAGCTACAAAGGCTAAAAGGCCTAGTTCTCAAGGCAAAAAAGCTAATTATTAAACAGTATTATTATTACAGTATTGTGCATCTTATATTACGTCTTTACTAGACATTTCTGTTGGATCTCTGCTCTAATTACTGCTAGCTTACTATCTCAATTGGGAAAATGTGACTTTATTGTTTGTGTCAATTACAGGCCACTGTACCTCAACGGGACGGGACAGGTGGGAGGGGGGCTGTGCTAGAGACTTGTGTAGGAGGAGATAAGTTCTATCAATGTTGTTGCAATTCCTACTGGATAGAGGTCAATAAAGATCATAGATTACTTAATGCCCCTTAAGACAGGACAAGACATCCCAAAAAAATGTTTCAGTAAGAGAGTTCCATATTCTCACTTATTCAGCAAAATGTCTTCCAGAAATGGAAACCGCTGAAGTCAGCAATTTCTGGGACAGTTTATCAACTCCCTTAGGGCTCGCAACTCATTGCTGATGTGTTGCTGTCTTAAGTCTCGACCCTGCCTCACTTGATATTGATGTTGAGGAGTGGATTCTGGCAGAATCAGAGAGCGTCTGAAAGGCATGTCATTTCCAACAAATCCTACCAGCAAGAGGAATGAGATTAGAGTAAGAGAGAGAGAGAAACAGAGTAAAAACAGAGAGAGAATAATAAGAAAGGAACCAGACCAGACGAGAAAAAGAAAACAAGGAGCAGAAGACTACCGTTGGTCTCCCCACTGGGTCTGTACTTCCCACCGCTGTGCCTCCTCAGCAGCTCGGCTCTGGACCCTGTTTGTCCAGCTTTGATGGACTGAGCTCTCTTTCTCTTCATTTGCCAAGAGAACAAGTTTTTACTGGCGCAAGGTGGCTCCATCTAGTCACATGCTGCGAGATTACACACAGACTGTGTTGACTGAGAAAGGATTCACCGCCTGACAACCCATAGGCCTAATGGAGTTTTATTGAATTTTGCAGCCGCTAAATCCAAGCAGTCTGCCTTAAGTTGAGCTGCTACAACAACGGTTAACGCTAACCATTGCCTCAAAACAGGTATATTTGAAACCCTGACAATTGCATTTACCATGGGATATAATTCACTTACTCAAGGGAGAACAAGAGGCACTGCAGAATCAAGACGTTGAAGGTTCCCAGAAAACATTTTGATGTTGAATAAAAGTTGATACAACATCCACAGATGTCCATATCTGCTACCTGCATCGTTTTTAGAAATTGAGACCTAAAGATCTTTCTGATATGAGTTCAAAACTGTTTTCAACGCTGTTCTTGAAAGACCTCTGGCCAGCGGAGACGTGAGGACGTTTCCTCACTGAACTCCTGGATAGAACTTTTTTATTTTGTTGATTACAGCTTCATCCTAGCAAAGTAATTTAGTGAATTAAGGGCATTTACTACCAGTTACGTTATGTCGTCGGAAATCTCGATCGGACTGAAGAAGGTGGAAAAATGCCTTGTAACGCTGCAAAGAGCCAGGATGCTAACACTGCTAACTCATAACGATGCACCTGCTGTGCTAGATCCAGCTGGACAAGCTGCTATCCTCAAAGAAACCAAGAATCTAAAAGGTGGAGTTATTGGCAAAAATTGAGGAGAAAGCTGAAAACCAGTCTGCCATGATTGGTGCCCAAATGGACCAGCTGAGAAAACTGAGAAACTAGACTTGAAACAAGCTAGTGAGGCAGCTCAGGCTGATAACCTGGCACTGGGAATTAGCTACAAACGATCACTCTTACTCAATTACTGTCCAACGTGACATGATCCAGATGAAGAAGCAAACAGCCTTCCAAAGCGGTTTTAATATGAATTTCTGACTGTGCCACAGTATGATATTGTGAAAATTTTGTGCTCGTTTGGGTTGATGTTGAACTTGGCCGCCTCCTGCATGTGAAATGCTTGCTGGGTTCCATCTGACAGTTTGGTCAAAAATGAGTTATTCATATATTCTAGTTCCACACGCAGGTCTTTACTTGTGGTGAAGATAGATTATTGAAAATCTTTATTCAAGTGGGAGTGAAAAAGTGAAAAATTGGAAACAAGTGGTAGTTCTGCTTTATGTGGTGTGAAAAACGTTAACGCACTACATCATGTATTCCCCTGACACTGGAGGCACACACAGGCCAACTGTCACATTCATTCAACCTGTATCTGTTGGTTCTAACACAGGCACATGCTAATACACCCATCCATACACACACACACACACACACACACACACACACTGAAGCGCAGTACTACGTCTGTATTCTTCTAGCATGGTTTGAATTGTACAATAGATTGAAGTAATCCTGTGGCTGTGCGTGAGAATTCACACTAAACTGATTGAAGTGAACTTGACTGTTACATAAGATGCAGCAGGCAGTGTTTGCAGTGGGACTAATTGACTACAGGTGTGTGTGGAGGCAGTTTGCCTTCTCTCTCGGGCTACTGGTATTTACAGCTTTCTCACATGAGCTGTTTAAAAAATGCCAGCCTATTGTGGGTAACAAAACTATTTGTATGAAGTGCCAAATTCCTAAATGCTGCCTAATTATGGGTGTTTTTCAGCACAAACTGATACAGATGTAACAAGTCCCATTTGGCATATTGCTGCTAGTTTGCACTCGCCAACAGGTATTGTCTGGAAAATCAATCTAGATGTATGTAGGATTTGTGTGTGTGTGTGTGTGTGTGTGTGTGTGTGTGTGGGTGAGGGGGAATTTTTATAGTGTACCTTGACATTTTGAAATCCGGTTTGCTATTTTTCTTCACCATACGCTTGTCACATTGGGAGAAACACTTAAACTTCACTAAAATGGCTTGTCATGACAGCATTACTCAGTGAAATGGGGCGCATGGCAGCCTCATGGTTGTAGGATGATCTTTTTTTTTTCCTGTGAATCTTTTGAAGTAGCCAATCATACAATGTGTGATTGGTGCAAGATTAACTGGACCAACCGCTGTGAATAGCACAAGGAGCTAAAGATAACAATTGGTGGAGTTATGTCATTAATGTTATGTAATGTTAGTTTGGGAATGCCATCAGTTTCCGTGTGGTTCAAGAATTTGTGGGTTTGGGCCAACAAAGATGTGGGTGTTTATTTGCGGACGGGTATCCATGGAATCTCCAAGCGCCCTCCTTAACCAATAAAGCCAGTGTGATGGATTTACAGACATGGAGGATCAACGAAAGGTCACCATGTCTTTTTAGAGATATGCCTCGGGACACGAAAACATTCACGAAAACAACACTAAAGCCTGGAGAAAGCTTTTTCTTGTAAATGTAAAGAGTCTGCTGGTGTCATATGAAGGCCGTAGTCCCCTTGAAATGAACTCCCATAACTTTTACTTCCATCTTTAATAGTGACCTTATGCTGCACCAGGAGGCGTAAATCTAAATTCCAACCAATAAAACCCATCACAGATTTTTGAACAATCCCTCCCCTCCGCCCCTCCCATCAAAGTAAGGAAGTAAAGATGCCATTTCATGTGGTCTTTAATGGAACAGTTCACCCTAATTAGAAAATTCAGTATCTACTCAACCCCATGTCAGTCGAAACTCCATTGAAATTCATGCGAAAACCAAACGCACAGCAATTTAGCCTTCTCCCAAACTGTTGAAGTTGAGACCATCTATTTACAGCTTAAAAAAAAAAAGCATAAAATGTCCATCAAATTTCTCCGAAGAGCTTGTGCAGCATAATCCAAGTGTTTTGTAGTCAAACGATTGCACTGTGGGTCCAAAAGTCCAATATTTACCTTGTAACTCCTATATATTCCTTACTGACAATGCTCTGGTCGCATGTGCACCCTACAGCTACAAGACTCTCTTGCTACTATAGGTCCTACAAACCTCAATGGGGTTTTGACTCACTTTGGAGTGAGTAGACAATTGACTGAATTTTCATTTTGGGGTGAACTAACTAGTGTCTTGCCCAAGGACACTTCAGCAGGACGGATGCTTGCCGACACGAGGGCTTGAACCCGGCTGAAGGATGGTCTCCCTACTCACTCCCTACCCCACCAAGTTGGGTGTAGACATGTAGACAGTGTGCAAATGTTTAGTCTAATGCGTTTTATTTTTTCGTGTGGTTTCCGAACCATCCTTTCCAGTACTTGGCAGAGGTGCTCGACTGCTTGTTTTTCGCCGACAGGACAACCTTCCTTCCCACCCTCTCCTTTCCTGGGGCATTCCACATGAAGTAGCAAAACAAATGACTTCAGTGAACAGCACTTTGCTCTCTTTGCTCAGACCGAGAACAATCCACAGTGGCTGGCTCCTCAGATAGGATATCTGGAAAGGAGAGAGGGTGTGGGAACTCTGTCAATCCACTGGCCGGCACTGCAAAAACTGACAAACTTGTTAAGTTATTTTATCTTCTATCCAGACTTAGCAAGCTTATTTTTGGCAGATAATTTTACCGGTTTCAACAAATTAGACTCCATGATAATGTAACTTGTTTCAGGACGTTTACTCAGTAAAAGTGAAATTGTCTTCAAGATTCAATTTTTTCTTCATTGTTTTATGATATTTTCTTGAAAGAAGTCATTTTGGCATGTATCAAGTGAAATGTATTGAAAGCAGCAAGATTATCTGCCAGTGCAGTGAGATAATTTGACTAAAAATATTGTGAAATAAGCTTGATAGGTCTGGAAACAAGTTCAAATCACTGGACAGCTTGTCATTTTTTACAGTGTGTTCATCTTTACTTACCCTGACAATGAAGAGTTTTGTCACCTATTTAGTGATTAGTGAGTTATATCATTGCCTTGTGACATGATAATGTAGCGGAGGGGTAACGCCACCGCCTTGTAGGGGTAGATGTAGTGTCCTTACCCTAGACCATGGGTCTCAAACTCGCGGCCCGCGGGCCAATTGCGGCCCGCGAGACGATATTTTGTGGCCCCCACCTTAATATGAAAGTTTAATGTTAGTGCGGCCCGCGAGTTTTATATGGATGGCACTTTACAGTATTGTGTGCGGAGCTGAACGAACCTACCAATCACGGTGGGGTATATGGCTCTCGGGGGTGGGACATCGACCGGGCTTGATGCAAGCAGAGAAACATTTCTCAATGAGTGAAAGTTACAGCAGCGTTGCCATGGAGAGTTTTCTTCCGTGCCTGGCTGGCTGCCTCGTTTCTATTGGGCACACGCGTACATTCGTCCCAGCGCGCTGCGTTCACAACACTTCCAAAAAAAAGTTTTTAAAGTTGCTGCCCAGCGGGACATTATACGTATATATGTCTCTCTCTGACAAAATAAATCAAAGTGATGCGTACGCGGCGGGATAAAAGAAAAGTAAGGAACTCAATGTAGCCTAATGTAGTCTGCAGTCACATAGCGACACCTGTCCGTCGGCGATAACAATCCCCGGTAACCCGGACCAATTATAGGGTCGCACCGTTATTTGTGGGTCATTATTTTTTATTTGCATCGCGCTATTTGCATTGCCTCACACGATGAACACTACATATATTTCTATATGATGTCATTTGTTTTTTTTGTTTCTATGACTACTGCCAGGTCTCTAGCAGCAAGGAGTAGGCAAGAGAAGCCATGTTCAGAAGAACAGTTCATGTTCTTCAATGTTCCATTCATGTTCAGGACAATTCATATTCAGAAGAACCCATTGAGGTCAAAGAACTGTTAATAAAGACGTTTAAATCTTATTTTGTGTTAAAAAATAAAAATAAAGACATTTGAGAAGATTGGAATTTTTTTAACAAAGCTTTTCTTGTGGAATACCTGATGCGGCCCAGCCTCACCCAGACTCTGCCTCCAGCGGCCCCCAGGTAAATTGAGTTTGAGACCCCTGCCCTAGACGATTGGATAGTGAAGGATCTATGTCCCCACCCCCCAATACGATTAGTCTCTGTACCCACGACTATAGGTATGTTTGTGCCTATCTTGCTGAATGAAATTACCATAATAATCTACCTGAGATGTGGTGAGGTGGGCTTCAGGATCTTCTATCACAGTACCTGAAGTGTATATTGTAAGCTCAACCTACTTACTGGTCCAAGCATAAACCCTCCCTCCCCAGACCTTGCAGGATAGGTGAGACGCCCCTACTCTAAGGTAAGTCACATACACATAAAAGAACATGAGAAATTAGATTATCTTAATAAGACCCAACATTTATTTCACATTAATTTTGTATTGATTTGCTTTCTTTCCTTTGGAGAATTTGTATTTCTTTTCAGGTTCAGTAGAAAACCAGTTTGACAAAACAGAAACAAAATGTATACTTCTCGAAAAAAACCCAAAATATCTTCTCAAATTATTTCCCTTTAGAAGAATCAATATTTTCTTAAAGTAGTCACTATTCCCCTTGAAACATACTAAATCACACAATATGGATGAAATAAAATATTTCCACCTCAATTGGGTTTTGCAGAATAAATTGAACAGTATATTCAACAACAACTCTCTCTAATAAACAGTCCTTAGGTGTCTTCATGTTTCAGGAGAAAGGAAAACAATCTTTGAAACACCTTTAAGTTTCCTTTTCTTAGTCCATATCTCAATAGGTACTAAATGTCCATAAACCAATAAATCATACACTTTTCAGTTGAACCATCAATGATGGTGTTAACCACTCACTTCAATAAGTTCAATAAGTGAAAATAAACAATATTACCTCAGTCTGTTGTTTACTGGAAAGAACGAGATGAATCGTGACCATAAAACATTTGATTTGGAGCAAAAATAAATAAATTGGAAAACAGAAAAAAAGGCAAAAAAAAAAAAACCTTTGCCTTTTTTTCTGTTTTCCATTTTTTTTTGCTCCGAATCAAATGTTTTATGGTCACGATTCATCTCGTAGTTGGTTGGCTTAGTTCCAGGCTTAAATCTCTTTATATAAGGATTTTCTGAAACATCAATGGAGGAATGAATGGGAAATTAACTTCCTGGAACCGGAGCCGTTCAAAAGTGGGCGGTCACTGTTGAGCTCTATAGTTACACCGAACAAATAGAACATAGAAATAGAGAATATAGAATTACAATTCTTGTATCCTCTACAATAACTAAAAGAAAGACAGATTGTTATTATTCTGTCAACTTTGGCATAATGTGTGCTTCAGCCTTCTCAAGTGATTAAAGGCTTCAGAGAGACTGCTGAAGTTCTGGGCAGTATGGTGGTGGATTGTTTCTTTTGGCCAACAATAAACTAATCCAGAGTTGTCAATTAGACCTCTGATTCAACTGTTTAGATGGTCTTCAACAGTAGAACCACAGCAGTGCTTCTACCTGTACGTCTCATTTCCTTTCTAGAGACATCCGATCAACTGAAGAAACTGTATATGTTTCGGTTCTGATCAATGATCCCCCCAAAGAAATCAAGCCAATTTAGACCCACAGCAACATGAATGTTCACATTGGGTTGCTGATATGATTCAATCAGTGTACTGCGGTATCTGCGGTTTTGCAGTTTTGGTGTTTTAACACATCAGATCTTCAAAGAGTAGTATTCTCTTGTGGAACGTTCTCTCGGTTGGGGATTTTATCGCAGCTGGCACAAGACCTGAGTGGCGGGTTTCACACTTTGGTTCCACACTGAGATTTGGATGCTCTCAGTGAGCGCAGAACTGCTCCTGCCTTGTTAGACTTGGCTCCGGCGCTGATACATGTGTCACAGGCCTTGCATTCTCTAGACTCGGCTCTCGATCCCACTAATATACTTTTACAGGGTTTTGGTTGGCGGGGGATGGAGGGCCGTCTTGCCTCGGCCTCCAAGCCAAACAGAAAAGCGTTACAGGGGAGGACAGATGGCCCGGGACAGTGTGCAAAGACTTTGAAACTAAATAATGTTGTCGCACCAAAGGCATTCTCCTGCTCAATGGCCCCGACTAACCTTGACACCAAGTCTGATGTTCCAGTGTTTGAACAGATGTTAGCTGTTTACAGGACTGCCCCCTAGTGGTGGCTTGGATCAAATGCAGTCCTGCAAAAAAATTTATTGCAAACAATTTGATTGTTTTTGTCTTTATTTGTCTTTATTATCTGTAATAATGTGCAATTTAAAAAAAGAATGATAAAAAACAAAAACAAATCAAAGCTATCTTATAATTTATATTCTTTAAAGTAGCCGCCCTTTGCCTTGATGGAAAGGCAAAGGCTTTGGAAAGAAGTTCATACTTAGGCATCAACTTCACTATTTATATTTGTCTAACAAATTTGAAGCATTTAAGCATAAGCCTTTAGATCAAAATGGCTTTAAGAGAATGAAAAACATAGTACATTCAATCAGGTGTGTCCAAACTTTTGACTGGTAGTGTACATATAGAGCATCAGAAGCTTTTAATTACTGATCATTATAACTATATGTCTATTTTGAAGGTAGGAAAAATATCCTGGATTGAGAGTTCATTTAATAGCGCCTAAATAGAGGGGGAAGTTTATCCAGCCACAAGGCGAAAGACATGAGCAATTTGTGCATAATCCATGACCCACAATTCCTTGGGCCAGGATTCCAACTGTCTGCTTGGACTCCATCCGTAAACAAGATCTGATTTCTGAAATTGACGTATTTGAGGTAACAATCTCATGCCTAGATTTATTCTGAAAAGCAGTTGAGGGTTCCAGGTTTGGCAAACACAAGCAGGGGGAACTCAAAGCCGCGCAGCCAAAGAAATAGGAAAACAGAAATAATGTAGGAATAACAGAAAAATAAAAAGAATAAAACCAAACCCATTTCCAGAATCAACTCGCTGCTCACGATAAGTTTGTTGAAGAGGTAAACTCTCTATTGAGGATTGTACTTCATTGATATTAGACTATTAAATTTAATGGCAGGATATGGATACATGATCCCCGCCCTGTACTAATATTACTCTGGTCTTGGCCAGGCAGCGGTGCTTGACCATCACCCGAATATCTCACGATTTCCCCCCACCAATATACTCTGTGTGTGTGTGTGTGTGTGTGTGTGCTTGTGTTGAGCAAGGAGAAAACTAGAATCCCCTGTCAAATTCTGTGGATTATGCCGAGACTGAAATGAGCCTCCCAGATTGCCGGAAAACTCGAGGATCAAGACCCAAGGTAGAAAAATATCATAGAAACGGTTGAGATAGATGTTACTCCAATTGTCAGAGACTGTGGCTGCAGTCCGTGAAGCGCAAAGTTCCAGAGCAAATCTGGCGCGTGACAGACCGATCTGACCGTTAGTTCAAACTTAATTTGTAACTGAAGAACGTGTCTTGAAACATTCCAAATGTCAGTGCAATTTTCCCCGCTCCGGTCCACGCTGACATTGAAGGCGGTGTGTTTTTCTTCCCTCCTCCCCCCTCCGCTCAGGCCGATTGATTGGGAGTTAATGTAAGATTAACAATGTTACACCCAAATCCCTGCTCCGCTGTCCAAGAACTACTAGAGAGGGGAATTACGGTGATTCAGCAGCGTTCATGCCTCATTTCCGAGTGTAACAGAGAGAGAGAGAGAGAGAGAGAGAGAGAGAGAGAAAGAAAGACATGCTGTGTAATAAAATGTCCACAGGATCACTGGCTCCTATATAAATTGGGGTTACTAAAACATTGCTCCATAAAATAAAGTCTATAAAAAAAAAATCACTGCATTAGAAAGTGCTGATCCTGATCTACAGCAGACATATGTTACTAGGTTTTGATTCGTAATCCAAAACAGAACCAAAACATTTGAGTCAAAAAAAAAAAATACATCTACTGGTCATGATATAGTACATCAGAGTTGTCAAGGGAAACTTAAATTTCAGGAAATGTATAAACTTTAGATACAAAAACTCACGTCCAAATTGAAATAACTTAATTGCCATTTCAGTTTATTTTGTAGTTTTTTTTAAGCAAACTCAACTAAAATAGAGCCAACTTGATCCCCGGCACAAATACAGAATATATGCTCCAGATGGCTTCAGTCTCTGGCGTTAATGTGTGATGATATACAGGAGGCAATTTCTGAAAAATGTGAAAGGAAAACTAGTTACTTCTCCAGCAGGTGGCAGAGTGAAGTGTTCTCAAAATCCCTACCAGCTCCACAGATTTAGTATCTGACCCTGACCTCTGACCTGAGAAAAGAGAGATTCCCTTTAATTAACAATAATTTATCACATTACTACTTTGACATTTTGGCAAATAAACGCCTTGATCAACATATCGAGTGATGACAAGAATAATTACACCTTTTTTTTTTCACCTTTAGCTCGCTATGGTTTATGTTTAGTTGGCAGCCTAAGCTAGCTTTGCATCATATCAAAAGACATACAGATGCAACATCATTCATCTGGTTTCTCAATGGTAAATTAAAGGGTTTATTTGTCAAAATGTCACTGTAATTCTTACATTTTTGAGAAATTACCCACTGCACAACACTGACAGCTCACTACGATTTTCCCCCAATAATCACAAGTCTGTATCTGTGTAATCAAACCAAACTGACAAGACAAAGAAATGAAGTCAGTTTACACAGAGAATAAAAACTTTATTGAGGATCTAATATACATTAAGTTTCTTAAACAGAAGAAGAAAAAAAAAAAACGGACTATCCCCGGTTAAAGGAATGCACTGACAAATAAGTGCTGATCAGGTCAGTTGTTTGGCAAGTATCACAAACTTTACATCAGTAAAGTCTAAATAGGCAGACAAATATGAGACATGTAGAGAGAAAAATAATGAAAAAACATACTAAAAACTACTGGGGCAAAAAAAAATGTTATTCTTCTAACATTTAAGTTTGAGTGGCAGCCGTCTGAAGGATAGAGAAGCTGCTTGTGACTAAAAGGTTGCTAGTTTGAATCTGTACATTGGCTGGGACATTCTGAGTGGGGAAAATTCATAAGTACATTCATTCTTCTTCTGCAACAAATACTGAAGTGCCCTTGAGCAAGGACACAGGACCCCCAAACACATTCACCTCTTACTGGCTATTCTCTTGGACCTTCTGAGCCCAGCGTTTTGTGCCTCTGCAGCCTCGTCTGCAGCGAAGGCAACTTTCTTTCTGGGAGGCGACGCGGACTGCGTTTTCCCACTGTTCACTTTGCTTTGAGCTTTCTCCTGTGAGGCCGCGGTCTTGGCGGTTTCCGGAGGCTTCCTTCTCCCCCTCGCGGCTTGCAGAGACTCTTGGGAATTTGATTCTTGCTCTTTGACTTTCCTCTGCGGTGTTTTGGCCGCCTTCGCCGATTTTGTAAGCTTTTGTTTGGCATCCCTGGACTTGTGTTTGGTCGGCTCTTTTGTTGACGTCTTCAGAGCTTCATGTGTGTTCTCGGTGCCGTGATCATCTTTCAGGGTGGGCTGACTGTCTGCTTTACTGTCTGCCCCTCTGGCCCTCAAGTTCCTCTTTGTCGGTTTACTTTGGTTTGTTGTGTCATGCAACGTTTCAACCGTTTTATCGGCCTTTCTTGTCCTCCCTTGAGGTTTTGGAGAACGCACTTGGCTCTTGGTGGCTTGCACTTCCTCTGTGCCTTCTACTTCCACTTGGATTTCTGCTGCTTCCAGGGTGTTGATCTTCATTTGAAGAGCTTCATAGGTCTCCTGTGAAATCAAAAGTATTTCTTTTATAATCCCTCCTTTTCATTTACTGGATTATTCACTTACTCATGTCATTGCTTTTTGGCTGCTCAGGCAAACCCTAAGCAGCATTAGTAAATAAGATGAAAAAAATAATTAGAATTTAAGATTAAATCCAACTCTTACCTTTACTTTGGCAAGTTCAGATTTCAGGTTGGATAACTCGCTCATCATCCCCTGTATCTTCAGCTGAAATGGCAGATAAAAATTATTGAGAAGCTATTGATCGCTGAGCCAAATTAAAGATCCTCTCACCTGCTTACTGAGGATTCGTTTTTCTTGCTGCCCAGTCTCTTTCTCCTCTTTCTTCCTCCTATCAGTTTTTTGATAAATCAAATAAATAAATCCATTGGATCACTTGATCTTAATGTTTTTGGTTGCACCTTAAATGTCACAATACAGTCATCGCATGCAATATTGCCCATCTTCACCGTCTCAAGACATGCGGCTCAAACTATATAAATATCATTACTTGTCCGCCACCATCGTCTCCATCTGAGCGAGGACGTCCCTCTTCTCTGCTATGGCTCTCTGGACATCGTCCTTCTTCACCCGGGCCAAGAGAGACTTGGGGTCCAGCTCCATTACCTCAGTTGAAGGCAATGTCGTCTGGAGGAACATCCTAGCCAAGTCGATGAGCTCCTCACAGGAGGGAAACTGACAAAAACAACAGGAGCGTCAGGATCAGCTGAATCCCTTTATACTTTATTTGTCATTCCTGAAAATAATTATCAAAAAGAAGATGCGGTGTGTGCTAATTTTATTCAAATAAAATCCAGCGTTCGGGGCGTTCTGCTGGCTCAGGTGCATACCATGTGCTTGAAGTTGTGGTTCAAATCTGCCTCACCACTTATTGCATGTCATCACCTCTCATCTTTTCTGTATATTTCCACTGTAAGTTATCTAACAGACCGTAAATGCCAGAGAAATTACCTCAAAGCATCCATCATGCATTACTTAGCTTTTATGCCACAGTTTACCTTAAAGGGAAGCCAGGTTTTGGAAGCTTAAACTATTCTGGAGGCGATACAAAATGCTAGACAGACAGAGTCATCATGGTACAAGGCCAGACGTTCCCCAATAGCAACTACAATAAAGCATCATATGGTTCCTGTCATGTGAAAACCTCATAACTAAACATACTAACCAACATCATTTTTTCATGTCTTAATTTCAGTCGAAGATTACTTGCTCCTCTATGGGTTGAGAACATTCATAGTTTCTGAAAAGATGAGGTGGTTTTCACCCAACAACGGTGATATAAACATCACCACCTTAGTATCATGTGTGTGAATAATGTGTGTGTACAAGGTAAGAAAGTTGTACCTTGCATTAGAGTTGTGTTGTTTTCCCATGGAGCCCTACTTTACTGTTATTCAACAGCAACACGCTCACCTTTGTGAGTTCGGCCTGGGCGTTCTCCTTGGAAGCCAAGGCCAGGTCCAAGGCCATGGTTTCACTGTTCAACAGCCTCTGCACCTCTGCCAGGTCACCCTGAGGACAGTCACAGCATCCATTACATCACCACACAGCAAGCTCAGGTGGGAAAACAATACGATGATGATTGCAATCAAGGTGTAACCAGATAACAGGTGATTGTAATCAAGCAGCAGTCAGTGAGTAATATTCACAGCAGTGTGCCATATTGATAGGACATGCATGCAGCATCATGGAGAGAATTGGACAGACAAATATTGGCATCTCAGTCACGTCTTCAGCAGACAATCAACCATCATAGGATTTTTTTCTGCCTTTAAGTGGAAGATTTTTCAATTTTCTTTTGAGAGTCACGTTCCCAAATAATGAGAAGAAGTGCAAGAGAAAACGAACGAAAAACACCATTGAAACGCATTTATCCATTGTTGCAATATCCTGGATTGTGTCACATTGTGCCTATACTCTACTGTGCTGTAGTGTGTGTGGCAGCCTGGTGACGTTCTCTGAGGATGGGCAGGTGAGACTCAACTTTAGAGAAACTGACTTGTGACTGGAAGTATTAATTCCCCAACACCTCCAGCTGCTCAGGTGTGTGTGTGTGTGGTGTGTGTAGCTGTTTGTGAAGTGCTGAAGGGTGTTGAGTGCTCAGTCAACCTCCTACTCAAACAAACAAACAAACAAACAAACAAAAAAAGGCAAAATTACCTGCAGTTTTTTGATGTGTTTCTCTTGTTTCATCTTTTCAATGAACTCCAGGTCATTTTGTGTCAACTTGTATCCCTCCATCCCTTTCAGCATCGAGTTGGGGTCATCGACTGGAATATTTGCTGAGCAGACTGAAAATCAAACATATGAAACATTTAAAAAAAAAAAATAGATTCACAGGGGGTTTCACATTTGTCAAAGTTTCACTACAAAACAGTGTGAACATAGAACCAAAAAATTCAATTTCATAAGCAATCAAACTCGGACACTAGCTGAAAGTTATATTAGTGGCATATGTACTAAAATGTGAGTATGCTCTCTTGAAATGAGCTTTTCTACGGCTTTATGGCACTCACTTGTTGAACCAGTGCGGGACCTTTGTAATGTGTCCTTTGTCTGTGAATAATTAATGTCCATGGTCCTGTTTAAGGTAGATGATAGCTGCTGTTGGGAACCTGGATAAAAAGGGTGAAGCACCAGATAAACCAGGCACAGATGCACAAGACACTTCTGGTTACAGTTACTTTAACCTGGCCGACGTGGCAACCAGTCTCAATTTGCATTACACAGATCAACAATCAACTCTAAATGTACCTCTGTCGCTAACGGCAACTGCCAAAATATATTCCCACTGGCATATTTTCCCAACTCAGCCTCTGTATGCAACAGCATAATCAACTAATCCCACAGAATGCAGAGGTAAAATCCATTTTTATTGTACAGGACTATTCTGTTCATCTTTTGTAAGAAATCAGATTGAATTGATTTAATAAAAACCTCAAATGTAAACCACAAAATTTAAGGCTTTTAAATGAATTTGACTTTCTTTAGCAGATCCAACAGCACTCTTTTGATGCCACTAATGTACTCTGAGAGAGAAAAAGCAGAGCTCCAATCCCCCTCTACAAATTAAAACCACCTCCTTTCCATCAGAGAGCCCTTTCAGTCACTGCTGTACTGTGTTATCTCTTGATAATTTAGATTTTATTTTATTCTTGACAGCTTCGGTGATCATTCATGTACATTCAGGACCCTAGAGCACCTTGAAACCTGGTCCAAACCCCTATGTCCAATTCCAAAAAAGCATCAAAATACGATTTCTTTGCTCCGTCACCTTTTGGAGACGACAACAAAGCAGAGACATCACAGCAAGCAGGTGAATAGTCATGACTGTGTATTCATCACTCACCCTGTTTCTGTTCAGGAGTGTTGAAGTCGAACGTCCTGTCGGGGTCAGAGAATAGCTGATCTTGATCTGCCTGCTGAGAAGGGAGAAGATAAGGGAATTGATTACCTGTCATGTACTGAAAAGACTTGGAAAAGACTCTTTGAATGTCAGCTGAATTGTTTCTATTCTGCCCACCTCCATATTCTGCTGCGGTTCCACTGTGGGAAGACAAGTGCCATCCATCAAATCTTCACTGCAAAAATCCAACTGTCTCTTTACCTGGCACAGAGGAGGGGTCCTGGTGAGCTGTCTGCCTGATGGAATAAAATTTCCACTATACCTGCTTTCTGTTAGAATTATGTGGCATCTGTCTGACATGTTTGAGGTTCTCCCTTTGCAACAGTATTAAAAAAAAACTCCCGATAAAAACCGGAGAGCTGTATCAAATCTCAAACCACTTGAGACAAATCTTGCCAGTTCAACACACTAGATCTCTATGGCTTCCTTGCCCCATGTTCCCTTTGGTCTGAAGAGGAGCTGTGTCTTCCCAATCACTGGATTATTGGTTACACCTGTCCCTGCTGCTCAGAAGCGGCTGATTCCTCCTTTTGACCAGCAGATGGAGACAAACTCTAACAGTTTTGAAGAAATGTAGAGGTGGAGGCCACTAGTGTTTTGAATGCAGCTTTTTAATTTGGGAGACATGGTGGACACATGGTAGTTTAGTGAGTAAAGTACAATGGAAGTAACATAATGAAAAATGCTGTATAGTTTAAAGGTTTAAGAGCAATAATCGTCATTATTATTATTATTGTTATTATTAATTATAATAAAATATGACTATCATCACCACCACTACTTCTATTATTACTACTACTACTATTACTACTGCTACTGCTAGTATTAGTAATGGATGTCTTGGTGGCTCAGGTGGCAAAGTATATATAGCAGAACTGCAAAAATAATCTTTAAAACATAACTGTAACTGTATTGCAGTGTGCTTAACAAGATAACAACGTGGTATAAAACAAAACAGTCTTATTAACAAAACATCATATAAACTTTATATGATGGAGCCACAAGTCTTCCCTGTATAATATAAAGGGAAGACTTGTGGCTCCATTAAGAATCCATTAAAAGCAGTTTAGTAGAAATGGCAAAAGACTATGTAGCAGAAATGTAATCATACAATACAAATTTAGGTAAAATGCTGCATCTGGAGCTCAAATCTGTAATTTTTGCTCTTTTTACTCTCATTGAAAGATAAGGTCCTGATACTGTATGTTGAGTGAGTTTCATGGCTCCGGTGCCTATGTATCCCATTCAAAGTCCCTTGTGAGTTTTCAAAACTGTGCTGTTGTTACTCAGTAAGTAGTGCTGTGACTGTTGAGTTCTGACAAGCGGAGGTTTTGGAGATACAAAACTTTCATCTCACATCAGTGAAACCTCTTCTGCAGCTGAGGCACGTTATAAAGACAAGACGTGACTTTTTTTTGTTTCTGAAGGAAAGCCACATCATAGTCAGGCAAAGACAGACAGACAGACAGTTGTACAGACAGACAGACAGACAGACAGACAGACAGACAGACAGACAGATAGCAGATAGACAGACAGACAGGAGACCTAGATACAGAATAGCCAGATAGCCAACCAAAACTCCCAGCTATCTTTAAACCGGTGTTGCGGGTGTCACACTGCCGGTCCCACATGTTCTGTGGAGCTCCAGGAACTCAAGATGAGAGTGAGTGCTGAGTCGTAAATACCTCTGTTTTTAAACTGTCCGCTCCCATAATGCCCAGGGAGAGAGGAAGGAGGAAGAGGGGAAGAGGGCGTGTGTGTGGGGAGGCTGTAAATTGGTGCTTTATGACAGCAACTTGGCATATATTAATAGCCTGGTGGAAAAGATTTGCATGGTTTTACATTGCACCTAACAAATCTTTGCCTCAATAAAACAATCACGCTTTTCTTTCCTTCTACATATCAGCAAAAAGTATCTGTAAGTGTGGCCACCGCTGCTGTTTGTTGAATATTTGTCTTAAGGTCTTTTTAGTTAAGATGAAATATTTAACAGCTTGTGAGCTTGAAATTTGAAGTTTCTATCTGGGTCAAGTGCAGCTCAGAGACTATTGAGCATCAAAGATTTGACATCCCAGCTGGCAAAACTGTTACGTACTTTCTATCTTTTTAAATATTTAACCCCCAAAGGTTCTTTTATGAAGCAAAATTACACCACGCGGGCATAAAGATCATGAATATGTGGATAACTCAATCGTGATTAAAAAAAGTCCTTATAAAGACCTTATAATTCCAAGTTCACAAACTTTCAGCTCCTGGTGAACTGAGTGTTAAGATTTGATTTTGGAAGCAGTCATGATTGCATCCTTTGTATTGGAAATGATGAGAAACAGAAGCCAGTCTGGTAAACACAGGTCACTGGTGGATACACAGCATATTTTAGCATAAAACACACCGTACTTTGTCTTACAGAATGTCACAAAATACACTTTCAGTTCCCAGTATCCATTATGGGAAATCTAGTTATTTTCAGCATTATATTACATGCATGAAATTACTTAAATGAAGGGAGAAAGAATGAATGTGAAGGATGCAGCAATGCTTAAGTACTTTCTCCTGTAAAGTGTAAGGTTTGTGAATGTACATACACACACACACACACACACACACACACACTCAAACCCGACTTCCACTTACATCCTTTGACAGCTTGCGAGCTCATTCACATTCACACACAGCAAATCCAAATTGGCCATTGCGTCCTGTAAAAGCTCTCCAGTGCCGAGGGAAGCGTCCCAAAAAGGCCATTTACAGCTGCTCCAACATGTATAGTGTATTGAACGGGCCAGGCAGGCAGGTCGTAAAGAGACTGACAAAACAGCACCCTGGTGGCACTGTGTGTGAGACAGAGTGTGTATTAGAGAGAGAGACAGGTGCTCTGAGATACTGGAGCCTGATGTGAGATGGGTTGGTGCCATTGACGTGCTAGAAAGGTGTGTTTACCCTCAAGAAAAATGAAATTTAGTTCAATATGGAGAATCTGCTTGGGCCAGTTGTCTAATGAAAGTGTTTCCATGGGTATGTCAATGATTGTGTGACTGTCTCAGTTTACTAAAGTAACATGGAAAGCCAAAGACACACCCACTTAGCATGTAAGTAATGGATAAAAAAAACCAAAAAAAAAAAAAAAACAAGGTAGGTAAGGATACACACTCTCTAATATGCAACCAAAAGGTTCTCGTCTATGTAAAATTACACCTCAAATGCTTTGTCATGATGATGTTTTTTTTACAATGATGATGATGGCAGTGATGACGATGATGTGGATTACAACAGCGATTGATCAACAAAACACTTCATCTTAGTTTCCACCAAAACGTGTTGCACAATGAGGAAGATTATGAAACAAAATATGACAGATGTGGCAAATCCAGAAGAAGTCTGACTCAAGGCTTACAGCAAACACTTAAAATTCTGAATTTACTGTTGCAATCACATTGTATGTCAGTGTTGCCACTTGCATTGGATGCACATTGATATCAAATGAGTTCATGTACATGTAGCATATTGAGGAGGGCCATAAACATGACTGAACGTTGATAGTTAGTACATAATCACTCCTGAAACACATTTAAATTGCTTCAATATGAGGCTATAACTACACTCTCTAAAGCCATTTTAGAAGGCCTAAAGGAATTTTGTACATAAATACGTAATTATAAAATTCATAAATTATATAAATGCCATATATTTTGACTAGAATCAAAGTAAACTAACTACCTCACTATGGCAATGGATGAATAGAATGATATTCCTGGAGGGTAACTTGACGGGATACCCCACTATCACCCCCCTCCCCTCCCACACACACACACACAAACGTCTACACATACATACATACACACACACACACACACACACACACACACACACACACACACACACACACCACACACACACACACACACACAGCCATCTGCTGGTGATGAGAGATGGGTAGGTGGAAACTTCTAGCCCTGCACTTTCTTGCCGTGCCGCTCGGAGCTGTCACTGAGGTTAATTTTGTGATGTTTGTGATTAGTGGCTGGGGTTCGGTTACCGTACGCCTCAGGAGCTGCGCTATAATATGTCAGGACTCGACAATGATGTGTGTTTTGCGTGCGCGAGTGTGTGTTTTTGAAGCTTTAGCTCAAATTCCCAGCGATGTGTTTTCCTCGATCGTCGCCAGTCTCAGATCTACGTTAAACCGGCTGGTCGGGTCTAGTCTCAGCGTATGTCTTGTTGCTCATATCCAGACCGTAAAGGCTTTGTTAGGCACATTTCCTCTTTCTCATGCAACTTTCTTATGCAAACTACTTCAGCACTTGAAAGCATAATTTGGCCAAGGTATGCTCATGCACTTTCCCATCAGCTGACAGGAGTTGGCGTTCGCTGTCAGGGAGGTAACTGTATCTGAGTAAGGATCATACCCAATGGGACATAAACGACCAGCTGTTTATACTGTAAAAGTGTGGTGTAGGTCATAGAAATTAAACTGGTGTCAATCAATATTTGTTTCAGGAAAGCACCGTTTTGATACAGGCAAGCCAGGTATGAATTTTGACTCACATACTTTTTGTATTGTCTGTATATAACAAGGTCTACTGTACTTCTTTGCCTACATTGGATGTGAAATTTCTATCACACATGTATGCCCTCTAGTTCCTTTACATAGCTCTCAAATTGGATGACGTACTGTAGCTGCCAATGAAATATGTCAACACAACACAAGCATTAAGCATCGCGTCCCCAAGTCGTAAACCTGAACCGTCAGCAGGCTGCCGTGTGCCAAATGTGTAAGTTAAACTGGAGATGACCAAAACATTGCTGAGCTCATAGGGATGTGTGACTTTGAATGCAGAGAGAAGTACACACACACACACACACACACACACAGTTTGGTTTGATTATGGCATATTGTTTAGCTGTGTGTTGTCTATATAATGTTCAAACTAGCTAACACTGCATCAAACAAAAAACATGTTTCATGCATTGTTGGTCCACTTGGCTGTGATAATTCCTCGAGCTGACATATTGGCATATTGTTGTCTTTTGTCTGACATTATGCAGCTGGTTTCAGCGAAGCAATCTGATTGGTTAAAAAGACACAACTGTGCTGGTAATGGACCCTTTTCACAGCAGCTACTTTGATGTGTGATAGCAGGTCACAGGTGTAACTAATCACATTAATGATGGTTCTGTTCCATTTAGCCATTCCAATGAGCCGGCATGTGGAATGGAACCATCTTTAATGTTATTAGTTACACCTGTGTTTACTCTACTAGATAGCATAGATAGCTGTGCTCACAGAATCTGTATGGATAAAACGGCCTTTCCAATGTTTTCTATGGTATTTTGGCTAGTAAACCAAAAAATGGCATCTATGGTTAGTTGCTATGGTGACAACGGAAGTTTGGCCAGTAAGGCCGTAAAGTGTGTCACACCGACTGCCACACAGCGTGAGTGGGTTAGCTTTGTAGTGTTACAAGACTATCGTTTAATGAATAAAATGTGACGACTTACCAACAGTAATATAGAGCGATTAAACCCAGTCGGTCCAAAAATCACTGAGTAGCCTCCCTGCTGACAGCAAAGCGTCTGTGACTTGCGGTAAGTCGGTTTAGACGCAAGCTAGCCCAACAGTACCATGGATGTTTTAAATTATCGAACGGTAGAAAATTGGCGCCGCTCCAACCATCCAGGAGTGTTGATTCGAATGGGAAAGGCCATTCTATCCATTCAAATTCTGTGGTCTTTCCCATTCATGCCTCTCCCTGGTCTATAGTAACACACACAGTATATGCCAATTTAATATCACACAGGCATTGTTCTCTCACTGCAGAGCTTTGCAAACCTCCATACGCTGCCCTTGTTGCTGTTGTGCTTTGAATTGCTAGGTGGGCCGTTTCAAGCAAATAGGGTCAGCTGTCCCTCGAGCTTGTGCTTGTATATACAGTGTGATTTCTGAACTGCAGAGTGGGCTGTTTCATGCCAGAACTGAGGTCAGTGAGACATGATGAGAAAGTAGATGTTGTGGGTCAAGTGTAAGCCTTAGTATACATGCAGTGTCAGTTTAGTATGAGTGTAGTGTAGGTGGGTTAAGGGTCTGATCACACCCCACTCTTCTAGCATTCAACCCAAGTTCCCATGTAAGCGCTCACCCTACTTTAAAAGGTTCAAGTGAGAATTAGCTTCCCATTCCAGTCAGAACAGCTGAGTCACTCCTCATCTTCCGTCGTAGGCTGAAAACTCCTGTTTTCTCACGTATCTCACGTCATTCTCTCCCCGCTGAATCATCTCCCCTCTCTTCCACTCACTCACGTTGCTTCGGAAAATCCCTTCCAAGCATCTCCTTGGTTCTTATTTTATTGATTTTCCTGGCAAATGTGTCTTACTTTTCTTTATGGTCAAAGGAATACTAACCATAGCACTCCTTACAATTGGTAGCATGTCATTTGGGAGTCTAGGAATTTAAGTTTATTCTACTGTTGGAAGTTGCACTGGATAAGTCTCAGCTAAATGTCTCAAATGTAAATGTAAACATACTAGTGCATGGGATAGTATGTACTGATCCTGTGTATTGGAAAATAAGCAAAAACGCAATAAATAAAGCAAAAATGCAAAGTGAATCCTCTTTACAATTAGGGGGAAAACTGCTGACAATGAGCACAGATCGGTGTGTCGCAGCAAACAGGGCATTACTGCAGGTGAAAAGTCAGAAAAGTGAGCTTGTTCCTGAAAGGTCGCTGGTTCCACTCCCTGGAGTGGCTGGGAAAATCTGGGCAGAGCGAGCGAACAAACAACAGTCTCACTTCTTTATCTCTCACCAATTCACCCTCAATCAGTTAAGGCACTCAGCTCCAGTTTAATGGTGATATAGTAGTATTGGGCTGTTCCCAGGCTTGAGAGTGTGTAACGGAGCAATTGTAAAGCACTCAACAAAGGCTGTCATGCTACACACGTACACACACACACACACACACACACACACACACATACAAAACACACTACACCTGGGTAAATAAAGGTATAAAAAGACTTGGCCGGGAGATTTATGGCAGAGTGTCAAGGAGAGGAACCAGTGACAGCTGGAAGACTCTGGCTGGGTCTTGACGCAATTCAAGTCACACACACACACACACACACTCACTCATGCATGTACACATACACACAAATCAATCCTTATTTGGTTCCAAGTCGCCTTGGTCCAATATTTTTCTCATTCTGTTGCAGTGCACAAGCACAAACAGCCTCATTTGAACCAAAGGCTTTGAATAGACAAACTAATTCGTTTAAAAGCAGTTTATTTTAGCACGAGCTTTGCATGCCGTTTAAAGCCAAACAATGCCCATAACTCTATTATGGCTCTGACCTCTGCTGGGCGCTGAGAAAGACATTGCCTGGGGCTCGACTGTCTGTGACCCTCCTGTCCCGGTTCACATCAGAAAGTCACCTCGTTCTTTAAACCAGTGCAGCGGGTCAGGACTCAGACGTCACACGTCTACTTTTGGAGCAACAGCCCCCCTCCCACATGACTAGAGTGATAAGTGCTTTTATGCATCTTGGTCCTTGGGCAAGTTCAAGCTAATATATTGTATTGCGCAGCGAGAGGGCTGGGACACACAATATTCAGTGAGTGCACAAATAACATATTGTGCAAATTCAGCAGGTTCATAAAGGTCCTTTAAAAGGCTTTTTGTTACAATGAAAAATGATCCAGAGCAACAACACGAGAACCTCATCAAGTCTAGTTTACAGTGCATCACATACCTCAACTGAATGTACTGAATGTACTTTGACTAATGCCAAAGTGTTATATATCTGGAAAAGGAATACATTATTTCAGTATTTAGAATAGGCATTTGGCACTACTTTTTCTTAAGTGATACAGTGGTCATTACACCTTTAAGGCTAAGTGATACATCAGCGTAGGGATACCTGTGTGGTTGAATTTGCTCTTGAACAGTAAAGAAACCCAAACTGTATCTTGTGGTTCAATTCGGAAACACAACACAAAGTGTCGTAAATGATTGCTGCGTCCATCAGAAACATTGTCGCATGTGACACATAACATTTTATCCAAAGCGCCTTAGTATCATGAGTGCAAACATTTGTTTTAGTATGGCTGACTGCAGGGCGAAAGGAATGCCCAACTTGGCAGTTTTGATGCCATTTTTATTTTTCATTTTCCCACCCAGCACCGGAGGAAATATCTAAATTTCCTCCCCCCCTCGGTCTCTCTGTCTCCCCTGGGACAGTCACAAACTCCCAAGGGCTCAGTCCGCTGTCAAGGGCCATATGGTACAGTCAGAGCTGTGTGTGTGTGTGTGTGTGTGTGTGTTAGAGAGGGAGGGGGGGGGCTGTGGCTCAAGGTGTCAGAAGGGAGGGTGGTTTAAATTTAGCTGCAACAGGGCTGATATCTGCATGGAAGGTCCTGTCTCCCCCTCTGCTCTCTCTCTCTCTCTCTCTCTCTCCCCTCTCTCTCTCTCTCTCTCTCTCTCCTCTCTCTCTCTCTCTCTCTCCTTCTTCACCGTCCCCAGCCACAGACATCATCACCACTCACACACACACACACACACGCACAGCAGCTCCCTCAGTCTGTCAGGAGACGCGCTTCTTCCTCGTCTCCTCCTCTTCCTCCTCCTCTCCTCTCCTCTCCTCTCCTCTCCTCTCCTCTCCTCTCCACCTATCGCTCCACCTGGATTGTAACCGAGGCCAGCTGAGGACAGAGAGGAGAGAGCGGGGACTGTCACCGGCGGGAGGGAAGGCAGAGGGAACTGTGGATTCACACTGAGGATAACGCTCTCCTCTCAGCCGGCGGGCTGAAGGCACAGCCAGTGGCACTGCAGAGGCACGACAGCAGACTGGGCTACAGCTTCGCTACCAGAGGTAAGACCGGAGCCTGGCAGGGAGCGGATTTGTGTTGCAGTCAAAATGACGCGTGTGTGTGTGTGTGAGTGAGTGTGTGTTAAAGTGTGCGCGCTTGGATGTGTGTTGTTTAAACCTTGACATAACCAATATTTCAGCTCATTTATTTTGGAGCTAAGTGTGCAAATGCAAATGCTAAAGGTTGTGTGTGCGTGTGTGTGTGTGCATGTGTGTGTGTGTGTGTTTGGAGGCAGTGGTGGTCAGCATTTTGGAATATCACCTGCATGGTACATGTAAAAAGCTAGTAATACTGAAATCCTGGGCAGATCCTGACTTGATGTGAGCAATTTTACGTCAAATATTCTTAAAGACTCACTGCTGTTCAGCCTTGCATCAGAAATGTTTCCAGTATATGCATTTCCTTAAAACTGTTTTTAGCACTTTATTTTATTATGTGTGGATTTCTGATAGGACGCAGCCCATACTGTGAACAATAGCCTGAAGTACAGATGCGCTGACACGTCTAACTGCTGTTGAGTGGATTTGCAGAGCAGTTAGTGAACTAGTAATCTATGGTTGTGGCAGCGTTGCAGTGAGGTTGTAACTAATTAGACAGAGAGAGAGAGATTAGAGACCAGGAGAGAGACTACAGGAGGCATCCAGGGGCACATGCATGTCTGCTGATCTTAATTTCATCTAATTGAATTGAATTTGCTCTAACTGGATTTGCCTTTATGTGGCCAGGTTTGCCATCTGAGACAGAACATCTGAACCATTTGATTTTGATTGCAACCGCAGAGGACAAAGTTTTATAGCAATCATTTGTTATCATCACTCTTATTTTTATCCAACACTTTTTAAATAATGCACACAGGTTCTCTCTGTGCATAGAACAAGATTATATGGCATATGAGTCTATTTTTGGTGACTGATTTTTTGTTGAAAAAGATGTGAATGAATTCAAAGTCGTACGAATTCGCTGAGCGGAGCATAACCCGATATCGGCCCCGGCGGTGGCGATGGGCCCCGGCAGTTTAATTTGCACGCCACATCAAAGCGGCGGTGATAATTCATCCGTTTCTGCGCGGCGATACTTAAGTCTTGTGCGGACACTGGAGTTGCACGACGGGCCCATATTGCTGGCCGCCAGGGAATTTCCAAAGGGCAGCGTGTCCATGAGAACCCACAGCAGTGACATACAGTATCTAACTGCAGCGAGGGGGGGGGGGGGGAGGGAGGGTGGGGTTGGGTGGGTGGGGGGGGTTCAAGTTACCCAGGCCTTCACCCATGTCTCAGTTTGGAAACATCCTAGGGGGAGAGGGAGAGAGAGACCAGACAGACAGACAGACAGACAGACAGAGAGTCAAATGTCATGCCAATAAAGCCTTTTGAATTGAATTGAACTGTGAGAGGGAGAAGAATGGAAAGACAAACAGAGAGACAGATTATTATTTTCCCCTTTGGCTTAAAAAATAAAAATACCAAAGCCATTGCCGTGTGCTGAGGTGGGATGTGCCATGTTGGTGGCACTGATACAGTGATGATGTGTTGGTATCTGGTGGTCAGCATAGTCAAAGAGAGATGTTACCAAGAAAAGCATTAGCGTGGCTCTCAGAGATAATCACCATGTATTGTGGTTTGAGGTTACAGACACTTTATAAATAAAGAAGAGTACAAGTCTTATGGTTGCATTTTATAGTTTCTGATTTTTCACTTTGATCGTGTCATAGTTGAAATGTGAGTTTTCATTTTATAGTTTTATATTTCCTATTACCTTTCCTGTATTATTTTTATTACCTTTCCTCTACTTCTTTGGCATTGTTCCGCCAACTGCTGCTGTGGCACCTGAATTTCCCCCAGGGGATCAATAAAGTGCAATCTTATCTTATTTTAAGATATGAAGAGTTTCCTTCCAAAATGAGATATTCACCATTAAAGTGCCACTTATACTCTCTTACAAAATGATTGATAGCACCACATAAAGCAAGTTAGGGAGGAAAGTAGATAATTTATGCCCTAGGTTGACAATAATAACACTTCCAGATTTAATCTTCGAGATATCCAATGATGAAATTCAAGTACAGGTTTTTATTTCCAGAATGGGTATGAAGCTTTTTGGAAATGAACTCTTCAAATCTTTCTTAAACCAGGGCACGACATGTCCGTTCCTGGTTGCTCCCCACATCATAAGAGCAAAAGCATGCTTCACTGAGCCTGGGCTGAATAAACTCAAATTGGGTCCTGGGGTGAAAAAACTTTAATAACTCCCGCTGTGATGAAACATTCCCTCGTATGCCCTCGTGGCAAGACGCCCACTGATCTCCCTCCTGTGAGCAAATATTTGGTGTGACAGAAGGACGGGCCCGGCACGCTCCAGATGCAGCTTTAAAAGGCTTGGGACCAAACATTTGGCGTGTGACTGGAAGTGACAGGCTAATCTGTTTAAGTACGTACAGTAGCGGGACAGAGACCCTTTAGCCTTCTGCTGCTGGTAATCCGTCGTAAGACAGGGAGGTGGACGCCAGACGGACTCATGGGCAAGTTTAGGGTGTATTAGGATATATTTGTAAGGTCACAAGAATTGAAGTGTGAATGAAGTGTGAATGTTTGTATGAGCATTATTGGCCTTTAATTAAATATCAGATGAGAAATTGCAATATTATTGAACTCCATGCAATATTCTAAGCAATTCCTCCTTTAGGAAGCTCCTTTTGGGGTCAATTCATAAATTAACTCATCAATTCCAACTCAACTGAGGAATTGAATTGGAATTGAATTGGAAAAAACTACAGTAAACAGAATTGGAATTGAATTGGAATTTCAGGAAGTTGAATTTAATTCATTGAAATTCAGGTGAAATTCCATGTTTTTTGTTTTTTTCTTACCACATATCAGAGATTACACATAGTGATATATATACTGTATATTATCAATACTGAATATCATAAAATGTTAAAGGAACCTTTCAGGTGGCATTTGATGCATAACATGTAATTGTAACACATACATTATGATTGAATGTATTTGTTTAACTGTCTTTTATTTGATTCATAATGTTTGATTTATAATGCTCAGTGAGTCAAGACAAACTCTCTTAGAAGTGGAATTTAACGGAATTCAATTCTGTTTCCCGTCATTCCAATTCAATTCACATTCTGTTTCCTTAGAGCTGGGTGACATTCCAATTCCAATTCCAATTCCAATTCCAACTCCAGGAACTGAATTGGAATTTACCATGCATTCTCAATTCAATTCACAAATGGCCCCAACCCTGCTGAAGCAGCATGCACATGTACCTCATTAACATGTTCTCAGGTACAGCTGCACCTCTGCTGGTCCATGATAGTGAATTGACTTGATGATGTTTGTCATTTCCACTGCGCTGCACCTGCCTGCATGCTCCTTTCCTATCAGGATGATTGACAGTTTGAGGGTAGTGGGGCAGAGATCGTTAAACCAAGACTGGTATTAAGGCGGACCTCCTGACACCTTGAGCTTCGCCAGCTGCGGGTCGGATTAGACGGCCTGGCTTGGCATTACTGAAGGCGTTTGATTCACGATTCCACGCTAGCTGCGGCTGTGTGTGTGAAAACAACGAGGGTGCGAATGAGTCAAAGCGAATCCCTTCTTAATTGGCCAAAAAACATTCCAACCTTGTAGGAGAGATCAAACGCTGTTGAGATCCGGCCTCAAAATCTGTGATGATCAAAATCTGCTTTTAAATATTTTACAAGGTCCAAGTTTTTCAGTTATCTCAATGTGTTTGTTGCCCTGAATAAATCATGGCAAAAATACTGACCTGAAGCACAGTAGCGCTGCATGTTGTTGAGGTGCTTGATGATTCCTCCTGTCTCAGTTGGGGGGGGGGGGATTAACAGGACTTTTTCATGGTTCAGCGTTCTTATATTCCCATCATCACATCTTGACAGAGGACCCAGAATTCCCCCTGGCAAACGCTCAAATCACATGATATGAGTGGTGAGAAGTTCATGGGTCGTAACTGTCATTCTGTCCCGTTAACATGTGGTGGCTGGCAGTGGCTCCTGGTATCAGGGGTGTTATGACCAAACCCCCCACCCTCTGCCGCCCTCTGCCCCGGGTCCAAGCCTCCATCTTTGGCAAGCGTGAGCGCTGCTGAGGTGTCCTTGAGCAAGACACCGAATCAGAAAAGAGTGTTTCACTGCCAGGATCAATAAAGTGTCACATTACATTTGGGATGAGGATGTTATGAAAACCAGGTCCAAAGCATTCACCAGAATTCCTGAGTGCTTCATCCATCTTGCACTGAGCTGATGAAATCTGTTGTTGAGTTGAGTTAACATCAGTTCATGCCAAAGGAATACACTATATCATAAACATATTTTAAACACACTGTTTTGTTCTTTTAAAATGGATGAGCATGGTGGCATCATTTCTCTTAGGCCATCATAAAAATGATTTAGAGCCATGCGATATTATGATTAGAATCTGCTGGACTCCACAGTGATCAAAGTCTCGGTGTCTTTGATTTCTAATTAATTTATTACATAGAAGGAATCGGAGCGGAAGATGACAGAGGCAGAATTTCAAAGCCTGGCTAAGAGCGTGGGGCTTCATTTGAATTCTTTAAAGTCTTTCATCTCCTTGTAAGATTTGCTTGATTTCACTAAAGTCTCTGGGGAGATCTGAGCTTGAAATGATTTACCATTTGCGACACATGCATATGAATTTTCTGACGGATGAAATAAGTAACTTTTGTTGACAAAATGATAAAACGATTACAGACTGGATGTCGTATTCTGCTGTAAGGATGGCAGGGTTGTGAAACTATACAGAACCAGAATCAGACTAACTTTTAATTGTCAACTCCAACAAATTAGTTTGCTTCAGTGTGACTGGTACAGACAAACAACTAACACAGTTCTTAGGAACGCATGGTTTAAGGGTTATTGTACAAAATACTCAGTTTATGACATACAATTAGACACAAGACAAGTTAAAGTTGTGTTTAACTTACAGGCAACTAAAGACCCACAATTAAAAGAGGACAGTCTGGTCTTTTGATTTGAATTACGCTGCAGATGGTTTACAGCAGAAGACTAAGTTTAGCTACCAGTTTGAATATTTGTGTTTTGGACTATATTTCTGGACAGTCCAAACACAGCTAAAGGTCACGGGGGTTTTGTCTTGACTTCTGTGAGCGTGGGAAAGGGATGTAAACGAAATGAGAGAGGGGTTTGGTTTAATATAGTTTAGTTGTCCGCCACGTGATGAAATTGTGATATTTCAGGTTACATCTCAGACACCACTGGTCTGATTTTGACAAAACTTGGAGGAATGATGCAGCTTCTCACTATCCCAGCGTTTAAAACATTATACTGATTGGCTTTATGGTGGCGCTATAATCAAAGGTCAAAATGTTTAACTCAAACATGAATTCGACAAAACTTGGAGGAATGATACATTTTGGCACTGTGTTCTCCTACACCATAAATCCAATTGACACAAAGCTACACACATCCAGCTATCTTTACAAATTACACTGATTGGCCTAATGAGCACTGCTGGTGCAATTTTGATGAGACTCAGCAGGATGATGCATCTTGTTACTGATTGGCCCAAGGGGTGCCTGCATCATTTGTGGGGGACGACTTGTTTACTAGTTTAGTTTAGTTCGACAATGAACACACGACACTTGGCCATTATAAAATCATCCAGGACGGCATCCAAAAAAGCAATAGATATACAATAGCAGTGGCAAGATAGCGACATCATTCAATAAACAGTGATGAAGTATGGAGTGGCTGGAGCGGGGTCGACCGGTGCAAGCAGGCCTACAGAGCGTGGATGGAGAGACACATGGCGTTCCCCTCGGACCAGTCAGGGTGTTTCAGTCCCGGGGATCCAGTTTCCCTCACAGAATACCAAGCGCTCAGAGCTCTGGGAAAAGAACACTATATATACCAGGAGAGAAACGCTAATGTTGTCCAACATCAGCCGCTCGCTCTCTCTCTCTCTCTCTCTCTCTCTCTCTCTCTCTCTCTCTCTCTCTCTCTCTCTCTGCCAGACCTGCCAGGGTTCTGCTGTCAAGTGCAGTCCAGTCAAAGCCAGTCAAGGCTGATCTATTTGTACAGCAGGACATACATCGAAAGATCGGTTGCAAGGTGCTTTCGCAGAATCCATTCCCACAAGACAAGAGCGAGTGAAGGCGCACAGCAAGAGAGGCAGTGGCACACAAGTGACTATAAAAAGGGAAAAGTCCATATTAGGAAGAAGTGTGGACTGGGCCGGGGGGGGGGAATGTGCTCTTGATTCCACCATTTCGTAGATGTTTGTGGAGTCTTTTTATTTCTCTGCCATACATTAGCATGTGTCACAGTACTTCAGTGATCTTGTATCGGAGAGCAGAACTTTATTTTTATGTGTACAATGTGATTTTGCCAATGTTATATTGCCATCAATTTATTTGATAAAACACATTGTGGATGGACATTCCCTTCTTTTTATGTAGTATTTTATTGCTGACACCGTCCTTGACTTTGACTCGATTTCTCCACTTACCCAGAGTGCAGTGTTTTCCCCAGGTGTGTCGCTAAAGAAACAAGCTTGATCCCGGGTGCATAAACAATTCACACACAGTGTAGCTTGGGTTGTGTTTGTCGGTGTCATTTTGGTATGAATTTTGCTCATCCAGAAATGCAGTAAATAAGCTCCATTAAAAGAAAAAATTCTGGACCTCACTAATATCTAAACCCTGGCTACGGCCCCGAGTGTGACAGTGTGATTTGTTGCTGTAGACACAGTACCTGCTCATCTCCATAGAAGTGTAAAAGTGAGTAATGCTTGTGCTGCATCGGTACAACATGGACCATTAGTGATGGATGATAGCTAAGAGGCTACATTTTCTGTGTGAAAATGCCGTGTCATGGAATCCAGGCTTGGCATCAAGATGGATGTGATCATTCAGAACTACACACCAGTTGGAGATTGTAGCACAGCTGCTGTTTTGTGAAAGCCACCATGCATCATCACTCAAGTTTTGACGATCCAATTTTTCTTTGAATTGATTACATTGATAAAGTTTACATTGTCTTTAATATACAGGGTAAGATCCATAAGCTATGCTCAGACTGTAATCTCAAATCCAATTTTTTTGCATATCTAATATAAGTAATATCAGCAACAAAACACATGGAATCCGATCTTTTCCGATTTTCAGGTTTAAACCATATTCGTAGGTGGCTTGAAATGTGATTCCAATCGCATCTCTGAAAATACAACTCAGCCTGACCACTCAGATCAGATTTCAAGTGTGTTTTTTTCTGTCACTCCCCTTGCGACACGTATTTGACTTCACACGTTGCGACAATTGCGATCAGAAACACCAATCAGATTTGCCCGGTGTCTGATCTGTTGAACTCATTGTACACTTAGAGAACGGCATGGTACTCACACTGCAAATGAGGATGATTTTTCACTTCATGGAAATAAGAGGTTTCCATCTGACAGCAGCCATATGTACCTGTCAGAATGGATCAAGTTTTGTTCCGCTCCAACCACCGCCACA
Organism: Centroberyx gerrardi; assembly: GCF_048128805.1. Taxonomy (NCBI): domain Eukaryota; kingdom Metazoa; phylum Chordata; class Actinopteri; order Beryciformes; family Berycidae; genus Centroberyx; species Centroberyx gerrardi. The sequence continues at coordinate 8,860,501 of NC_136017.1, forward strand.
CTCCACCTATCAGCCCATGTGCAAAAGGTGTAGAGTAAATATGGTGGAATTCTTTTTAATTGGCATTTCTGCTTTATTAGATAGGACACAGTGGAGAGAGACAGGAATGATGGAGAAAATGAAGGGATTATAGGTAATATACTGTAGCTCTAACTAGATTTAAACACACTACATCGCAAATACATGTTACTTTGCATTTTTAATGTATTGATTTCTTTTGAAAATGTAGGAGGAAAATGTCAGCTGTCATTTACATCGATAAAAAAGAAGAAGCAATAAATAGACACCAACAATATGGCAATTATAACACATGCATTATCAGCTTGGCTTTAAATGAATTGCTGTAATGTGTGTTTTATATATCCTGTGAGCGCAGCGTAGGCGAAAAGCAGGTAGTTAAAATTAATGTGCAAGTTAACAATAAAGATCTCATACTCAAAGTTAATGGGCATAGCAGAACGGTGCACAGAATTCATTCATCACTCAAAACAAGGCATCGACTGGTGTAAGTAGACTGATATTATTATGTTGCCAAAACTCAAGTATGAGGGCAACTGATGAACAGATTTTTAACCCCGGCTCTCTCTTTGTTTCTTGATGCTAGGAGCGTTAGCCATCTACACTGCCCCCGAAACTGCCAGTGTGTCACCCCCCTTACTTTTTATTCACTGCCTTTATGGTGTGGTAAATATACAGCAAGGGCCAAGTGAACCTGGATTCCTCTATGAGCTATTTGTCGGGCCTGATGCTTTCCATGATGCAGCAGAAAGTTTGAGGGTGGAACACAGCACCGTGTGCGCAAGGCATTCCACAGCAGCTACAGCCTCGCTTACATGTCAGACAGATTACCATGCTCCTTTGAAGGGTTTCGTTCCAAATATAGGATCTCTTTCTATTTGAAAAAGCTTCAGTTGACAAAATGATTTTTGGAGGTAAAACTTAATATGCAATTTTGGTAAACCATACCAAACCCACCTTAATGCAGATCCCTTGCATGGCCTGGTTCTGAGCATTATGTAAATGTGACCAACAGTATCAGCAGGTGGCATATAGGTTTTATTGAGCCTGTCCTCCCCCAAAAAACGACCCCATAGGTCGTTTGTACAAGCAGCTTATTACGACCTATAGTTACGTTTTAAAGTTCAGCGACCTCTGGCGGTCGTGTAAATAACGACAATGTGCTACGTTGGTCTGCGTCCACGTCACGTGACTGTCACGTTTCTCTCTCAACATTGAAGTAACACGGTGGAAAGTGAGGGTGTTGTGGCCAGGGATGGCGGATGGGTGTATACGTTTCCTTCGATGTCGGTGACCGGGGTTCGATTCCCAGCGTTTCCAAATTTAACCATGACCAAACCATTTTCCTAACCTTAACCAAGTTGTTTTAGTTGCCTAACCATAACCCAAGTTGTTTTCATTTCACATATTTTTGTGAGATCATGTTAGTTGGAAACGCTCCTGTGGGTCGTTTTCATTTCACGTATTTTTGTGAGATCACGTTGGAAACGCTCCTGTGGGTTGTGTTAGAGGGTAGGAACAAATGACCTATGTGGTCGTACGGGTTGGAGGACTTGTTGGTTTTATTATTACACGTTGCATAGCACACTAGAGCATGCTAGCAACTGTTGATCTAACACCGCATGAGTTGACAAAATGTTGCACCGCAGCAAAAAACAGCAGTTTTAAGGGTCCTATAGCTTAGCTGGCGTGACAGCAGTGCATTATGTAAACCAAACCTTTACTGAGCTCAGTATCACTTCCCAACCTCAACATGAACCAGTCACAGCTCACCGCTATTTCTGCATTGTATTCTCACCAGGGAGTCGGCTTTGGTTGTGAAATTCTTGGCATTTGCAACATGATTAGATGTAAAGCTACACAGGTGGCAGCCCGATGCTAAATATGCACAGGAGAAAAAATAAATGTCCCCAGGATAGCCTGTTACGAACACTCAAACTCCCATTGTTGCGCCTCTGTGTGCTATGGCGTTGCTATAGAAATGGACCCTACAGCTGAGAGCAGAGGGGCTTAGTGTGGCTTTGTGACTTTGCGTGGCTCTGGCATTCGCTAAACGACAGGGTCAATTATCAGGCTATTTTCTGACGACCCAATAACATGTTCCCTGCTCCCTCTTATTTAAGGGAACTGAGGCATGCCCAGAGCCAAGAGGAAGGGAGAAGGAGGGGACAGGGATGACAGGGCAGAGGAAAATGTGGGTGGGTGCAACGAATGCGCACTGTGGCGTTTAATTTACTCACTTTAGCGTGGACAACAATGGACAGATTTGGGAAATGTCTTCAATGGGCGTGATTTGTACTCCCTGCATACAGCTTCTTTTTATATCAGTGTCTCTTCCCTGTGTTGTGCTCCTTGGTACAGTGTGGGATCTGTGCTTGGCAGCTCCCAGTTGGGGCGGAGTGCTGCAGTGTCAGTATGGAATGGGGCCCATCGTCGGTGGGGTGAAGGAGGGTACATTACACCCATCTGCCAAGATGACTCATATGCAGTGCAGGGGGCCAAAGCCACAATACCGTAGAATTACAGTGCTTTTACAGTTTGATGTCCAAGTTGTTAGGGACAAACTGTGGCTTTTGTGTAGCTCACCCTAAAAGCATATCGCTTTTATTGCCCAACAACCTTATAACTACTCTTTTAGTTCATCTTTCCACTTGAATTGAAGGTTTGCATGGTGCTTTATGTACACAGTGAGTTACATGATCCTGTGGGCCACAAAACCAATTCAAAGTGTAGTGTGCAATTGCAAAAAATCAATCAAAAATACATGTCCGCTGATGTGAAAATAATACTTTTCTTCATTCTTCATTTTTGAGAAGTTGACTTTTTGGAGGTATGAGGTTTTCGTCTGACGTCTGATGTGCACCGATGACTCATAACTCTCTCTGAGACAGTGCACCGGGTCATAGCTACCAAACCACAGAATTACAGCACTGCCTGTAAAATTACAGTGCACAAATTTGGGGAGATCTTTGAAAAGAAAACATGATTCTGCTAGCTGAGAAGCCTTGGATGGCTGCTTGGAAGACACAGCCGCAGAACAGTACAGACAGTTGCATTACTCTCCATTTAATCTTACTGATTACTGTTTTCACATGTTGAATTCCCCTATAGTAGTTTCCCCTATAGTAGTTTTGTAGTTGGGCGTAATTTTGGTTTTGACTCCCTGTTTTGCTCCATTTTCCAGTGCTTAAAACTGTTTTTATGTGACATTTTGCTAAATTCTAATATATATATATATATATATATATATGTATATATATTTTAATTATCATCCATGTAGGTAGTTTTCTTTTTTTGGTGGCCCACTGCTGATGAATGAATATAGAGGAAACACTGTACCAATAAAGATGTATAAGAGATCTCAAATAGTAGTACAGTAATTTACTGAAGCATCTAGAACTTTGCTTTATTCTCTCTCCTATGGGGCTTTACTCTTACAATTAATCCTTTCCTTAAGTGTCATGCCTTCATATGCTGCTGTGTGTAAATGATTAAATGTCAACTTAATCTCCTGTAATAGATGGAATCTTATTATGGAATCTTATTAATTAATTGTATTATTAGTTTTATTATATTATATTTTATTTATTTATTTTCCATTTCTATTTAAACTCATGTTTTTTTTTAACTTACTCTTATTCTCACTTTTTATGTTCAGCACTTAGAGTTGCATTTGATGTATGACTTGTGCTATATAAATAAAGATTCATTCATTCAATAAAATGTATCAAGGTTAAACCAACAAGATCCTCCTGGCTGTACAAACCTCTGTAATTACTTATATTTGTGACTGCTTTTTAAGAAGAAATCAGTAGTTAGTGTGTAAATCAGACATACCTAATGGATTGAGAGTACGGACGTTCGCTGACATGCTGACAACAAGTCAATGCTCTAATTACAGCTTCAACCAGACTGGTGCATTTTACTTGTAAACAGCCCTGGGCGTGATTCATCGGACAGCTTATTGAACAGGTTGCCGGGCAACAGGGCCGCAGGCAGGCTGAGGAGATGGAAAGGTGGAAGAAAAAAAAAAGCAAAGGCTACATTTAATTAGCCCATTTCCAGGAGGGGAATTTATAAATGTTTTGAAACAGATTATAGGTTTAGATTTGATGCATATTTTTTAAAAACGTTTTACATTGAAGTTAAATACAGTTGTGCCTTTGAAGAAGAAAGCAAATAAGTGTAAAAGGACATTAAGTGATCTATGACTTTTATCGACCTTTTAGCGACCAAGGAATCAACATCGACAGGTCTTTGGCACAGCTTACGGTAGCCTGTAATGGACATAAATAGGCCTAATAAAGTCACATTTTCACAATAGAGACGAGTAAACTGTACTCCTAATTAGAGCAGAGATCCAACAGAAACATCTAGTGAAGAGATAATGCAGAATACTACAATAATAAACACTGCTTTGTCAGATGGTTTGCTGGCTTGAAAACGAAGTGTCGCTCGCTCCTCTATTGATTACCAGTTGAAAAAGTGAGTAGGTGTGGAGATGGGCGGGGAGCTTTTATTCCAGGCCAGAAAGTGAGTTTTGAAAGCCAGAAATCTCAGCAGCCAGTCGTGTAATCGTTGAGTCATTGGTATTGGTCAACAACTCTATGAATGCCCACACATATATTATGGTCATTTTGTCCTATGGGTCAGTTCAAATCTTACGTAATGCACCTTTAAATGTTTAACTTCAAGTTGAAAATACAAGGGAGTCAGTTTTTCAACTCCTGTGCAACCCAAGCTGTAATATTGCAAGAAAGTGAATGTGTATTTTCAGAGCACAGAAAAAAATATGCACATCCCCAAGCTACTGCGTACTTAGTATTCAAGGCACTGTATGGATGAAGTGGTATTCTGTGCAGACACTTCTCAATTTACAGGCCAAACCATCCATGTCTCAGTTTGACGGGAGATATTTTTGTTGCGTCTATTCAAATAATATTCCATCCTCAGCTAGCACAGATATAAATGAAACACACACAAAGGTTCATTTGTGAGCATCCAGGCACAAGCATGCACATACACAAGTCACACACTTTTAGGTAAGCATACACAGACACACACACAACTCACACACACTCACACTCACTGCTGTGATAGAAATACTGTCCATCAAATTCAAGACTGCGCTTTTGAATTGCTGCAATTGGCAATACAGCTGTCTATCATGCTGACAGGCGCAGGACTTGTGGGTTTAAGACTTGTGGAGAGAGACTAACAATGTGAACAGACTATCGACCTCACTGTAATGATTGACACCTGGAACATACAGCAGGTACACTGATCTAGAGTTACACCGACCATCAATGATTTAACTGATTTTTTTTAAAGCTGCACTTTGGCGGCCCCAAGTGGCAGCGAGAGGTATGTTTTCTTTTGGGGGGGGGGGGGGAGGAAAGTTTTGAAGGACTTCATTACCCAGAAATTATGTAATGTGCACTCTTCAGACAGGCTGGTGGGGGTGGAGGAAGAGGTTCAGGCATTGTTGGTGAGTCAAGCTTCGTCTGGATCTAGCTGTTTAGGAGGCACTTCTGTATTTCGCTCTGAGAAGATTTCCTGCCAGTGACCACAGCTAAAACCAGAATTTCATTTGGGCAAATCGAAGGCATCCCAATTACAGGGGATGGTTGCAGCCCTACTTTGTGATTTAAGATTATATTTTTACAAAAAAATCTTTCCTAATGCAGCTTTAAACACTTTTTAAAACACATTCCTTGCCTGTGTATGGTTCCAACAGATCACAGAAGTGAACCCTCAATCAGCAGTTCTTCTTCTCTGAGACACTTGATAAATGAAACCTTTGGAGAAGACAGTAGAGTACAGTAGAGTGGTGCTCAGCTGGCCTCAGTCCAGCAGCAGTAGGCGATCTCTCAGCCCCCCCCTCCCCTCTCCCCTCCTCTACAGTGCGGGGGATTGGATGACCCCCTACCCCCTAATTTTAGCCGTGGGTTTGTGGGCCGCTGGACGGCGTGGATTACAGGGTGATCATTCGAACTCAAGCTCAGGCACATAAACACAGCGGAGGAATGTGAAGAGGGGGGCGAATCAGCCAGCCAGCCGGTGCACAGAGACTTAATAAGGGCAACTCCACAGCCCACAACACTCACTGGCCTTCTAAAAAACATTGGAGGGATTTCTTCTTTGAATGTGATCACCTTCATGGTGATGTTTTAACCAAATATTGTTGCTTTCTCATTGATATTTTGGAAATACTACACTTAAGGCATAAAGCCAATTTATTCTGGTCAATTATTGACACCAGTTCTACTGCATTAGGAACAATCATGAATATCATTACAATACTTTATAGATGTATGTGTTACGTTAAATTTAGGAATCATCTCAAGAGGTTGAAATTATCTATATTTTGACATACTGACAGATGAATTTGAGGTAGCAAAATGTTTCGAACATGGATATATAGCATTTTGGCAGGAAAGTATTCATTTAATTTATGCCTTGTCCTCCATGCATGTCCTTTCTAGACAGCATTCCTGGAGTAGGAATGGACATTTTTTGACAACAAATTACAATAAAACCATTGTGTTGCTGCTAGGTGCACAGTTAGTCCCAAATGGAATCTGTAGACTGATCTGTTCATACATTGTGGTAGTAGCCTACACTACACACAAATAAAAGAAACACAGAAATGCTATCAGATTCGTTTTTGGCTTAAAACTGGTTTGACACTCTGTCCAACTCCTAGAAGGAGTCACCATGATGAGAGTGACAGGCAGAACAGAGTCAAGGAAAGACAGTTAGACTTGAGACTGAGGGGTGAAAGAGTCAGATTAGGTTCTAGGTTCATGTATTCTCATGGTTAGGGATTACAATAATCTGATTACAAAAGATAAGCAACTAATACAAATAAAACATCCACAATGATCAGATCATAAATGCTTTTGAAACAAATATAGAAACAAAGCAATGTATGATTACTTGTTAGATTGCTCAGAAGCTTCTTCAAAGGAAAATTGATATGTGACTGTCACAAAAGTTGCACATTTTGAAATAATAAAGTTTGCTAAACAAGATTATTTTATGTAAAAATAGGCTACACTTGTTTTATCAGCCTAAATCATGAAGTGGAGCTGCAACAGAGAAGAGTGTAGATCCATCCTATTTACCCTTTTACCTATTTATTCTGGTGTGAAATCTTCTCAGCACACTGGAAGTGACAAATCGAAATGTAAGAGTGAAATACAAACTGTCTCCTAAACAGCAGAGAGCAGCGCTTTGTCCAGAGAAGGGCTGGACTCACCAAAATTAGATCTTACATGATCTCTGAGTATTGAAGTTCAAATTTTTCAAATAGTTACCTCACTGCCAATTACAGACGCCAATCTATTGAATTTGGACATACAAAACCCCCCAAAGTAACTGCCAGTAATCAGATTATATTAATGACTTTATGTTATCCAGAGGATGATGCTACTAATCACAGGTTTTATGGCAATGATTATGCCGCTCGATTACACTTGGAAAGTTACCTTCCCAACACAGTCAATGGTATAGTCAGAGACACTCACACACACTGAGGACAAAGTGACAGCATGTGGACCAGCTGACAGATGCTGTGACCCTTTAATCCTCTACTGTCAATCCTCTGTCACTGTACAGATGGATGGACAGACTGGGAATGCACTGATGCCCATCGATAAGTTTTTTTTTTTTGAGGGGTTAGCTGCCTTTTTATTTCTTTACATCGCTGTTTTTCTCCATCTCTCCGTTTTTTTCTTTTCCTCCAATGTCTCCCCTGTTCTTTCATCCGACTGCTCTTTCTCTCTACCTGTCATTTCTACTCTTTGGTTTTACCTTTTACAGTGAAAAGATAAAAGGTTATCATCGGAGAACAGACCATCGCCAGTAGGCTCTCTCTCACTGTCAGTGTCATTACTTATGTCGTTACTTGTCTGAGCGGCTCGTCCCCTTTCCTTGAAGTCGGTCCAGCGGAGGGCAGGAGGTTAAAGCTCACAGAGTCACAGTGAGAGTCAAACTGGTGGTAAAGAGACATAGATATGACCATTTAGATACTGAGTGGTGAGAGAGAGCGATGACCATTCACATAACTTCTGGGATCATGTGGCATAGAGGCACACACCGCGGACAAAGTGACAGCCTGCTGGCCGGCTGATGAGCCCTCTGACCCTCTAATCTTCTGCTGTCAGCCCTCAGTCAGTGGGCTGCTGGACAATAGCTTCAGCCCATGTTGCTTTAGAGCGGTGGGCTCCGGTTATGAGCCATGGAGGGCCAAGAGTCTGCATGCTTTCATTCCGACCAAACACTACAGACTGCACTCTCTCAAGTCTTTGAAACCAAGCTGACCTGTTAAAAACTCAAGATCACTAACTAGCAACTCAAACTAATCTGCTATCTTACTTTGTTCCATGAGAAGTTGGCTTTTTAGAGATGCAAAGTTTCTGCAGGAAAGTGCAAAATACAACTACATTTCCCAAAATGAATGAACAAATCAGAAACAAATTACCAAACCTGAAAACATAACATTTCACAAAACAAATCAACAAACTAAAGAACAAATTACTAAATCACAAAATACGTCAACACATCACAAAACACAACCGCATGTCACGAAACAAATGAACAAATCAGAAAAAAGTTTAATATTCCATAAAAGCTTTCTCATCGCTGATTGGACATTAACTAAGTGTTAGGCAGCCATGTTTGTTTATGTTGTGATTTGTTGATTTATTTTCTAGTTTGGTCATTGATTTTGTGAAATGTTGATTTGTTTTGCACTTCCAGGCCACCGTACCATACTCCCTCCAACCACAACACAACCTGTTAAAGACTTAAGCCAACCAGTCTTCTGTCACTGTATTACAACCTTACTATTGGTCCAAATGATCCCTCAATACCTGCAATTCTAGGTAGCCTACCTGCAATCCAAGCTGTTTTGTACAAAGAAATATAGGCACTCACCAAAAGCACCTCAAACTGTTTTTAATGCAGCAGCCAAAAATAAATGTGTTTCTCGGCACTTGGTGTTCAGTTTAGAGTGCTGAGGTGTATTGGAGGGATGTGTGTGAATGATGCTGATAAAGACTGAGCAGAGCTGGACCATTCACATTCCAACAGCTATGGGGAAAAAGGCCGCTCCTAAAAGTTAAAAATTGCTGCCCTCTGCTGGCTGGTCACATATTGGGTCCCAGTGAAAGCCCCTGGTAGCTAAGAACAACAGCAGTAACTGTTACAGAACAACATCACTCAGGAGGCATGTGAAATAACCGCTGTGGCAGTGGACGGAAATCTGAGATGGCACTGTGTAAATGTGAGAGTGCAACGTCCCCTTAAGGAAGTCATGGCTGGCATCATGACAGAGTCACAGTGTGTAAATAACCAACCAAGCAAGCCTTGTTCCAGCCAAGGCAGCTCATAGGTTATTATCCTAAACTAAAACGACTATGAAAAAGTAGGTGTTGAAAACCATTGTCATAAACTCAAATAAAAATAAAAATGAGATCACTAAAACAAACTAAAACTATCTTGTGTTCTTGTAAAACACTCAAATAAACTAAAAGTATGTCACATGTTTTTAGTTTGAATCTTCGTGTTTTTGTGTAGGTTAAAAAAATGAATTTGGGTCGATAATTTTTACTGATTCTGAACACTAACTGAAAATTTTATGTAAATACTTTTTTTTTTGTTGGTATTGCATACTACCTACTGCAAATATACAAAATACCTGTTTTGAACTTCTTGAAGTGCTTTGAACTCCTTTAAAAAATACCATCCTGACCAAAAACACTAAAACAAAACTGAAACTAAATAAAAACAAGACTAAACAATTGTAAAATAAATAAACAAATAAAACTAAACTACCAAACCCACACTGAAAACCAAAAAAATCCCAAACTTTAATAACCCTGCTCATAGTAGTTGGTTTGCACTTCCTGTGGTGTGAAGCAGACGACACCATTAAAAACAAGCCTACACCAAAAAAAAAACACTTTGTCAAAGGTACAACAACCTCTAGGTCAGATTCATCTCCTCCATATTCCCTCTGAATGGCACCTAGATGATCTACTGTGCTCTACTGTGGCCATGATGTCTGTCTTAAGAAGCATATAAAACATTTATGGCCTATAAATAGTTGCAGTAGTATCTGTCGAGTCTGTTTGTGTGTTTGAATTTATTCCGACCAGAACGAGTGAAGGAGTAAAGCATACATACAGACAGTGGAATAAGTCACAGCGATTGTGTTGAATCATACAGTAGAACATTGTCTTTATCTGTACAGTGTGACACAGTGATTTGTCTGTTATCTGTTGGCGTTACAGTACCTGCTCCCTCTCTATCTACAGTACATGTTTAGGGTGAAGCAGAGAGGATCGGGGTGTCACAGCGTTGGGGTTGCGGTGATTCGTCTTCTGTCCCGGTGGCCCTTGTGGTGACAGCCCATTTCAGCTATTCACACCTCTCTAGCACCGGATCTGTCTGGAGCTGCCGTGTCATGCTGGGGGGTGGGGGGGTAGGGGGGGACACAGGAACACAGGATCAGATTTTTAAACTTGGGACACAGATCTGGACTAAACATGTCCGCCTAAACAGGGAGAACTCAGAAAGATAGATAGCGATGAGAGGATCAAATCTGCTTCACAAAGAGTTCAAATTTGTAATAATCTGTGGCAATGAAAGCGAAGGTGGCCCAGAGAACTGAACCCCCGGCCCGGGCAGTGTTACTGCTGCGCTCTATCCATTGACCTTCACTGGGAATAAAAGCAGTGCAATGCTGCTTTGAATGTCATGCAAATGTGTTTCATGCAGCGCTTCACTTTTCTCTGTTAAGGTAATTGCTGTTTTTCTTGTAACCTGCTTAGGAGATACAACTTATACAAAATAATGTAACTGTATTCTATTACATTACCTAAAAGATATATATATAATATGTTCTGATTACAGATACCTGTGAAAGATTAGAGGATTACTTCTGGGAATGGTTGTGAAGTGAAAGTAAGAAACTCTATTTACATAGTGGCAGGTATTATACATCTTTATAAAATGTGGCACAGAAGAAAATTTGCATGCAAACCTGAAAACTTTTCACTTTTTCTTATCTGTGCCGGTACCTTTATACCTCAAATATGGCAAAGTAATCTGAAAGTAACTGAAAGTAATCAGAATACATTACTAAGGATGGGACGACATATCGAAATTCAATATATCGCAATACAAAAATGTGACAATACATATTGTGAGGCAGAAAAATGAATCGTGATATTAGCTACATTTTATTCTGCTGTAGTTGTAGTGTAGCTTGCCCATCACAATTTCACAAGCTCTCCATCGCAATTATATTATTTGCGCTTTGTAATGCCATTTTTGAATTATTGTTTACATTCTAGCAAGCCAGTGTCATTGCTAGAAAGATTTGTGGCTCAGAAATAAACATAATCCTGCACAGTCAGACTTTGTTGTCATTAAACTTTTATTTATGACATCGTATCGTGGTCGTATCTGAATCATGAACCCCATATCATGTATCGAATTGCATCGTGAGATAAGCGTATCGTCCCGTCCCGATACATCTCGGTAATCCCTTGGACTGTTACTGATTACAGTTCTGATGAGGCAACTAGTACCTGTAATGGGATCGGCTTTTAAAGTAACCTATCCGACCCTGCCAAGTCATGCCACCCTCTACTGAAATACACCAGCCAGTGAACCGGATGACCCTTTGCTTTTGGTTGTTATTAGTTCAGTGTGACATACAGAGGGCTGATATTACTGCCTCCCTCCAGCCACTCAAACCCCACCAGGCTTCTCCTTCCCATAATCACCTGCTGCACAGAGACAAGGTTACAGTCTGATGACACCGAGCATGGTGCACCTGCCAAGGGATGAAAGCCGATAGTCGGTATTAAATATGTCGGGCATGTTTGGAACATGTATTGAGACTGACATGGCAGTCCGCGGGGCTAAGTTTAGAAGGTATATAGTCGAGTTTTGTGAACGTAAAGACCGGCGTGGAAGCAGCAGGCTAGAGTGCGGTTCGGCTCGTGTGCGTCATCCTGTTCTGTTGCCCTGATGTTGGAATCAAAACAACTTGACTGGTCCCATTAAAAAGCAATTTTGTCCCAGTTCTGGTTGAGAGGTCGCTGAACTTCTGTACTGTTTTCAAGTCAGCTTGTCTGCTTTGTTTTTCACCATCTTGACCTTATTAAATGTGAAGACCTTGGCACAGAGTCGGACAAATTCAGTGCAACTGCAGTTGTAAAAATCCCTCACATATAGACATCCACAATAAATGGGAATTAGAGATAGTACGCGTGCATGCTTACACACACACACACACACACACACACACACACACACATAGACAGACACACACGGCCGCACGCACACACATACACACTGTAAAACACTGGCTCAGCATTTGGAGCCAGCCATGAGATCATGAGATAAATATTCCCATGGCAACAGTTTCTCAACATAAGCAGACAAACAACCATACTGTGTGTGTGTCTGTGTCTGTGTGTGTGTGTGTGTGTGTGTGTGTGTGTGTGTGTGTGTGCATTTACGCAGTCTCTCCAGCAAGTGAGCCTATAAGTGCATGTATGCTCGGCCAGCTTTCATCGTCTAACATGGGACTTGGCTTCCCTCCCAGACTGAAAACTCCTTAATATGTAAACCTGGCGCAGGATCCTCCATCGAAGCATGCATCCCCGTCTTCCTTCCTATTGTCCCAGAGGAGGACAGATCGCCTCCATTGTGCGCACAGTCAACAGCTCACGTCGCGCTACTTGAATGAGCTCAGAGATTGTAAACAGATTCATTAGTTTGTTTTGGCTGTGAACAGCTTGGCTTTGTGTCAAGGCAGACTGTGTTTTCTCTCTGCCATGCTTTATAATCTGAGGTCCATCTGAGACGTTCTTCCCCAGCCACTGACTGTTTCTATATGTGCTGGTATTTCTCTCTCTCTCTCTCTCTCTCTCTCTCTCTCTCTGTCTCTGTTTCATTGTCTCTCTCTCACAATCTCTCACAAGTCACTTGCTAGATCTCTCCCTCTCTCTCTCTCCCTCTCTCTTTCTCTCCCCTCATGTTGTTTCGGAGAACCAACTCAATATGAGTTGCACATGCATTTTGAAGTGGTAAAAGGTTTGCGTACTTTTGCAATTTTTGTAAACACTGCAGTAAACACAATTCACACTCTTTGAGAACATATGTGAGTGTACCCACAATTTCAAATACGTTTCAAAATAGATTCAAATAGATTTCAGATTTGAATTCAGTTGTCCTAAGATATACAGTATGAATTGCATGCATGAATTGTTATATTTGTGGTATTTTCCTTGGAGGGAAAAAGTGAGATTTATTATTACAGCATATACTTTCCAACTGAAGGAATATCACCTACATGGCTGTTCTTACCAAGGTGATGAGGTTATTTCATATCATTTGGAAATGAACAGTGGAAATACACTGTTAAATGTGTTAAATTTGATCCTCGTTTTCAGAGATGTGCTTGCAACAGGAGATTCGTGAAGCCAACACCAATGCAGTTTTTAGCCAGTCCAAAAACATTTCCTCGGATTGCATCATGTTGGGAGAGTGTGAAGAGGCCCTGATGTAAAAATGTGCAGCAGTGTTCTTCTTCACCAGACAGGCATTTTAACAGCCATAAGCCCTGTAGCAGTGAGTCATTGTCATACATCCTAAAGCTTTTAACAACTGCATGCCTTACATCTGTGCTGAAACATCTCTGTTTCTCCGCCGGAGCGTTCCTCCTCAGCCATTTTGGAGGAGTTACGGCCCGTGTCCCGAGCTACTTCAGTGCAGTGGAATTCCCAAACGACTTCTCTCGTTGCTTTACGGTCCAGCAGAGCTAGCGCATAGCAGGAAACATCTCGGACGGGTTTATGGCGCCTCATCCACCCTCCAGGGCCCGGTGCTGATCGCTACCTGTTGCCGCGGCAACCCCAGCACTGTTTGTAAACATCTCACTGTGTTTTTTTTGCCCGGTGATGGAAACCCCTCCAGCGCAGCACGCTACTCTCTGAAAGACGCCCAGTCATTCCTTGGGTGCTATTAGCACTATTGATGCATTTAACACAGTTTAATAATACTATAAGTGGAGAAATACGAGTAGAAATGCTACGGCTATATTTAGAATTTACAACGGAAAAACTATCCACACATTTTACTGAGGTATTTCTCTAAAAGTGTCTGATGTTCTGATTCTGTGACCTCCTAACTCAGACATTTACTGCCATTAAATGGTATTATTAAATCTGTAGTAATATACGCAAGCCTTTCTGAATGTAGCTGTAAGTCTGTATTCATTCTGTATACAATATTATATTTATTGTTTATCTAGTGTGTTCTGAAAGCTGCAAAGACATTATTGTCCTACCTTCATAAATTTGTGCCTACGTAGCTGTAATTGATAAATGCAAGCCACTGCAAAAACTACCAAACTCACTAAGTGAACTTTCCTCCTTTCCTTATCAAGCTTATTTCAAGATGTTTTAAGTCTGACCTGCCAAGTAATTTTGAAACTCGCTTTGTGCCAAAAAAGAAAAGTGGTGATTTTGGTTTTCAGGGATTCTGACCTCTTTGATTCTGTAGGTTGTTACTTTAATCATTAATGACATTCAATCTCTCCCTTTCTCTTCTCTTTCTTTTGCTCTCTAGCACTGTGTACAGTATGTGTGTGTGTGTGTGTGTGTGTGTGTGTGTGTGTGTGTATACATACAGTACATGGCTTCACATACATCCATACACATAACTATGAATGTGTGTTTAATGTAGTAACACAAGTACATAGGCACATGTGTTACAGGACCTAAAGAGGTCAGTACAAGACATACAATAGACAGACTGTACACTAGATACCAATACATGCATATTGAGCCTGGAACCACTCCCCCACCCCCAGTGAAGAATGAAATATTGCCTTGGTAAAATCACAACACAAAAAGTGCTATTCGATTACACAGTGCAGTAATGGATGTGACCACACGTCCATCCGTGCTCACATTCATCCCTCCTGCACAATACTGCGGTGTGAAAAATGAGCGACATCTGATCTCATTTTACATGGATCGGACTTCACTGCGGTCTCGTCAGCTCGTGTCCCGCAGAACACACTGTCTAACTTCTGGTTCTGATGCATGATGTTACAGTGTTCACCTAGCTGAGAATCAGCAGAATGAGACTATATAACACGAGATTCATACTAATGCAAGCCTTGATTTAAATGAATGCACACTGAGATGAAAACAATTTTAAACATGCTTTATCATAGCTTGCTCTCTAGGATAAATCTGTTTCCCCTGGATCCACATTATCAAAATATTTTTTCATGGGACACATGCTGCTTTTATGGGCTGTTGGGAAGACCTATTTGACAAAATTTATTTTCTAAGCTTTAGACCCAATAACCAGTCTATTATTCAACATTTTGTATATTGAATAGATTTGAAAAGCAAACAAGCTTCACAAACAGTCTCTGAAAGCAATGCTCTCCAGATCGGGCTGTGAAGCGTTACTCAAAAGAGACAGCATCCCACAAAAAGATGATTTAATCATTTTTTCTAGCATCAGTATACCGACTGATAAGTGAGGATGCTAAACCATTATTTGGCTTTGTTTGGATAGACATAAAAAAAAAATGTTAACCCGAAATTAGTAATGCTGGTGGAAAACCAGCCAATTATTGAAAACAACAAAGCAACAAACTACCATATTGTCGCTTTTGGGTGAAAACAGATCTCCAATATGACAACTTTTGAGGAATTAAGAAAAACTGGCTTTGGGTTTGCAGGGGTTTTGAAAACGTTTCATAAGTCCAATTTTCTCAACCCATAGAGGAGCGTGTATTCTTTCAATTAGAGTCAAAACATGAAAATCACCAACTGGAGATATGAGTGTAGTAACTTCGGACTGTGTGTGCACTAAACAACAACTGACTACCAGCAGTTCCTCTGTCTCTTTCTAAAGCATACTGTATACTGCTGCTCTTCACATCTCCCCCCCCTCTCTTCCCTTTCTCTGCTCTCTTTTGATCTGCGTTTCTCCTCCTCTCAATCATATTGACAGGACCATGATGTAAGGCCCCAAGAATTTACACTGTAATTTAGCAGTAGCTCCGTATGTGTGTGTGCATGTGCAGCTGTGGGTGTGTTCATGCATACATACGTTTCGCGTGTGTGTGTGTCTGTACTTGCATGCCAACTGTCCACACAGGTTGGTGTGTGTGTGTGTGTGTGTGTGTGTGGCAGAAAAGGACAGAGAGGCGTGTTTTTGCCGCACACCTGCTTCCTCACCTTTCGACCTCTTGACTTTAACGGCCCTCCCTCCTTTTTACTTCCAGCTCACATGAAAAGTGAAGTCATCAGTAAAAAGTCCAATACCCTCTGTAAAAGACCCTGATGTCCTGGTGAGAATACAGTTTGGCTAACCTCTCGGCAAAACTAAAATCATGTTTGGAGAAACTCAACTGTAACGGTAAAAGTGTTTCATACAGCGCGCTTTCTATGATACAGTTGTTAAACTTGGATAGCGATTGAGTGTGTGTGTGTGTGTGTGTGGGGATAGGGAGTCCCAAGAATCATAATGAAAATCCAATGTTAGAGACAGAAAACGCAGGGCAAAATAATAAGCTTCATCATTTTTAGATGTGTGATAAACTTACTGGACGGCCATTTTGATAACGAGTTTAAGTGGATTTACGCGTGAGTGACTGACTGGCTGACTTGGTGAGTAAATAGAAACTGTGTTCATTGAAGAAAAGCTCTCTGAGTGAATGAGCCTCTTGACCTGGTAGCTACTTGGAGAAACCTTGGTGGTCCTGGCTAGACAAGTCCAAACTGCCAACTGTTTCCAGTAACAGCTTTACTTTTGGCTTCGGACGTGTCCTCACTGCTTAATGAGTGTGCAAGGTAATGGAAGGGCCTCAAGAGAGGAGAGGGAAAAGGAGAACGTGAGAGAGAGAGAGAGAGAGAGAGAGGGAGAGAGAGAGAGAGAGGGGGAGAGAGAGAGAGAGAGAGAGAGAGGGAGAGAGAGAGAGAGACAGAGAGACAGAGGGGGAGAGAGAAAGAGAGAGACAGAGTGAGAGAGAGAGAGAGAGAGAGAGAGTGAGAGAGAGAGAGGGAGTGTGAGAGAGAGAGAGAGAGAGAGAGAGAGAGAGAGAGAGACAGAGAGAGTTATGAATGAATAAGCAGGTGTCAATGCAAAGGTCAAGCTTTGACGAATTTTGTTCCATTTTCTAAGGGTGAGTGTGGCTTTGGCTGTGTGTGTGTGTGTGTGTGTGTGTGTGTGTGTGTATGCACGTGCTGCTTTACCGACACAACCCAGATCCTCCTTTTGGGAATCTTCTCAAGCTATTGAAAAGTCACTGGGACTGTTGAACCAGTAATACTATTCATGAATTCTCCCTCCGCATATCAGCGTGCTAGAGCTTGAAGGATTGTTTGCACGGTGTCGCCTTCATTGCCAAAACTTGCAGCTAAGTCCCTCGCAAAAGATGCAAACACCTGTTAATCATAACATCACCTTTTGGCACTGATCCCCACTCGCAAAATGAAAAATGATTGGGGTTTTGCTCAAGCTGCTCTGTCAAAAACGCATGAGATTGCCTGGATGGGATTAGTAAAATGACAAATCACGGTTAAGTCATCTCTGGGCAGTTTTACACACGTCACACACCCATTCATTCAAGCTGTTATTGTGTATTGAACACTTCAACAGATGGCAATGATGATGTATTGTGATTGCGTTATAAACACAGGTACAAACATGATATTAATTGGCTGCTGACACTGACTCCCTAAGTGATACTGATGTGTTTGGATTATGTTTCCAAAAGAAACAGATTTTTTTTTTCCCCCCTCAGAAAATATTCATTCATTCATTGTCTTAACCCACATTATTCCTATTCAGTGTCACGAGGGGCTGGAGCCTATCCCAGCATGCACTGGGAGTGGATATGTAGAAAATATTGATAATACGAATTTTATGCTATGCCAGTGTTGTTTATCATTCAACAGTGTACTTTGATAGGAGGTTTCTGGTTTAATGTACTGACAATGTACCGATATAAAGCTCCGAGGGGTTATCCGAGGTCTCATACCTCATATGGTAGCTAATGAACTTCTGGTGTTCTGGCAGTGTCCTCTTCACACCTTCGCCAAGCTGACGACACGCAAAATGCAGTGCGCTCATGGAGAAACTATGTGCGCACACTGCGTGCACAAGCATTTTAAGAGTCCGTGTTTTCGTCTTCTCCGGCGAAGGCAGGGCCAAGGGAAATTTCCAAACACCGTCTTTAACTCTCTGTGCTTTCACTTGGCGTGTGAGCAGACGCTGCTGCCTTCCAAAGTCTATTTATTCTAGCTCTCTTTGTCTCGTTATTTCATCACATGTAGAGAGGATTATAATTTGGATATGTATCTGT
This sequence comes from Centroberyx gerrardi, assembly GCF_048128805.1. Taxonomy (NCBI): domain Eukaryota; kingdom Metazoa; phylum Chordata; class Actinopteri; order Beryciformes; family Berycidae; genus Centroberyx; species Centroberyx gerrardi. The sequence goes on from NC_136017.1 coordinate 8,878,934, forward strand.
GAGAACTTGAATTTAAAAGCTCCATAATAGTGGTACACTGTTATTTTCAAATCAAGCGTCACATTACAAGCTTCAGTCTCAGTACGGCAGTTGATCTCATCCAATGGACAAATCCTATAAGAATGGCTTTGCAGTATTTGCCTAAAAAGTAAAGGTTTGTTTTCGCGGTGGCCTCTACAGTTCAATGAATGAATTTCACATTAATCCACGAATATGAAGCAGAACAGTCCGTCAGCTGCTGTTTTTTTGGGTCCTTATTGGCGATACCTGCTTTCATTCACTATCCCAATACTTCTGACTAGTTTGCTCTATCTTTCCAATACCATTAATGTAACAGGACAGTTTGCTAACGTAAAATTCAGGCCCAACACTCTGGAGATATATGTCAGACCCAATCCTAAGCTATTTTTCAGTCACCTCCACTTGAACCATTTATGAACGACGTGACATATTTCTGATCCATCTTGGAGATTTTGCAGATATGTGATACTCGCACATGTAGGAATCCCAGAAGGGCCGTGCTCCATGTCTGCGACCCGGCGAAAACCCTTCAATCTGTTGCACAATCTCAGCTCAAAAACCTGTATCCTCCGACCCTTTATATGTGTGTGTGTGTGTGTGTGTGTGTGTGTGAGCATCTGCTTGTTTGCGTGTGTTTCTTTTCTGTTTGCTGTTTACGTCGTCGTGTTTCGTCATGGGCTCGTAAATCCCGACGGGCTGCAGTTGTGCCATTGTGACTAACAGCTGAGTTTCATCAGAGCAGATTGTGCAAAATGGTAAAGTTCACTCATCAGTACATACAGTACTGATGACGGAAAGGGTAGGGTTACAAAAACACAGACATGCACACACACATACACAGTATACTGTACTGTATCTCTCACATATTGTACGGGGGCAAAGGGCACGGATACACCTACACACACCTAAACGTGTTTATATGCGTACACACACACACACACACACACACACTTTGACCCGTTCTGTCTATCGCCTGTAGCCCAGATCTGTGAGTTAGTAGATGTGGAATCAGTCTTTGGCTGCAGGGAATTACATCAGCTCTGAATCATGTGGCGCCTTGCCTAGAGTGTGCACAATGCAATCACCCAGCCATCCTTCTTACTCATAAACTGTCAGAGGGCCTCACACACACAGGCAGGATACACACTGCAGGATTTTGAACAGACTGTTTTTAAGCTCCAATTAGGCCGTCTCATGCAAATTTAGAGCTTGCTGAAAATTGGAATGGCCAGATTTTCATAGTTTTTCTCACAGGCGCCCCTGGAACACCACCAATTCTGAAAATGTTCCTTTACAGTTCTTTTTTTTGGCCGTTTCTGCTTTACTGAACAGATAATAGTAGAAAGAGTGAGGAAAGACATGCTCCAAAGGTCCAGATTTGAACCCAAAACATCACATGGTGTGCACTTTAGCAAACTGAGCTCAGATGTAGAAAAATGTCATCATCCATCATCAGGAGTACCTCGTTACAAATTGCATGATTGTTTTGTTGGACCTGCCGGATACAAATTACAAAACAGACAAAGTAATTGAAAGCGTAACTGTGAAATACCATCTTTAGCCAGGAGAGCAACTTCAGTGCTCAGTTAGTTGGAAACCTCAGAGTGTGAGTCAAGCCTGATACGAGGCGGATGATGTCATGCCTTGAGGCTGGTTATTCTCTCACAGATCAAACAGTCAGAGATCGGTCTCAGCATGTTTTTGTTTCAGTTCTGCTTCCTCTTTTGGATATATTTATTCAAGCTGAGCATAATGCTGAAAAAGTAATAAATTGCGAGGCAAAGGACTATGGTCTATAGCTTACAGCATCCATTCATTTATCATAGTCCGATTTATCACAGTCAGTGAGTCAGTGAATGGCCCATTCATACACCAGATGCCACAAAGACACACTGTATACTCCAACCAGACCTTGGTAGGTAGCCATGATGCTTTTCTTTGTAGCTCGCTCAGTTATCCACTCTGATGTTGCCCCTTTTTCCAATCACTGTCCCGTCCCAAACACATCAGGCCACCTATCATCATCTGTAAAACAGACAAATTAGGTACATAGAGGGCCGCAGCATCCATGGATGCCAGCGCCTAAATCCTCCGGCAGACTGATTTTGGTCTTTCGTTACAATTTTCCTAGACAAAATATTCACGTTGCGGGCAAATTTGTCGGCCGTGAATGATGGCCGGCAGCCTCGGCTTATTCGGTGTGACAGGACTGAAGGTTTTAAGGTTTAGCTTCCAAAAAAAGTTCTGGCAGTGTCAGGAAGTTTGCAGCATAATTGTGCACTGTGGCTGGTGATGATGACTCTATTCCGCTGAGTGACTAATAATAACACGGCAGGCGGTGACAACATGCTGCTGTGCTGGTACAGATGACAAATGTGGGACTGGATGTGGGACTGGATGTGGGACTGGATGTGGGACTGGATGTAGGACGCAGCCTGGCTGTACAGTGAGATGCCAAGAACAGGTTGCATCTCACAAGATCCCATCGAAAAAAACAGTCTTTTGCTGTTACTATCGCTGTAACTATCTCTCCACCTACATAAAGAGCTCTCTGGGGTTGTTGAAAGGCATTGTGGGAAATGTAGGAAATCACCAACTGAAGTGGAAGTAGAGGAGGCAGGTTGAGGGAAAGTGGATACACCAAAAAAAGGAAATTACATCACTTCACCACAAAATAACTCCAATAATACATTGAACATCACAGACTGATAATACATGACAGTGTAAGAGCATCTGAGAGTGGATTTTTCCTTTAATCCCTTCTAAGTCAAGGACATGGATTCAATTTTAGTCCATTAAGTGTTCTGTTTTTTGCTTCATGGCGCTATCTTGAATGGTTGCAAAGACAGATTGAGAGAAAAATTCCCTCATACAGACACACACACACACACACACACACACACACAAGCACGCACGCGCGCGCGCACACACACACACACACCCTTAACCTTTCTCCATTGATCTGACCAACAGGTAGAGGAACATGCGATCCCGGAGCAACAGTCTGGAGGATGCGGCCAAGGCCAAGCTGGTGCAGCAGCGGGCGCACACACGCAGGCGAACCGCAGAACGGGAGGAGCCCTCGGGCCGGGCGGGGGGCCGGAGCCGGCACCGGGAGCCCCCGGACGACACCGGCACCGTCCAGCGGAACCACAAGACGGGCAGGAGCAGCGCCAGCTCCAGTGGGAGCGGGAGCGGCAGCGCCGGCGGCGCGGCGAGGGCCGGTCGGAAGGAGAAGGGCCGGGACCTTTCCAGAGATGACCTGCTCTTTCTTCTCAGCATGCTGGAGGGAGAGCTGCAGGTCAGGGCCGAGTGTGTGTGTGTGTGTGTGGTGAGCTGTGTCTGTATGTGGTGCGCAGTTAACCCTTTATGTCCAACCTTTATTCTTCTCTTCTATTCTTCTCTTGACCTTCTTGACCCTCCAAGTTCAAATTAGCCACATTAGCCTACAGCTCTTTAGATATGCTGTTTAGCTAGCCTGCTTCTCTTCTTCTCTCTTGTCAATATAGCCTTAATTAGACTAATTTATCTAGGTGAGCTAGTTAGCCTGCTGCCTACAAGTTCAAAATAGCTGTAGGCTACTAGCATCTAGCTCTTTAGGTAAGCTAGCCTTCTCTTCTCTTCTCTTCTCTTCTCTTCTCTTCTCTTCTCTTCTCTTCTCTTCTCTTCTCTCCAAGTTAGTAGCCTATTCTAAACCATACTAACTGCAGTTACAATAACAGGAAATGATTCAACCAGAATAAACTTGGATTTAGCCCTGGGAACATTTAGCCATGACAGCAGCAGGCAGGCCTGCAGACATGGCATTACCCCAGCTAGTACAGTCAGACCCAGTGGCTCAGTGGCCAGTGGGCACTAAGACGACTAAAAGCATCTGTTAATGGACAGCTGACAGCTGAGGCTACTTCCTGCCATCCCAACACTTGAACCAATGGGGAAACCCCCTGATGGTGTTGGTGTATGATAGGAATAAGGCACTGTTTGCATCTAAAAAAAATATTGTTAAAGTTAGAAGAGCTTGGTACAGGGAAACAAAGCTGAATAGAGTAGAGAAAGAGCATTTTATTGGTTATCTGTACCATATCACATTTGATTTTGACTTAATAAAACCTAAAATATGTTTCCAAGAAGTGGAAGTTGCACTCTAAGAACCTGTTTCTATAGTGTAGCTAACTGAGCACAACAGCATGTCTTTTCTTCTTTGTTGGATTGCATGTAGACCAACAGCTTGAAAATATAACGCTGCTGTCATATTCAAACTTTCAAGTGGTTTAGGCTGCTTGTTTTTCACACAACACAATTAATGTTGACAGAGAGAAAAGAAAGGAAAACAGAGATGGACCGCATTCATAGTTTCACAGAATCAAATACTGCGGAAAACCACTGAAAAATCCTGTGGGAGTGGTTTGGGTTTAGGTGCCTTACTCAAGAGCACCATCAGGATTTATTTTTTGAGCCAGTGCAGGGATTCAAACCAACAACTTTCTGTTCACAAGCCTGCTTAGAGGGATAGAGGGATGGCAGAGAAAGACAAGGCCATCACAGTGCTAATTAGCCATGCATCTATCAATATTTAATTGATATTTGATTTAGTGTTGGTCTCCTCTCTTGCTCTCCAATTTAATCTTTTCCTGTGATGCTTTGATCCTCTCTTTTCCCTTCTCCAGTGGAGTAACTAGATCACCATGGTGTCTGCATGTGCATCTACTGTGTCAATACTTTTTTTTGGGATGTTTTTGGATGTCTGTCACGTGTTAATGCTCCATCACAAAGTTAAATCCATCCCGCTCCACCCCCCTCCTCCACTGTAGGCCAGGGATGAGGTGATAACAGTGCTGAAGGCAGAGAAGATCGATTTGGCCCTGCTGGAGTCCAAGTACGGCTTCGTCACGCCACAGAAGGTCCTGCAGGCGCTGCAGAGGGACGCCATCCAGGGCAAGGCGGACGTCTTCCAGGAGGACATCTACGAGAAGCCCATGGCAGAGGTAATAACTTTCAATGACAAAAACGTTTAGAAAGTATGATTGAAACCAAAAAAGAAACACAATCTACTCCAAACAAAACAATACTGAAATCCAGTCAGTTTAACGGGACATTCAGATTGTTTATGGAGACCTAATACTCATCTAAAAATATACTCTGGTAAAAGTTGAAGTACCATTTCAAATCCTTCACTCAAGTTAAAGTATAAAAGTACATAGTCTTAAATTTACTTAAAGTATGAAAGTAAAAGTAGTCCTCTAAAAAAGGCATTTCTAATGAACTAAACTCTGTTGAGCATTCCTCTGAATCACAGATGGGAAACAGTCTGCACCTCAAATCACTAACGTTAATTCTACCACAGCTGAATTCACTAATGTTAATTATCTTCTCTCTTGGTGTCCTTTGTTGCTGTCGCTTTGGTGTACAAGCAGCCAATCACATTTGGCACTTGATCAGCTGCTTCCAGGATGGAAGCTGAGGCGAAAAAAAATAAATAAATCAGTTGATTATTTCCCGAGAGTAACAAGTCTGTTTTGAAAATGTAGTGAGTAGAAAGTAGGCTATAGATTTTTCTTTTGAAATGAAGTGAGCAAAAGTAAAAAGTCGGAAGTGAAAGTGAAAAAAAAACACTTGAGTAAAGTACAAATACTTGAAAATCTTACTTAAATACAGTAACTAAGTATTTTTACTTTGTTTCTTCCCACCTCTGATTTTAGAATTTTGTTTATTTCATTTTATCCAAATAGAATCCATAAGCATACATATGGACAACTTAATCTTGATACTTGTTTCACTCTAGCGAGCTAGCTAGCTAAGTGACTACAGCTAGGCTATTTGGATGTGATGGGATAGTTAGGCCAGCTAGCTAACAGCTTAGTTAGCCTACTGGAGCTAAAGTTAGCAACTAGAGATCTCTGGCAACATTACACACCAGGAAGACCAACAATTCCCAGCTTTTTGCCCGAGTGTGATTGGTTCTTGTGCCGCAACCAGCATGCTCATCTGCTCACACAGTTATTTGCTTCTCATAGACAATGAATGGAGGCAAACTGTTCGCCTCATGAAATCTCGTCTGGTCTACTACAGTCTGAAAACTGTGCCTGACTAATACACAGCAATACAAACTGTACTGCTCACTCATATTAAAGCATCAGATGTTTTCTCTGTGCCCCCTCAGCTGGACAAGTTGGTGGAGAAGCAGAGGGAGACGCACCGGCGGATGCTGGAGCAGCTGCTGATGGCGGAGCAGTCCCACAAACAGGCGCTGTACAAGCTGGAGGACGAGAAGAGGAACCACGGAGAGTTCATGAAGAAGAGCGACGAGTTCACCAACCTGCTGGAGCAGGAGCGCGAGAGGTTAGTGGGAATTACTACTTCTGAACAGGAGAGAAGCTTCCACCCACCTGCCAAGAACCTAATCACAATCAGAGCTTTAGTCCTAAAGCGGCTACATGCTGTTTCAAAAATTGTATTTGGTTTCCCTGGACAACAGCAGCCGTAAATGGTTGAAATGATGTTGTAAAATGAGGATTATGTTGTTGATTTGTTATTATTTTTGAAAGTCTATGTCCTCCTGTTTTGATATGATCCTAACATTGCTTGTATTTTATTTAAGTTGGAAAAAGTGTTGGCTTATCTTCAAATTATATGGATTTTTGAGGTGAAATAATACAAAAGCAAATGAGAGAAATCCGATTACATTTCTGAATAATCCTGCAATTCCATGACTGACTGCAGTTTTCTAACTGGTAATCAGTAATCTAGTGTTACCTTCCTAACCCTGATTGTATTATGGGGTGGGAATGGAAACGCCGCATTTATCCAACACTTAAGTGCTAGAAGTGCTGGTGTGTGAAGTGTTGTGAATGAAAAGGAACAAAGCAGTCACATTAACCAGCAATGAGCTTTAATAAAGGGACGACTTGCACTGCATGTGCCATTAAGACCCGCTCAGCAGAACAGAAAACGCACTTTACATACAAATAACAACACCATAGACTTGGAAGTCCACTCATGAGTTCAGCCACTAAGTGCGGCTTCAAACTGAAGCAAAAATTATAGCTGATACTGCTGGCTTAATTCAGCAATCTCCGTCAATTTTAATAATCACACAGCCTGGCAACGTCCTTATAAGTCAATGTCAGGACGTTCTTCAGAGTTACGGGGCCTCTTTAATCATTTCAGCAGACAGACAGGGGAAGCATGGTGACCTGGGAGGAGGAGGAGTGGACTGGCTGTCTTTTCCCATGGCCTTGTGATGGAGGATAGAGACAGACCGATGTTTTTTAACCATTATTTAACAAGGCATGTTGATGAAGAACACATTCTTATTTATAGCCTGGGGGATTATCTGTTGGGGTAAGGGAGGTTTACACACACATATATACATGGACCTCAACCCTGGAACTGCCTAGTATAACTTCAACTGTGAGGGTTAAGTGCCTTGCTCAAAGGCAGTTTGATGGTAGCTGGTGAGAGAGGGAAGGGTGTTACTTGTTCAGTTCCTTCACCCATATTTTCCCATACAGTGCAGGGATTCGAACCGACTCAGCGCTCCCAAAGCATAAATGTCCTAATAAGGCAATGTCAGTATTAAGTCAGAGTGTTCTTCAGGCTTACAGGGAAAATCCACCCTAAAAGAGAATTCCCATAATATTATTCCCATGACCTGGGGCAGCTGAATTACTTTTATCCTCAACTTTTATTGCACATACCTGGAGAGAACCGAGACTTTTTCTGGAGTCGATCCAGTGTCGGCGAGGAGCAGGGAGGCTCAGACAATTTAGGTTTGTGCTTAAATACACAAATAAGCTTTACATTTACAGCGCTACTTTATGGTAGCGCTGTGAATATTCGTGAACCAGAGAGAAAAAAAAAAAACCCATATCCCTGGAAAATCATCCTGTGCGCCACAGCTGGTCCGCATTTCACTGTCAATGTAGCAGCTCGGTAGCAAAGGGCCAGTTGAAGATCAGATTCTTCGCTCTCTGGTTTCAGGAAAGATGTGTTCATGCTCACAAATACTGTCCAAGATCATAGGAATAATAGATTTGAATTGTTGCAGTGTGGATTTTTGCTTTAAAGCATGCATACAATGACCTGTACAATGAACCAACAAGCGCTATAAAATATTATAATGATTCATAACAGTGCATGAATCATTTAGAAGCTCTTATAACAGACTAATAGCCTGGTATGTCTCTTCATGAAGCAAATTGGAAACAGCCTCATCACAGCTGTAATTTTATCTGCTTGATGATAGGAGGCACTCAGTCATTATACCACTTGTGTGCTAATATCCCCCCTTACACTGCTTTATAAGCCATTACGACCGTCCTTATTTTATATAGCAGGCTTGTCACAGAAATCTTAACACCTCAGTTCTGCAAAATGTGATCCATAAAACTGCTGTAATGTGAGATGAGCTGGGGATGGATGATTTTGAAAGCGCTGCTTAACACAGCGAGCCAAGACCGAGGCCGCTGGAGGCCGAAAGGTGGAAACATGGCTGACTGATGTTTTCTGTAAACGTCACGTTGAGAGCCGTTACTGGGCAGCGCTCAGTTTACTGCTTCCTCAGCAATATCATATAACGTACACACAGACATACAGAAAGGCATGCACACACACACACAAACATGCACACACACGCAGACAGATACACACGTATACAGCACACACACATGCACCCTCAGCAATTAATTTCACAAGGGAAACACATCTGGACATCAGCCCATGACCTAGTTGGGACAACCACATCATCGCTGGTATCGGGAGTGTTTTGGTTGGACCGGAGGACGGTGTGACGAAAGTCTGCGCTTTGTCACCGAGCATGTCAGGAAGGACGGGCTGCCATGAAAAATATCCCTCTGTCCAGGGTCGAGCTAATTACCGCGTGAGAAAAGGCGAAAGATTTATACGACTGAGAGGAGAACCAAAAAAAAAAAACTAACCTAATGGCTCTGAGAAGCATCAATCACACTGCGTGTTCAACAAGATGCCAGATTACCATGGAAATAGTTGATGAGGGTGTTTTTTTTTTTTTGGTGTTGGAGTCCAGATTTCGGCTTGTGTGTATGGGAGGGAGTGAAGTGTGTAAAAGGGGGCTGCAGGGAGGGAGGGAGGGGGTGGGTTGAGGGGGGTTGCTCAACATCTGCCATTGTCATCTGTCTTCGAAGGTTGGACGCGGCCCTGTTTATGTAGCCGAGCGCTCTGTTACAGTCGGAGAGGAGATGCGTGTGCGCGTGTGTGTGATGTGTCAACGCAGAGCTGTAGAGTAAGTGTGTGTGTGTGTGTGTGTGTGTGTGTGTTCGGAGGTGTCCTCTTACCTCATTCCGTCCCCGAGTTTGTTTATCCAGACAATCCTCACAAGAGACATTATATTTTTCAATGCCGCCATCCGGATAATTATGAGTTATACTATACTGCTGTGTGCGATCGTATATGAGTGAGTGTGCATTTGGGGTTTCAGTGCTGTTAAGAGTCCTGCTTTTCGGTTCATAAATAAGGCGCCAAACAGCATTCGTAGCTGAGAGTGTAGTTGTTATGCAGGCTTGTGAAAACTAAACAAAAGGGAGGTTTGCTGTATAATTTGTAGCCTTAAACTAGTGTATGTATTCAAATTGCAGCAAATAAAATTGTGGATAGGTTGGTCTGTGCACTTTACTCTATACTGGTACCACATCCAGTACTCATCACCACAAATACAATAAAATATGGTTTAAAGACACATGCAAAAGCTGTATTTCTGTCATACAACAGTCCGCTGACCCTCAGTAGATGTAGAGATAGACGTGTCATCACGACCGCCTCAAGCAGGAGGAAACAGACAATCCCCAAGGAGCTTGAGTAAACGACATTCTAGTCCTTCGCCCGAGCAAAAGGCTCAGCGTTTGTGCAGCGGCTTCTGTTCTGCTCTGCACTCTTTCCAAAACATTATTACAGAGGGACAGAAAAAGTGCAAACCAAAAAGCCTCCCGTTCTAAAAGGAAAACCCACTTATCACTTGTTTGAGGAGAGCTAAAACAAACTCTGCGTGTTATGAAAGCGGCGCGCTCCGCCGTGGCTCGCCATGTATGAGAGGCACCGCGCCGCACCAGGCTTTAATTTCACGCTCGTTAATCCATTGTTGTATGATGCATTTTAGCTGGATGTAATCATTTCCTTTTTCTGGGCCCTGGAAAGCTGCAACTTGTGATTACATCCAAGGGTTACGTGCAGCAGGGTTTGGGAAGGGACACCAGCTTTCCCTCCCTTTCTTTCTCTCTCTCTCTCACACACACACACACACACACGCTGCACATTTATAAACTCCGAGCCTCCTGCTGCCTTTTTTTATTTCGACCTTTTTTCGTGGCAGGAAGCCTCTGACTGTTGAGTGACCCTCTCCCTGGAAGCCCTAAAAAGCATGTAAATCTGGGTAGGGGGTTGGGGATGAAGCCGGTTCCCCTCCTGATTAATTGTCGATTGAGCAGCCGTCCATGAGTGATGACCTCATCGCGCGCCGGGTACCGCAGGAGCAGCAGGGGTGTGAGAGCAAGAGCGGCATTCTAACCATCAACAGATGTTACTTAAAACATGACTTCAGCGCACAGACACACACACACACACACACACACACACACACACACACACATATTGCATACAGCTACGCAAGAGCAGGCACTTTGCTCGCCTGCTCTCCTTTGTTCTTTTGCAGGGAACTGAAGGGCAGGGAGTGAATTTTATGACCTTCTATATCCTTTGGTTTCATGCATAGCGTAAACCCGAAAGATACTTTAATCCCCGCTTACGTTTGGAACATGCTGAATGATTTTAGTGTGTGGGGTTCAACTAATGCTGGCATGTGATGTATTGAACCCAGAGAGACCATATGGGAGCATGAGGCCAGAGTCAAACCTCCGATTCATCGTACTGTCTTATTTAGGATTAGGTTTGTACCGCTTAAAGCTGCACTAAGCAACTTGGTTGACAGCTCCAAATGGCAGAAAGAGGTAACTGTAACTGAAAAATGTGAACTTCAATACCCAGAAATCCTGTGACGTGACGTCAGTAAACTGCACACAGCTCGCTCGGCCAGTTTGTAATGCTTTATAACAAAGATACCAAAGGGACGAGAGGAAAAGATCTAATATTGGTGAGTCCAACTTTCTCTGGACGGAGCGTTGCTTGCTGCTGTTTAGGAGACAGTTTGTATTTTAAGTTTCTATTTGTCACTCCCTGTGGGTGAAGAAGTTTCCATACCTCACACCAGAATTTCATTTGGGCACATAGAGCGACTCTACAGGGTTTCACTTAGTGTAGATGGGACGCTCTCCTCTATTGCAGCCCCACGGGTGTATTTTTACATAAAAATCTTCCGTATTGTAGGTGTAATTTATTTATTATTAGTCATGATCATTGTACAATGACCATGTTGAGGCTTAACCTTGCAGTGCAGTAAAGAAGCTCAGTAGTTGTGTGAACTTGCTCAGCCATAGTAGCAAAGCACTGCGATGGGAAACGGCCTACAGATAATATGAAATAAAAGCGCGCTGAGGCAATTTGCTGGCGCAGTAAATGAAAAGCACTGCTATTTCCATAAAACTTGCAATGCAGATAAAAAAGCACAGTAGCTGTTAACTTGACACCACATGACCTTCCCCTGCCTCTTAACGGTTTGCAGGGAGCGCAGTATATCTTCATGCCATCTGGTCGACTTAACTCCAGCGCTGGTGACATCACCCACGTGTATCAGATCTAGAACATTCTTCGGCGATGCTATCACCGCGGCCCGAGATGCTTATTATCCAGACCTGCCCTGTTCTTTGAAACAGAACACAGCGTTTTGATTCTTTTACGATCTGGAATTTCTTGTTATTAATGATGAGCGTTCCTGCCTCCGCCGGCTCACCTTGGAGGCGGGTGATGAACTCTGGAGGCAGAAGTTAAATAGTGTCTTCTACAAATGGCAACATGTTTTAGGAAGTTGTCAGGCAGCTGTTGCACTGTATATACACATATTCCACTGCATGCACGAGCAGGATCTGTCTTCACTTATGCATCGTTAAGATTTTATCAGTACTACTAAAACCTGTTGGTGAGGAGATGGGAATCTACCTCATTCATCAACGGTTGCTGACAAATATGAATCCCGAGCTCTCAGCAAAGGCCGTTTAGTTTCTCCTGACTCCGAGGAGGAACACAGCACACCTGTATTCCTCCCAAAAATGTCTCAGCCCCGTGCATACTATACATTCCTGCTCAAAGCCAGGGTGGATATTTTGATATGATGGATGAGAGGAAGAGTTATGCGATAGGAGGTGTATTGGAAATGTGAAGGGAAATTGGCCGGTCTGCAGGCTTCAAAGTACAAAATGATGAGACATTCTTCTCTAAGTCGTGTGTTTCCTGTAGACAAAAAAAAAAAAAAAAAAATTCAGTTGTTTACGAAATGGTGATGCAAAGTCCAGCCCACCATGTTTTTCAAAGCTCCGCGTCAAACGGTTCCTTTTATGGGAAAGAGAATTATCCTTTCAGCTGTGCTATATGACGTTCAGATGTTTGCAGCTGAAGCCCCGGCAGTGCGGCCCCATGTTCAGGTCAGGAATCACACAGATACGACACATTCAGCGACACCCTCTAAGCACACACATGACACGCAGCCACCGCTTTATGCTCCTTCAAAACAATTTCTGCCTCGTCTCCAAGTGTGTCAGAGCATCACTGGGCTTCATTTCTTAGAAAATGAATAGCAAATGGTTTTAGCTCTGTGGTTCTTAGCACTTTGGTAGGAAAAAATGTGTCAGATTGTCCTCTGGTTTAGTCTCTTGCTTCTGCCAGGCAATTAAAAGATAAAATACTGAATAAACTTGATAGTTCCCTGAAATTTGTCCATTTAAAATGTCCGTAAAAGCAATAGGCTGAGTTTTTGGTACAGTAACAAATGTGGTGTTTCCAGTTCTAGATACACTTGTGATCTGGTATACTAAGTTGTTGTTTTTTGTCCCTACACTCACTGTCCACATGCCTCTGTAGATACACATGGCCTACCTGGATACTCAGCTGAATGGCTTGTGTTGCTACCAGTCTCTCCTTTTGTGTCTTAAGTTATTCTAAAGTTATTCATTCTCACCATATTTTACTAACAAAAGCAGCCAAATACGCAAAAGATGACATAGCTGATATCATAGCAACTAACAAAAATATAACATCATTTTTTAGGTTTGGGCTACCTATGATCTAACAATATGGGATTTGGATGGGAATGTGATAATGTAATAATGACAGATGAGCGCGTTCCTCGCTGGCGTCATTTCCCCACTTAGCCCCGCCTCTATTTGTGTATGTAGACGCTAGTCACTGTATCAGTCACACAGTGACTAGAGCAGCATAGGAAAAAGTGAGTGGCTCCTGACCTAATTCAGGCCGGTCAGCCAGCACTCCCTTCCCTGCTTCGGCCAGATAACGAGCAGATTGCTCCAGTCTCCTCGACCCCGAGCTGATTTGTTTGAATCTAACAAGGATGATGGTATGAAGAGAAATTATCTATTTTTTTTCTCTCACTTACCATCCTCAAAAGCTGTTGAAACACTGAATGCCCACTACTGACTTTGTTTATATACTGTAGTGATTAATTGGGTTAAAGATATTTTTTTCACTCTGCATGAGCTTTTGATGTAAACAGTGACATTCCGTGACAACTAAACCTGCATTTTATATGCATTTCGAGTCTGTAAGTGTTTTATATACATGTGCAGTTTATAAACGTTACAGCAAAACAGACATGCGTTTTCTTTTTTTGCCTTTATTTATCCAAAGAACATTGACTGAGCATGCACGCTCTTTCTCAGCACCAACCTGGTTCACATTCATACGATTTGAGCTGGGATGGGCTTAGAAAACTTTCCATCTTAAAGTCAAACTCTTCAAGAGGATTGCAAATATATACAAAATGTTGATGATCAAATAAATTCTGTGTTGTATCTTTACTGTGGGCACTTAACGTACCATTATACAAAAAATTCTAGAAACAGCTTGCAGGTCCCCAGTGTGGACGTGTGTGTGCTGGCTTGGAAAAGCTCAGCAGCGGAAGTGAATTAATGATGCATTTATTGCCATCAACAACTACTTTTGGGATAAAGAGTCTTATTTTATTCTAGTTGGTGCACTGCTTTATGAACAAAGCAATCGCAGGTCACGCTCCCCTGATTTAGGAGTCTTCTCACAGACAAAATATGAAGCTAATCTTTAAATAGATGTACACTAAGCCCATCAGCATTCACAAATATGCACAATTCACTACACATGCCCCTGTCTTTGACCAGCTCCACACTGTAGACGGGCAGGTATGCGTCAATAGGTGTTTGAAGACAGAAGCCAGTAACATAAAACAGATACCGCTAACATGAAAGCGTATTTTTATGTGCGCGCTCTTTCCTGAGAGTGTGTGAGACTGTCAAAATATTACTCCACTACCTCTGTAAACTGGGTGGTAATTAGGCCCAGAGAGCCGTCATTGCATGGCGTAATGTGATTACATCTCACTGACAGAATGCAGCGATTAGACCTCACCGACCACAGGACTCAAGACTCACAGCTCGTATTTTTCCAACCTTCTTCAGGCCTTTAATAGAAGAGGGAGAATCCACCCTAAAACAGAATTCACATACTGTATGCTATTCCTGTGGCAGTCCAGTCGATACTTTTGAGTATGGAAAACGAAAGAACCAATCAGGAGACTCCTTCTGGAGCTGCTCAATTGACAATGAATAGTAGAGTGAATTTGGTGACACTGCCTCCCATGTGATGTCCTTGAGAAATAGCCACATTACTGGCAGCTCTGAACCAGAAAATGTGGCTATTTCTCAAGGACATGGTGTGGAAAAGTCCGAAGAAAACTCCACAAATTCATCCTCTGTTTCATTGCCAGTGGATTGGCTGCAAAAAGTGTCTTTCCCATATTAGAGTCTTGTTTTTCTGCACTAACTTTGGGAGAAAGTAGCCTATATTCACCAATATTTATTTAACTAGCCAAGATCCTTGGAGTGACACGTGAATTTGTTCTGTTTTAGGTTGGAATTTCCATTTAAAGGGGTAAAAGCCTTATAGGGAATACCTCAGGGTTTACGTATGGGACTGGACTAGGTTATCAGACTTAACGGCGTCTCCTTAAGGGCCGTCTTTCAGTCAAAGAGGGGACAAAATGGGGGCAGTTACTGCTACAAACATTAAAAAAAAGAGTAGTCGGTGATATAGTGCTGTGTGATGGCAGGAGAGCACCCATGAGTTTATCACAGCCTCGATCATGGCTGGTGCCTAATGATGAAATATAAAGTTTTCCAGTAAAAAGGCTGGATGGCCAATTAACTGGGCCATAGTACTATGAGGGGGAGTCGGACACAGCGTATTTATAACCTCTACCCTCTGTCAAGACTTAAAAAAAAAACCCAGAAACAACTGAGAGGACAACTGAATAGAACTTGACAAATTATTATGGTGACGAGGAATCTGTGAGAGTGATGTATGAGCTAATCTTCTATTTGTGAAAGGAAATAGCACCAAGGGTGGAGGGAAGGGGTCAAGGAGGAAAAATGCAGCTAATGTAGAGTTAGCATGACATTTCTACGCTTGCTGTGAACCGTGTGTGGCCTCTGCCAACGCCGGAGACAGCGAATGACGGTGAGAGTCAAATTGCAACAGGCAGCAGGGAAAATGCAAAGAATGACATGTAAACTCGACATTGTGGAGGATACATTTACCAGCCAGCAAGCAGGGCTAATCTCTCTGATTTACCTTCTTCTCGCATTTGTTCTAGCAGACACCCTCTTGAGTTACGGCTTGGCAAAACACGGCAAAGGGAAGCAAAGGGCCATTTTTTTCCCCCCGTGTTGTCAGGCTGGAAGGAAGCGACAGCGAGAACTTGGACATTACGTCCTTGTAGCTGGCAGCTGCGGCGTCTGAACAATGAGTCTGTGCCTGTTCTCCCGGCCAGCTCACTGTCGAGATAGTGAGTGAAATATAGAGGGAGGAAAGAGCCTGCCTGGATCTGCCAGCTGAAATGTCTCATTGTGGTGAATGGGGTCTCTGGACGTCGCCACGATGAATTGTGCAAACAGGGGAAAGTGAATGGAAGTGGCGACAATTCTTCAGTCCTTTTACTTTTTTGACAAAGGCAGGATTACCGCTGTACTGCAGTATTTCATTTACATGATAGCAGGTGTTGTAAAAAAAATAATCTGTTTCTTTAATTTGAAAGGTTATTAATTGTCAAAGCCAAATACAAACAGCAGTGAGTATAAGGCATGCCAATGAGACAGAAAAGCGTTTGGAACAAAACTTTTATTTGTACCAAGTCAGTGTTAACACCTGAAGGCAAAGTGAACCCAAGGAAACCTGAAAAGCGTGTTACAACCTATCGGCTTACATCACTTTAGGGTTAGTTATAATACTTAGAAATATAAGATTGTTGCCAAAACCCTGGCAGATGAGTCTTCTGAGGAAGTCCATGTCGAAACAGCTCATGACGACCTCATATCCTGTTTCAGCCGGTGGGAGGTAGAGTCAGTTGAGTCCGGTCTTAGGCAACTCCACCCAAGGGACTGATTACTTTTTGTTTTGGTATGTTATGGTGAGTTATTTGGACTTCTATGTAAAAAAAAAAACATTGATTACTCTCAGTTAAAGCTACAATGTGCAACTTTTTTCCTTGAAGGAGCAAAGTTTACTGCATGTCCCGCCCCCTGGTCCCCCTCTGTTGGGCAAGTTCACACCCCAACACTCGTAACTCATCCTGATGAGCTGTCTGATGAAGGGCCATTTTGAAGCCTGGAGATTGAGTTTATGGTTGCCGCCATGTTGAAATTTTTTGGAGCCAGAGCAAACAAATTTATTGACTTAATATTTTTAGTGAGAAGTTGGGTTGTGGTCCCATTGACTTGCATGGAGTTGGGCTGGGTTTGGAGTCTTTTTGGAGCCGGCCTCTAGCGGACGTTGGAGGAACTGCCCCCTGCCGCCACTCGTGGCTTCAAAATTGGCGTGTCCAGTGTGGAAAAGAAATGCCGATTTTTACCATGTTTTCAAACCATCCTTGTCTGCTGCATGTCTAGCTTTGCTGTACTTTCTTTTCTTACTGCTTTCTGCCTGTGAAAAGCCAATTTCAGCCAAACGAAGGGTTTAGGCAGGTACACACAGGGTCACAGACAGACACAGACTGATAATGTCTCATATATCCTCTTTGTTTATTGGTTTTTAAATGTGAAAAACCTGCATTTTGCAGCTTTAAGCAAAACAATATTTGTCCATGATCCTCTCTGAGGTGTTAAAAAGAGATGAATGACCCTCCCCCAGACCAAATAGTCATATTAACAAGATTAGGATCAAAGAAGACATTATAAAATGACAAATTTATGAATTGGCAGGCAGCAGATTTTAACACTTCCTATGACTGTAGGAGATTCTTAAATATGAAAATATGAAAAACAAATACAGGGTTTGGAGAAAGCTGAGTGTGTGCTTTCACCTAATACATTTCTCAACGTTTCTAATGGTTGGTTGAAAACATTGCCCCTTGGTTACATTATTGCTTGTAACAACTGACAAACATCACCTAACTTTGGACACCTATCATTTTTTCTTAATCATGGAATTTTATAGCGTTACATAAGTGTGAAAAAGTAACCGTGAAAGAAATATAGATATAAGATGCAAGAGAAATATTTAAAACATCCATTAAACACAGTCACCTCTTTGAGTCAGTGTGCTTTTCTGTGCACACAGCGATTGTAAGAATTTTATGGGATTTGTGTAAGATTGGAAATAGCTCTCGTAACTTTCGCAGGGCGTTAGGAAGCAACTGATTCGGAGGTGGTAACTGGTAATTACTGAGGTTTATGGGGGAATTTACTTTTCCTTGACGAAGTTCGGCTGACACAGACCCAAACAAAACATCACTGTTGTTGTTTACTTGTTACGCGTGAATGCGGCTCTTTCCTTTGTGGCTAAGGGAGTTGAGTTTTCTTGTCTCCCAATTATCTCCCGATCCACACCAACATCAACTTGGGAATTTGTTAGTGTCACGTTTCCTATGTCGTAAGTCCTTTTATAACACGAATGAAATGAAGAGAGACAGACAGAGAGAGAAGGCAAGCGGTGAGTTTGTGGTTAGTGTGGGAGAGAAAGAATTCAAGGCTGTGGAGAAAGACCTGTCGAGACGGAGGTGGTCGGGTGTCAAGCTGCGATATGGAAACCGGCGTTTAAAACTTTTGGGGATTGAGTCTTTGGCGGGGAACAACAGAGAGCTGTCAAAGGGACCACCCTGTCCCAGTGCATCCTGGGCTTTGACAAGACGCTCGAAAACCAGGAAATAGGAGCCGCGGTGGGGTCTTAAATTTCTCCCTCCCCGTCCCTTGGCCGGGTTCGACGCACGGTGTCGGACATGATTGACGAGAGCGCTTTCCTGTAATGCTGCAAGGTCTCGAGATTGAAGATTAGTTGGCATCAGTTTGTTTCCGTGTTTGAATATGGGAGTAAATATTATCTTTTGAAACACACCTTTTCCCTTAAGAGCAATCATTGTGTTCATGAATATTTGAAGGAAGCTAACAATACTTAATTACCGTGTGTCTGAGAATAATGTGCTAAAAAAAGATTTGTTTTTACAATAAAAGAATGTGGAAGCGGTGTTCAACAGTTTCAGCTTTTACAAGCCCACCAAGCCTCCGCAAAAACACTGCAGAAATGTAATTTAACTCTCAATAATATGCATGAGTTAACATAAAACCAAATTCTGTCTTTTTATGGCAGGAACTCAGGAGACTAGGCCAGTTTCCAAGCTAATTAATACAACAGTACAGCAAGCCCAATGGCTCATATGGTTAATAATTGATATTCACAGGCCGCAGAATGCAGACTATACTTTATTGGGCAGTGGCATCGTAACAGCAAAACAAACATCCACCTTCCTACGCCCAAAACTCTGGACTACTCTACAGAGAAATCATTCCCAGTCTTTTCCCCCTCCCCAAACCTCAATTATACCGTATTTTTCCAAGATTAAATTATGCAGTCGATTTAGATTAAGGTTTTACTCTGAAATCTCCTTTTCCCCATGGAGCATTGACCTGGTGAGGAGTGTCAGCTGCAACCACAGTGAAACATGAATGGGAAGATAGACTTTTAACATTAAAGGATAAAGACACAGATCATGCATTCAGGGGGATGCGGCAGGATTTCGGGGATTGCCCGCTGACTCCACTGTAAAAGATTAGGGTGATGAAATCGGACTTTTGTCAAAGTCCAGGGGCTGATATCTAAGGACAAATGTTTTGGACTTAAAGCCGAAGCTAATCCTCCTGGCAATGACAAGAGGGAGGAGGAGGAGGAAGGTGGGGGGTTGTATTTTATGACTGAAGGGTGGAGAAAGAGTTTAAAGGGGTCTATCTAGTTTCAGGAGCCTCACATGGCTTAGTGATGAAAGAAGAAAAAGAGGAAGTATCCATGTCAGCGAGGGTGGGACACTAAACTCTTATGAGGTTCTTGCCCACTGTGACATGAAATGCTTTAGTCATGTGCTTTATTTTTTCTGGTTGCTTTGATCTCTGCAGTTTTGATCTAGTGACCTGAATCAACAGGATAGGTGAGGTTCTTCTTATCTTAAACACTCATGTTTTCCCTGTGATGTCTTTATCTTATCTCTCTACTGTCTTTTCTTCACAATGGGTGAAGAAATTGATTGTTTTGTTCTATAATCTAGTCCGTGTTCTAGGATAGAATATTATAGTGCCAAAGCAGAGAACATCAGTGACCCTTCTTCCCTCATATATGACTTTTAATCAGTTTGACACCATGCAACATTTCAACCCGGTTCTTGTAAAGTTTAAGCGTGCCAAGGAGGAGGTATCTGTGGTTTGGACGAGCAGCGAGCGCAGGAGAATGAAACAGGGAATAAATACCATGCCTGCATCTCTCTAATTTAATGTAAGTATAGCATGAGCTCATTCCTGAGGCACACGCATTTCTTTTTTTCAAACAAAGAACATTATGAGCTCACATTTCGAGAAGCCATATATTACAGGCAGTTTTATGCTCAACCCAGAATAACATAAAAAACCGATATAGCGGATTTTTTTTTTTCTCTTCTCTGCAAGGCCTTGGCTTGGTTTGCCTGGCACTGCACAGTGTCCAAACTGAAAAATTGCATTTTAAATGGAGGCTTTTTTTGGTGGGAAGGATAAGATTGAATGCAGTTTTAGGATCGGTCGAGGATCAAAAGAAAACTTTGCTGGCATTTATTTTGGGCCTGAAAAACAGAGGTTCCCTTCTTTTTTTCATCAGGCTTTCCTAACTCTGGTTCCTACGGGGGCATTGGGAGCCGAAAGGTTGGAAAAGCACGCATCTGATGGGAAGGTTGCTGGTTCAAATCCCCAGGCCAGTTGGGAAAATTTGGGCAGGGGAAGTGAACAAGTAATGCCCCCCCTTCCTCAAAAAGTGCTGTTGAGGTTTCCTTGGGCAAGGCACTTAAGCCCCAACTGCTCAGTGGCAGACAGTAGGAGACTGTCTAACTGTGCTGCAGTGTTGCTGAAACTGTGCATAATCATAATCCTTCCCTGAATAAATAAATGTTCCAAAAAGCCTGAATAGCCTGAATTTGAATGGAAGCTTATAAAGAAACGGGAGACAAACACTCTTGCTGGTTTAGCACTCACAAATTGTTCTCTACTACAATTTCACTGAAGGCTGTTGGAAAAGACAGATAATAATAATAACCGCACTGGTTCAGCGTCCCAAAAATCATTTTTTATCTCACTGCAAGTCCATTGCAAGGCTCTGTATTAAATGAAATAGAAAATGAGATGCAGACAGAAAAGAGGAAAAACCCTATGAACGGCATGTGATTAAGAGGTACTGGAAATGGTAAGAAAAACACCAACAGAGCAGAAAAATGTGAAATATGAAAATTAAAGAAAATAAGGTGCATTTAATGTTTTATTGTCCTATAGATAATAATCTGAGGCATATGAACAACCAGAAAAGGCTGGAAATGCCCAAGATAAAAGCTGTTTGCTAAGTCTATAAATCTTGGGAGGAAGGAAATAATTTGGTAGTTTATGTGTATGTTAGTGTATGTTCAAATGTTTAAGATAGAAGTGCATGTAAAGTGTGACAACAGATGTTTTCCAGTTGTTTTTTTTGATTTTGTATTTGCACAGAGAGTGTCTGCTAAAGACACTCTCAGGACTGAGCTGCCAAGGCTAATTGCACAAAAATAAAATAAGACCACCATTGATCCTCAGCATCACTGTAAATCAGTAGACAAAGCTAAACCTCATAACCCTCAGTGCTAAAATGCTTTTCTGGCCTCCTTCCAGATGTGAGCCATCTGTTGTGTTCAGTCACTGAGGTGAGACTAGTCGTGTCTCTCCAGACGGTGACATCACCCAGAATAGAGACGGGCTAAAATCCAACATTCAGTCCTTTCATTAATAACTCCGCTGATCCGAGCCTTTCAGATGGCCCCTTGACATGCGCTAAGGTGTCCCGCCGGTGCAGTTGATCAACATTATAAGCCTCGTGCCACGGGGAGTCCAGTACGGCCGAGAGACCTCGAAATACTCAAGCTGCACCGCAACATCCCTAACACGTTCCTCTCTTGTACACTTCCCTGCATGGCTTCACATTTTATTATTTTATGGACTGGCATGGCAGAAAGTCATGCTCGAAACACCTTCTTAAGTAGGAGTGTGCAAATCTTCAGATCTAAACAGTTTGGTGCTGCACCGCCTTGTTAATTCCCAGCATCGACTTTTGAGATTTCCAAAATATTTTATAATTAATCACTTCAGTCGCGGTATCCGTTATTAATGTTGCTGACAGAAGCCCAGCAACACCTTGTCACTAAATCCTGGAGAGAATCCATTTTTCCACTTACACTTGAAACACATCCCACTAGCCGTGCCTATCTCAGTCCAGTTCTAACATCAGTGGCCTTCAATACAGCGAGCACAGGCTTCTGCACTGCAGTGGATACAGTCCCTGCTGCTAGTAATAAGCCACATAATCCCTTTAAATGCAGGGGAGGTTTTCTTTGATTGTGGAGAGACCGTAGAATTAGTCTGCAATTAATACCGACATCCTGGTGTGTAACAAAATGGAACAGAATGGGTCGGGATGCCATTTCGTCTCATTTGTAAAGAAACATACAACACAAAACACAGTAGAGAGAGAGAGAGGCAGAAAATGTGGGAAAGCTTTGCACCAAAATTTGTTTCCCCTGGAACATGTGTTTCCCCCGGCGGTGTGTCTTCACCTCGATTTCATGCCAGGGAAGAAAGGATTTTAAAACATATTTCACGGGATTACAAGGAGCGAAAGTAGCCAACTGAAAGTACACTACAAAAAAAATCTCCATCTTAACAAGTCATTTAGTCTATTATCGAGTCCTAAAACCGTAATTTTCTTAAAGTAAGTGAAAAAATCTGCAAGTGAGGTTAGATCATTTCACTTGTTTCTGATGCAAATCAAACTTGTTTCAAGAATTTTGTAGCATCAAGTGTCATTTTCTTGATAGTAGTGCAGTGATCTGCCTTATTCTGACTTGTTTCAACATACTGACACTCATTTCTAGACTGAAACAAATGAAATTGCATTGGAAACAAGTGGAGTTATCTCACCTCATTGGCAGATTTTTTCACTTTATGAAAAATAAGATTTGAAGGCTGAATATGAGACTAAATGACTTGTTATAATGGGTGTTTTTTTTGTAGTGTAACTTAAAGTAACTGAAAGTAACATCTTAATATCTCAAATCGCAAGTGTCCATTGATTATACAAGGAGCTTGTCTACTCTATTTGTCATTTATGAAATGCATTTCCCCCATGATAATATCCTTATGCCGTGGCAAAAGGAAAAGGATTGAGGACAAAACGAAGACACAGCGCCAAGGGAAACACATTTTTTCAGGGGATACAAATTCTGGCACAGCAGACAGAGATGCTGGATGACACACAACAATCCACGGGTTGGATTTGCACCAGTGACGTGGCAGCTACATGGTGCGAGCCTCCGCCTGCTTCTCCTCACTCTAATTCCGCGTCGGAGACAATTTGAGGCCGGTTGCCAAGTAAACGGGATAATGAAAGCTCTAAGCCCGAACGGGAAGTGAGCAGACAATAGAGACAGCTCGCTCCAGGATCCCAAACCGCCGCCCAGCCGGGGTCTCATCCCCTCTGAGCACTCTGGGAGGGGAGTGATGTCATCCAGACAGCCAACCGCACACACACAGACACACACAGGCACAAAACTCAGACATACACACACAGGCACACAGTACATCATGGCTCTGTCTCCCTAAAGTAAATTCCAGTGTCACGCCCCACGTCCCGAATCACTATCATTTACATTCCTGGTGAATACAGAGAGGTGAAGGTCTTTATCTGTGAGGAGCAGCGAGTGGGAGGATCCAGGGTGAGCGAGCGGTTGGCCGGCCGTGATGGAAACGCTGAGAGAACAGCAGGATGATAAGGCAGGGAGAGGGAAGGAGAGAAGAGAGAGAGAGAGAGAGGGGAAGAGAGGAGGCAAGAGAGGGAAGGAGAGTTACAGGGACAGAAAGAGATGGAGAGGAAAGGGAGGGGGAACAACGCCTCTAATAAACCATGTGGAGGAAGTCATTGGAACTTGTGGTGGTCACCGATGGGTCACAGTGTCGGAAAGGTCACATTAAACATCACTATCTCCCATAATGAGCCTGGTCTCCTGAAATTATATGAAATGAGCCCGTCTGTCTTAAAATGCAAATACATGCTCTGTGTGTGAAAAGTGGGAGAAATCCGTTTTCCCACCATGAAAGGATTATGTGAAGGAGACACGATTAGAAACAGGCAGTAGTTTGACACCCGGGTTCAGTTTTCTACTGTGATTCAAGTTTAAATTTTTTGTTTTTTAAGTTTTTCTTATTTAACCATGACCAAAACCTTACACTAACCCTGACCAAATTGTTTTTAGTTGCCTAAATCCAATCCTAACCTTCACCCTAACCTTAATCGAAGTTGCTTAATTTGCTTAAACTTAAACGTTAGCTGAACTTTTCACATGACGAACAGGTGAAAATGGCGTGTCTAATTCATATTATTGTAACAAAGTCCTGATGAAGGAACAAGTTTGTCTCCATAACATGTAATCTGTGATTGAGACTGTGTTTAAGTTCATTAGTAATGCCAGTCAGTGCCATATATTCCATTTACAATGGAATGTAGTGTGAACAACTTCATCTACTAACATGATTAACCATTATTTTGAGTTCTATCTGTTCGTATTTGTGTCAATAATCTAACAATCAAAATGTCCTTCACACATATAAGTCAGTCAGTTTTTTTTTTCTAATCAGTTGACTTTAATCCCCTCGCATGTAAGCCATTACTTCTGAAAAATGATGTGTGTCATCTGAGGTCTTGCTGTTCTTTGGAAGTGAACAGAGCCAAGGCGTTATGAGAGGGTTCGGTTAAATGACGACCGAAGACATCTGGTGAGCTTCGTGAATGTCAGGGGTGTGTCCTGTATGGAGAGAGAGAGAGAGAGGGAGAGAGAGAGAGAGGGGGGGGGGTGAGAGAGAGAGAGAGAGAGAGAGGGAAAGAGACAGAGAGAGAGAGAGAGAGAGAGAGAGAGAACGAGACAGAGAGAAAGAGAGAGAGGGGGGGAGAGAGAGAGAGAGAGAAAGAGAGAAAGAGAGAGAGAGAGGGAAAGAGACAGAGAGAGAATGAGAGAGAGAGAGGGGGGAGAGATAGAAAGAGAGAGAGAAAGAGAGAGAGAGAGGGGGAGAGATAGAAAGAGAGAGAGAAAGAGAGAGAGAGAGAGGGGGGAGAGAGAGAGAGACAGAGGGAAAGAGACGGAGAGAGAGAGAGAGAGAGAGGGGGGAAGAGAGAAAGAGAGAGAGAGGGAAAGAGACAGAGGGAGAGAGAGAAAGAGAGAGAGAGGGGGGAGAGATAGAAAGAGAGAGAGAAAGAGAGAAAGAGAGAGGGAAAGAGACAGAGAGAGAGAGAGAGAGAGAGAGAGAGAGAGAAAGAGAGAGAGAGAGAGAGGGAAAGAGAGAGAGAGAGAGAGAGAGAGAGAAAGAGACAGAGAGAGAGAGGGAAAGAGAGAGAGAGAGAGAGAGAGAGAGCCTTTCAATCCATATTATATATATAATATATAAATGATATATAAATGAATATGATATATAAATGAATGAAAATGCCACTGATAAAACAGCATATGAGCAGTTTATGGTAATGCAACTTTTTGAGACAATGAAGTATGTTATCCTTGAGCCCGCTAACTAATTACATACCAAACATCAGCACAAATACATTCACTAAGTGTTTCATAGGCAAATCTCTATCAGGAAGAGTGATGAAGACTTGCTGCCAAAATGCCAAATGTGTGTTTTCATGTCTATGTCTATGATGTAAACACTGCACCGGTTCGTCTGTCTCTCCTATTTTGATAACACCTGCCAATGGAGTCCTGTTTTATTTCCACCTGACCTTTTCTTGTCAAAATTGTTGGCATTGCACCTCATCTACAGTCTACATTGGCTAAAATGTATACCCATGTATCACAGCCTTTGTCCTTTTAATCTGGTCAGTAGTGAAATAGCAATGTAATGACGCTCTGTCAGTGGAGCATATTTTGCAGAAGACTTTAGCTCTTGGAGTTTTTCCATAAATGCGATTGTGAAAGAATGACCAGATTAGGAAACCCATTTCCTGTGTTTAAAGATGTTGGACAGTGTTTGTAGATAAGTCAGAGAATGAATAAATGAGACAGATATCTCCGTAGGAGTTGGACACACTCTGGGCTATCTTGAGACTTTACTCTGCTGTAATAGCCCACAGTAATTTGTTGGTCCTTGACAGTTACATGACAGTACATTCATAACAAATCAGAAAGATGAGTAAACTGTATTTTACATGCAAAAAGGCTGAATTTAGGCGGTTTTACCCACACAGCTGTACTGTGTATCCCTGTGTGGGACACTGCAGCGCCTTGGAGTGAGCTCAAGTGTACCCAGAGGTTTTATCCAAATGGGGAGAAAATCAAACAAAATATTACATCCATTTCCTTAAAACTCAACCCAACTGGCTTGTGATCACACCCATTTTTCCAAGCCGTTGCCGTTCTCAGCCTCGCCCAGCATTTATATGCTTATGCTATACCTCCTGAGCACAGCCTCAGCGCTGAGAGGCTTTGAAGTGCAGATATGTTGCCGGCACAAATTCAGCCATTGTATTGTTGCGAGCTGAGGGCTTTTTTTTTTAGGAGGGAGATGTGGCTGGGATGTGGATGTTGCTCCTGGGTAGACAAACATTAAGAGATTAGCCAGGTAGTGGCTGCACTATTAGTCAAGTGGTAGTTTCCCCTTCTTAATTCATCACAGTCGTCCAGTTGAGGAGAATTCATCAGATCTATGTGAAAATAAAATCTAGATAGATAGATAGAGCTACAAGCAGACAGGTAACAAAAAGTAAATACAGAATATTTCAGGCTTTATAACTGGATAAAATAGACAAATAGGCAGACAGATCTACAGACAGGTGGGAAAATATTGGCCTGGAACATTTCAGGCTTTATGAGTTGATAATTTGAGAAAGCTCTGCTGCTTGAAATCTGATTAGCGAGATTCTCTCTCTCTTACGCCTCCATGGGCCGTTTGAGATCAATGCTAATCCATCAGGAAACCATCAAAGAGTCTCAAGAGGCAGATCCACCCTGCTCACCTGACAGCTGGACAGATTAGTGTGTGTGTGTGTG
The DNA here is from genome assembly GCF_048128805.1 of Centroberyx gerrardi. Taxonomy (NCBI): domain Eukaryota; kingdom Metazoa; phylum Chordata; class Actinopteri; order Beryciformes; family Berycidae; genus Centroberyx; species Centroberyx gerrardi. The sequence continues at coordinate 8,905,701 of NC_136017.1, forward strand.
TGTGTGTGTGTGTGTGCACGTGTGTATCACTTCCCTTCTTCCTGTGCACTTTGCTGCCAAGTTACAAGATCCATGTTCTATTGTTCTGCTCATCGTGTGAATGTGGCTTCAAGCTTGCAGATACTTCAAATAACAAGTCTATCACCGCCATGCAGTTAATAGCAAGAGTCTGGCTCTGTTCCAAGTTGAACTGCTTTGATAAATCAAAGTATAAGGGAAGAAGTTTATTGAGGAGTTTGCAGGTAAACCTGGATGATGGAAACCCCACATCAGGACTACAAAATATCAAATCAAACACTGTGATCCAACTAAAAAAGGGCAGAATCTGAATGAATACCGCTGACAATGTTGTCTGTCATCTCCATCGTTAAATTCTCAGTGAGTTTTCTGAAAGAGTTGTTTGTTGGATTGAATATGCCATGGTCACAGCAGAAATGGAGGAACATGATCGTTTCTCCCTGTAAGCAATGAAGCATCAGCAGCTGCGACTGACAGACATACAACAGAGGTGTCTCATATGTAGTGTGTTTTTGGATCCGTTGCTGCTCATTTCCATCTGCATGTTTTTCAAAAGGCTCGGCTTTGAAACAGCACTTCGCCACACCGGGGGACCTCTCTGTTTGCAGTCTATGATCCATTATGTTAGGCCGACCGGTGCCAAGTTCTCACAATACATCTAATGGCTGGTGGTTACGCGTGGCCTCGGGCTTTGAAACGCACCACGTCTGTGAAAACAGCCATTGGAACATCCTCCTTAAGTGTTTGCGATTTACATCAAAGTCCAAACCGCTAGAGAGGTAATGATTATCAGCTGTACCAATTGATGGCAGCAGACGCACGCCTGCCCCGTCGACTGCACACACACACTCGTGCTCTATTAATTTCTCACTCACTATAAGTGTGATCCTTTGTTAGGAAATAGCTGTTATTAGTCTGTAAATTGCAGCCTGTCCTCCTGGTCCAGCCCTTCAATCTGAAGGTGCATGTTTGATTCCTGCCTATAATCTCATAGTGGCATCGCTCCATGGAGTGATGACGTGTTTCTCATGCAGTTGTGTAGGGAACTTTTTGTTCCCATTGCTGGAGTCGGGAAAAAAACCCAAAATGTCAGTCTTCGGGAACCTCTACCCATTAACCCCCATTCATTTGTGAAATTCTACAATGGCTTTTGCATGGAATTGTGCTGTTGGATATTTCTATATGTGGTATCCCCATCCTGAACTAGAGAGGGGACACCTTAAGAGGTTCTCTAAAAACCATAAGTAAGAACTACAGGTTGGAGAGCAGAAATCTTTTATTGCACTAGTCTTAAATGATTTAACAAAATACAAAGCACTCTTAACCCCCCCCCCCCCCCAAAACACAAATAAAATCATAGATTGAAATAAAACACAATAGCTGGCGACAGGTTAGTTGCACTCAGGAAATGGGATATTCAATAAAAAACATGATTCCAAGAACCACATGCAGGTTAGACCACGACAAAAGGTGTTTAAGCTTAAGACTCTAAAACCTATGGCTTTGGCTATAGGTTTCTGATACAGATAAAAAACTAAAAAGACAATAACTAGGACTAAAACAGCAGCTGACAACATGTGCAAAATGGCGATGTACAGGCAGAACAAAAGTTACTCTGCAGGTCTTAACAGGTATTCAGCACTAAACAAGATAAAACACAAGATTAAAAAATATGTGGAAACTTTGTAGAATGCAGAATGTCGAAACTTTTGTGAGTGACAAGTGCCTGTTAAAGAAAAATAACCCAATAAAATCAAAAATGTCAAAGTTTTCCCTTAAGAGGGTAGCAGACATATTTCTACACTGCTACTAACCTCCCTGAGGGTTACTGCTGGCAGACAGGAGAGAGGAGAGGTCAAGGTCACATCCCCCACCCTCACCTTCTTACACACACACACACACACACTCACACACACACACACACACACACTTTGTGCCACAAGGTCAATGGTCCCCGGTCACACACATTCTCCTGCAAACTTAGTGTGCGTGTGTGTGTGTGTAGGAGGGGGGTACAGACTAAGAGCAAGAAAGACAGAGGGAAGGAAACGTTGAGATAGAGGGAAAATAGAAAGATTTGGTAGAAATAAGGTCCACCTCTAGGAGTCATCCACAACCGCTCGGACTGTACACACAAACAACAACGAACAAAAAGGTGTTTAGCCAGAGAACGTCCATAAACGCTGATTTTGGCCTTAAAAGGGCAGCATGCGTCCACATGAGAGTTTTCACCCTGGCAATCAAACCCATGTTCCATTTTAACGGCGGAGCCCATGCTGAGGCCCGGGCAGAGATCAGAGACGAGAGAGAGAGAGACAGAGAAAAAAAAAAAAAACAGAAGTGGTGGGTAAAGACAGGGAGAGAATATGAGGGAGAGAACAAAGAGAAAGACAAAGGGGAAGAAAGAGAGGGGGGGGTAGAGAGAGAGAGAACGAGCAAAGAAAAACAAACAAAGAGAAGAACGGGGAGATAAAAAGAATTTGAGATAGAGCGATAGACTGAGAGAGGGAGAGAGGAGACATATGGATTTGATTACAAGCGGATGATGTCATGTATGTATGTCAGGTAATCAGCCCCTGGGCTATGCATATCACACAAGCATGTGTGCGTCAGACGGCCTGCTCCGTCAGACAGCGCTGAGTGTATAAGGGCAAGACTAGGCCTTGTCTGTGACAGCTGTGGAGAGATGGTGTGTCTGATCTGCACTGGGAATCAGGTGCAGATCAGACAAACACACACACACACACACACACACAGAAAAACACCACACACTGCACGGGGCGACAGTCTGTCTTTGTCTGTTGCAGGCTACATGCAGACAGTTGATCAGTACCTTGCGAGAAAACAGGCCTGAGGTAGTGCGCACACACACACACACACACACACACTCACACACACTCCCAGGTTGCTTCAGGGCAATAAGAAAGAAAACACACATACTAACGTGTGTCAGACAGACTGCACACTCACACAGCACTTGCACTCTGTGACAGCTACAGTCTCCATCTGGTTTGGACATTTAATGGGTTATCAGATCCATACTAGATATCAGGTACCAGTCATTGCACACACACACATAAACATGCATGCACACACACGCTAATATGGGTGTCTTAGTCTGCACCATAGAACTTGAATGGATAGAACGGTCATTCCCATTCAAAGCAACGTTCCAGGATGGTCAGAGCGGCGGCCATTTTTATGTGTACCGTTGGGCTAGCTTTCAAACAAACCGACTTACGGCAAGTCGCTGAGGCGCGAGGTTTTGCAGCAAGAACCAAAGGAGCTTCTCTGTCTCCTTGCTGCCATGGATTGCTAACATGCTAATGTTGACTAGAAGAGCTAGAGAGAGAAGCACAGTCTTGTTGCTAGCCTCGTTGCTAACGTTAGTTTTCAGTTGAGTTTTGACAGTTTGCTAACAGACACATCTGCACAGTTCTCAAGCAAGTGTGACACACTTTATGGCCTTAATGCCCAGACTTGCATTGTCACCATAGCAACTAACCCTTAAAATCCCATAATCGCCATTTTATGCTGCACTAGCTAAAGTACCATGACAAACAGTTGAAGGACCGTTCTATCCATTCAAGGTCTGTGGTCTGCACACATAAGCAACTATTGGATGTGTTACATATGACAGCTGTACTTTTCATCACGTTTGGTCATAGATGGTATAAGTAACAGAAATCAGGGTATCCTATATCATGTGTTCACTCACATAACCTTAAATGTAAAAAGCCAAGTCTTTTTGAAGTCTGAGGAGAGTAGGTCACAGTTGGACTGGGAATGGTTTCTCCAAACAGAAATCATCTTGCTGCTTTCGAGACCAACATAGCAGATCAATCCGTCCATCCGTGTAGCCCATGTTTTTGTTGTCATTATTGCGCGGTTTACATGGAAATCGAGTACTGTTGACACGCTTGGAATTTCTAGAAATTTCCAGTTCAGATGTAAACTCGCAGAGTGCGTTTGATGGGTCGCGACAATGGGACACGGGGAACATGCCGGAAGACCGTGCCTCAGGATCTAACGACTGAGGAAATTGTGCTGCCGAACCGCACGCATTACTCATCCAAACCGAAGCCCGGACCTCCACATTCTTCTGTGAATTGTCAGCGGTATAGTCATCCCAGAGACGTTACATAATACATCTTCATCCCACCACTATTTGTCATTTGGCAGAGGCTTGTCACAGCAAACATGTTTTTTGTGTCCGCTCTTGCGTTTGATCCCCGACATCTGGTTCAAGTGTACAGTACTCAAGGCCCTGAATATGTCCAGATTCAGAAATAGACTATCTAATTTTGGATGACCGAATTGTTTGTTCCAAGAACAAACAGTTTGTTGCAGGGAAATGGGAGAGAACACAAACCAAAATACATCACAATTTAGAACCAAAGCTCGGCGGACAGTTTCTGGACTGCTTGACATTATAACTACAGATTGTGAAATGCTGTAGTTTGAACTGCCTGAAATCAATCCAGTTCTACCCAAGAGTGCATTACAGTTCCCATGGCCTTATGGCAAAGCATTACAATGTTACTTTAAAGACCCCAGAGTGCTTCAGGAAAAAACCTCTCCAAACAATCGAATTGTCACACTTTCAACCTGATACTGGAATTGGTTCATATGAGAGAGAGAGAGAGAGAGAGAGAGAGAGAGAGAGAGAGAGAGAGAGAGAGAGAGAGAGAGAGAGAGAGAGAGAGAGAGAGAGAGAGAGAGAGAGAGAGAGAGAGAGAGAGAGAGAGAGAGAGAGAGAGCTGTGATTTCTTGTCTGGGCAGGACGCCCAACCGTTGTCCTCCTGGTTGTCCTCCCTCATCCTGCCTTGAGCCCCGTGGCCTCAACTGTCAACATCACATGTGACATTTACCATATGGAGCGTCGAGAAAACTCTATCGCTTCACCCTGTTCAGTATGTCTAGTTTAAGATGGAACATCTCTGTTAGATCATTTCTGGACATAAAAAGTTGGCCTACCAGATGCTTGTGGATTCCAAATGTGACCCATGACATTTGGTGTGTGCCACTGCCATCACCCCTCTCCCATCTTTATTGTCACGCTCCACTGCAATTCCAAGAGCAGAAAAGACATGACAGTAGCACTGGTGACTTGGAATGGTCCTGATATTTTGACTTTTGTCTTTAAAGCTGCACTATATGCAACATTGCACATTGGAGGGAATGGGAGCAAAAAGTGATGAAATCATGTAACAGAGCACCTGCTAGCTGCTGTTTAGGAGACAGTTTTGTATTTTGCTGTTAAAGGTGACTAAATGAAAATTCAGTTATCTACTCACCAAACTTAATAAATTCCACACCTGACTGAGACTGACCTGAATTTGGCTCCTGATGAACTCGTCTTGTGTCCTTACACAAGTTTATTTCAGTTCCGTTATTAATTTTGGATTATGACCATTTCAACTCCGATAGCAAGGTGTCATTCAGTTCAGAAGTTGAGATAAGTAGATACACAAAGTAACTGAGGTCTTGCATTTGATACCAGCCAGCATCTAGAGGAAAGACTGAAAAGCTATCAGAAAACAGGTTCATAACCAGTATGACCCAGTGGCTCAAAGTGATAGACAGCAATCTGTGAATTTTGATGTTCTAGGTTCAAGACTTAGGCTGACATTCCACTTTTGGGATGCAACTAAATTTTGAAAGCCAACATCCCAAACAAAGGCTGAAAAGCTCTGAAGCTGTATGACCCAGTGGCTCAAAGAGCTGCACAGCCACTTTAAAGGTTTTAGGTTCTTGGTTCAAGGTTCAGCCCAGTTAGGTTGCATGGAGGTTTTGAAAACCAACAGCCCAAGTAAAGACATAAAAGCTCTGAGAAAAAGAGCAGCAGAAGCAGTATGACCCAGTAGCTTACAAGGTTTGACACTTCTATGAAGGTTCAGAGGTTGTGAGTTCAAACGTGTGTATATTTGAGACTTTTAAATGCTAACACCTCAATTAAAGATTGAAAAGCTCAAGCAAAAACTGCTCTGAAGCTGTATGAGACAGTGGCTCAAAAGGTTTTAAAAATGTTGGAAGTGTTTTGCCATTATAGTACATAACATGTAGCCCGCCGCCTGCCTATAGGGCTACAATCCAAATTCCCAAAGTTGACTCTAAGCATTTTATGTCTACATGTTGTTGATTGATTGATTGATTTACATAGAGTATCTTTGATTTGGCATTCGTCTCTCCACATATTGTGTCAATCACATATAGTATCTGTGTCTATGTATTGTAAATGTCTATGTAACTGCCTTTAGGAGCCAGTATGTATTACGTTCCTGACAGCAGCCTGTCTGTTGTCATGTATTTCCTTGGATCTGCCTGTAGGATCAGTGTGTACATGCTGTGTATTTCTTTGGAGCGGCCAGTATCTCTGCTCTGTAAGCCAGTGTCTTTACCAGTCAGGTTAAAGACATTACCGACTGGTTTCAACAATAACATTTATGTTCATCATCTTATTTCTACAAGTGTTCACACTGCTGACAACAATAAGCTAGAAACACTTGAGAGGGCTGGGATTTGAACCACCAACCCTGTGCATAATAAGCACATATCTATCTCTGTGCTATAGGCAAGGATCTCACATGCTTCATTCATCAGCTTATTTATTTAAGTATTCAAACTATTGATGATTGACTTTGAGCAAGAACTGCAATGCCTGTACCTTACATTCATCAGCTTATAATTGTTAACATTTCTGAACATGAAAATACAAAAGGCATTGAGGGTTGAACCTGCACCCTAGTGCATCGTACCCACCTGTTTATCTCACTGAGCTACATGTTACCTCCTCCTGTGCTGCATTCAGGGGCGGATCGGCCATCTGGAGTACAGGGGGTCGACCTGTGGGCCGGCGGTGAGTCCAGCAACACCAATAGAAAAGGATAAAAAAAGTCCCATGTAATTTGGTAGTCCTGCTGTAGATTGACTAGTTGGTTCTAGAGGTGTGTGTGTGTGTGTAGGTGTGTGAGTTATCAGAGCCTGCACTAGAGAATCCTGCTGTGCGTAATTCAGTAAAGTACATTTTATACTGTTTCAGTGTTAATTTGATGTTAAATCAGTGATTGAAATAGAATAGAAATAGCATTGATTTTTGTCAATCCATTTTCAAATCAATGCTATGTTTCAACATGTTAGTTGTTGGTGCATTAAAATTGATTCTAAACTGATACAGTATTAATTTGCTATATGAGATGTCACTTTTGTGTATATAGACTACATTCACATTACAGGTGGAAGTGGCCGTCATCTTTGTGACATCATCTTTGTGCGTCTCAGTTAGTGGGGATGGGATGCTCTTTTCCGTTGCAGCCCCACGTTGTGATTTAAGCTCATAAATCAGGTGTATTTTTACATAAAAATCTTGCCTAGTGCAGCTTTAAATTACTTCAGTGAGAAACCACTATGGAATACAGAACATACTTCAGCAAATCTCTGTTTTCCTTCACTCGGCTGGCAGTACTCGTAATATTTGGTAACAGTGACCTCAGCCATTGTGAAGCCATGACATGTTTTATGTAGTGGGCAGGAGACAGGAAGAGTCTTGCTCTTGTTGTTCCCTTGCAGTGCTGGACTCAATGCTGCAACTCACTGCCTGAATGTGCATAGTGATAGAATGCTCTTTTGTGTTTATGGAGTTATATGTATTGTATATGTATACTGCATGTATAGTCTACTTTCCTATTGTATGTCATGCATTGTTCCCGTTGCGCTAAACTTAATTATGTCACTACCTGAGTTGTCCATATGTTCCTGCACCAATGCCCCATTGTTTGAACAAACAGCGTATTTTCCTCAGCACAATAGTGACATTGACAGCTGACAGCAACTAACCTAATAACCAACCTGAAAAATCTCCGTAAAATTTGTTCCCATCATATGACAATGGATGACGTACAATGTTAGGCCTTTCGATAGATAAAGTCACCACCTGTATTGTTACTGTTAATGACAAATGTATGAGTGAGGTAAGAGGAGGCTGATAATCGAAGTAAAGGTCAAGACATTGTCGACTGAACAATGTGCCACTGATAAAAGGCATTGTGTGCTGGCTCAGGTCTTGGTTACGCTGGCGTATAAAAATGCATTATTTTGTTTGTGGAGCAATTAGTTTTAAGGTATTTTAACACCAGAAGTAAGATATTAAACTACCTGACCTTCCTCATAAGGGAAGAGATTCTGGCACTGTAATGTATAGTGAGACTGCACCAAACCTCACTGTGAATAATCAATTTCAGAGCAGTTACAAAACTCCGGTGAAAATGGAGCCTGGCAGGGTGATAAAGAGAGCATGTTAGAAATATCACCAAGACTGAGCAGGGATATGCTCCAAAACAACATTTTTTTTTTTTTTAAATAATGAAAGATTTAAAGAAGGTTTATGCTTACAGAAGGGTGTTAATATTGATGTCAGAGAGATAACTTGACATTTTAGTCGGTTGTTTTTGTTTTTTTTTTCCCTTCAGTTTCCCTGTTCGCAGTGTTAGCATTCCGCTAGCCGCCAGCTAGCAGCTTGTAGCGGTTCTTGGTTTCAATCAGGAATGGTATTGCTAACAAACCATTTCAGTGAAACTGTCAAAATGTCACGGGATCCCCTTAGGTGTGGGTTGTGGATATACGTTTTCACGTGTCACAGATATGTGTTACATGTCTTTTCTTGTTCTGCTCCATTGGTCTCAATTACAAATCTTCATCCAAGAATTTCTTATTAAGCTCTCATGCAGACAAGCTGATTCTTTTTTCCTCCTCGCTCGGCAGAATAAATGCCTTAAGCTGACAAGAGCCAGAAGGAAATACTGTAACTCGAACTGCGTGTCTCTCCTCACCTACTGCCCTGCCTCCGGAGCAGTGACAGACCGGGCAGATATTTCACACGTTACATACGTCAAGAAACACCTTTCCCCCTTTCTACCACATCCTTTAGTTAAACAGTTACTTTAGGAGACTCTCACACACACACACATGCTCAGGCATACACACATGTACACACACACTCAGACTAACACACGAGCAAGCAAGCACACACCCCCTTCTTGCGAGCCTCTGCAATGCATAGCTCCATATAAGGACATGCTGATGATGTAATGCTCCATAGGCAGGGAGCACATCCCTTATTGTTTGGTCTGACTGCAGGAATGCCCACATTACAGCCACTAAGAGAGAGAGACACACACACACAGAGGAAGAGTTGAGTGCTGAGTGTGGTACGGCAAGATAATGAGCTTATGGCAGTGAAGCCGGGAAGACCTTTGGCACAGGTAGGCAAAATGATACTTAACCGCAAAAGTTTTGGGAAGAAAGTTTCGGAACAGTTGGTTATGTGTTGATGGGCTCAGGGAAGACCAGATGTTCAGGACAGCATCCCTTTATTCTGGTGTCTTGACTTGTAAACGGTTTATAATGCAGAAGTTTCATTGTGTTCTTGAAAGGAAAAAATAGAGTTGCTTTTTGCTGTAAAGTTACTGTGAGTTATTATTGAAAAGTTTGAGGTTCAGATTTTGGAAAGCAACGGGTGAGGAAAGTTTATGAAACTGAGTAAAATCATGTTTTTTGAAGTCAGTAAAAGTCAGCATTTTAAAAGTAGAAAAATAGTTATAGGTATTAGAACAAATCTGACAAATGTTTTAAATTCCATTTAAATCTGTTGCATTCATTTATTTATAAAATGACGGGGGAACTGTTGAGAAATGACTCAGCAGTAGTGTTTTTAGATCTGTGATTAATTCTGCTATTCGTTTAATTTTATATGATATTATACATAAAGAAATGTCAAAATACCTTTTTATTATTATTCAGAAACTCAAGAGGGAACTATTGTAAAAGCTGAAGTGATCTGTCATCGTAAGTTTTAGCAGAAATAAACCATTGAGTGTTGAGGCTGAAATCAGCTTGAATTCTTCATTCTAGGAGGAAAGAGAGGTGTCTAGTACAACAATTTATTGGCAATATACAATTAATGTACAGGAATTTGTCTGGGCATACTGACAACTTAGAGTTTAACAGGAGATACTGAAATGCCTGGTACAAGGACAACGATACCTCTCATACAGTGCAACAGGACAGTTCAAGACATATAGTCCGACAGAAACTACGCATATCATCTGGTGTTTATTTGTTCAATATGTACGTACATTCCATGATTTATCAGCATGGCACCTAAGAGGTATTTTGGCATTTGAAGGTATTAAGTATGTTTGATGACACATTATTATCAGTTTCATTTGCTCTTCTCTTCACTGATAGTCTGTGGTTGTGGAGTAAATGAGGATTTTAATTCCAAAATCTGATATCCACCATTTGAAAAAAACAAATGCCTACTCTTAGAAAATGATTGCCGGCATGAAAGTAAAACATATTCTGGATTTCTGCTGAAGTTAGGAGTCATCTTTAGACCTGGCTTTGCATACAAAACTAGTTATGTTTTGGAGGAAAGAATCATCTGTGGTGTTGAAATACTTACTGATGAATTTCAGGTGGCAAACTATTTCCAAAATGGATATACAGCGTTTTGGAATGAATTCTTACACAAAAAAAAGTAAACTTAAGCCGTTTTAGGTTAGTGAAACCTAGGGCTCTTTTTGCCATAGACCACTCCATGATGAAGTGAACAGTACCGGGAAGTTAATAAATATCAGTCCTACATATTATATACAAGCTGATTGCACTCTGGGGGCATATCACTTAGCCTGTGTAGACTTTAACTACAGTCCATGCACTGCATCCATCAACATCCCTCCTTCAAACTCAGACATACGGTCCACTATCAGCAAATCTCTTCTGCAGCGGAGGTGGTCAGTGTGTGGGATATATCGGTCTGTACATACATGACCTAATCACGCGTGGTTAGGAAATGGCACAGCGACCCTGACATATGGAACGTGTAACACAGCTTTAAGCGGTGGGTGAGCCACAGTTTCCAGCTTCGGGAGCCACGTAAAGAGAGGGAAGCCCTCTGTGAAGCTATAATGGTGCGCTGGGGCTGGCAGTTGTGGCTCCCTTGTTAGCTTGCCTGACTGCTCCCAATTGGATGTTTCTTTTTTAATGGCATTTCTACTGTATTAGATCGTGTGAGCATATGATATCCACCCAAGCCACTAAATCACCCCCTCCAAATAGTATGTGGATGGGTGTAAAGGTCATGTTAAATGGGGAGTTAGTTGCCATAACACATTAACTAGTTGTGGTGGTCGTGCATCCGTTTTGGGGGAAACCAGCCTGAAATTGGTGACTGTTACATAAGTTGTATAAGCTGCTGTGTGGGCTGTAAGGTGCCTTGTACTGTATGATACGCATGAAATTATTATGTAACCAGCTCTTTGTGCATTACTTTGAATTTTGTTCCTTCGAAACAATGCTCTTTTAAGATGCAAGAACCTCTGCATAAGGGCTGCTTTCTAACAACTGACATGTGTGGCCCTGAGACAATGTGGAAAAAATGATATATAGATCAGCTACAGTAGTTGTGCATTTTCTGAAAGCAAGTGATAGCTTGTTCTACTGACTTATACTCAATAAAGGGAAGCTGGTCAGCTTGCAGTCCCCAGCAAAATGAGTATAAATTCAATTACAGGATTATTTTCTTTACCAGAGGTCAGGAGAATGACAGAATGTGTAAAAATGCCTATTCTTATCCTAAGTTTCACTCTGTCCATTGTCTCCCCGTCTACAGTACAGACAGACATGCAAGTCTGTACTAAATTATATCTAACAGCACAACTGTTCTCAGATGTGGCACTGTTGGCCAAATGCACATTTATGTGTGTGTCCTTGATGTGAAAAAGTTTAGGAGCAACTGATCTGGACTAACTGATCTGGTCTCTTCATGTCCCACAAAATACATGGGGAATATAGTAAAATTATAGCCCCCTTTAGGGGTGGGGGTGATTTAACTCGTATGTCAAGTGATTAGTGTGTGCAGGCATACAGTCCATGCCCTTTCCTCTCAAAGGACTTGCCTCTATTGATGGAAAGTGCCCTTACATGTGGTATACAGGATCTATATCCATTACCAGCACTTAGAAGTACTCATGTTTTGAAATAGAGGGGGGCAGCCAGATTTGCTTGTCCTACGAGAGTCCAAAGTCCATTTCTCATTCTATTCTGGCTGATGACATCACTAGAAAAACAGTGGGGACTAAGATAAGAGATTGGGTAAACAGTGATTACAGGGGACAAGCTACGTTCGCAAGAGAGATGCCTGCCTCTCTTATAAGTGTTTCACTCAGCAACTTAGTGTTTCTACATACACCATCTACTTTTAAAAAAGATGTAATTTTTCAACACTTGCATGTGTCTAGATAAGGCAGACTTACAGTATTTCTCAGTAGACACTCTTATCCGGAGTACTTGCAAAAAGTAAAACAGTAGTAAATTAGTGTATCTACATGTCTAGCAGCCAATATATAACAAGTGCAGGGGTCAAACCAACAAAGACAGAACAATTTGTACAAACAATTCTGTGCACCTGGAATATTCAACCAGATTCAATAAAAGTAGTAAGAGAAACACAAAGTGTTTTACTGACATAAAATAAGAACCAGGCAATTTCTTGCTTGTGTTACTTTTACAATTAGATGTGCTATTAACAAGATGTATTGATAATAATAATAATGCATAAGATGCCCAAATAGCAACACATGCTTTGTTATAAAGAGGTGTTGTCCCTAACTACTCTGACTATACATTTGTTGAATGGCTTACCCTTGTGAGAAGTGTATTTTGTGTTAAAATTGGATATATATCTTATATCAAAATTAATGCAGAAAGTTTGGTAATACGTACAGCCTAATCCATAATGGATTATAATACTTTATTGGCCCTTAGAAGCTCTTATAGCAAGCCAACAAAATCCCACATCCCCACAATCCACCCTAACCGCTCTAATAATTAATTTGAAATTATTATGAATATCCTTAAAATATTTTATTGAGTGTTACCAATTGTTCAGTCTGGATGTAATTGAAGCACATGGATCCATTTACATGTGTCCCCCCTACCCCCACCCATCCCGTAGCAGCTACTGAAGTACAGAGAAATGACACACACTAGTGCTGAGGAGTGACCCACCCTACCGCACTTACATCATGCCCTTCAACTGAAGTGTACATGTGGAATTAGTGATCCCTGAGAGGGAGAGAGGGAGGAGGGGGGGTGTTTCTGTATAAACTCTGTGGGACTGTAATTGCCTTTGGAAGCAGGGGGAATTCCTTTAAAAATATAAAAAACCAGGGAGGGTAGGTGGCGGTGGTGGTGGTTTTGGTAAGGGGAGGAGGGTTAGTAGTAGAGGAACCCCTTAATTAAAGGATTGTTCCATGCCAGTGGGCCATCTGTGTGGAAATGCCTGGCAGCTGCACACACAGCAGTCATAACATCCCCTCCCCTGACGCTGAAGGCACTTTGGCCCGGTGATATATGCATGTGCCAGACGCAGTGACCCCAGCTACACACTGTACTTTATGCGCTGCAACTGCATATGCGTCCATGGGCACATGTGCACTGTACATTGACATCATTTGAGTAATTTGTGCCCCATCTTGGCTTTGGCAAATATAGAATTAGTTGTGAAAATGTAAATAGGCATATTCTTGACTGATTGTCTAGGCGATTTTTGAACTAGACTGCCTTTGATATAGGTTAATTTTCACAGGTATGGATTAAAAAGATTTACTCAAAACTGTGTAGACACTGTCTCTGACTATGCACTAGCTCTCCTCATTTGGAGATGAAGAGGAATGACACAGTCTTAAAGAAATACACTGATATATTTGATTTTAAACTCTTTCTTTGACTTACCCTTGTGCAGCGACTTACCTTGACTTACTTTAGCCATTTCACCTCTGCACTAAGTGTTTATTCAGTACACAATGGGCATGCTATACACTTTTAACACACAGTGTATGTGTGATAGATGGTACAGGGATACACAGAGGCAAAACTGCAACTGCTTACCATTACACCATAGTAAGTTCATCAAAGAACTGACTGGCCAAAAAGTTAGTGTACTCTCTTATGTCTCACTTTGTCTAGAGAGAGAGTCATTTTTAGACAGAGGTCAACATCAACATTTGGCACTCCAGCGCAGCACATTTAGTCAGGGATTAAGAGAACAGAAAAGCACAGCTGTCTCTCCCCTGACTTGGTATTTCATTGTCTTATTTCCCATTTCACAGAGGATATAACAGGTCTTATAGTACACATAGTACAACCCCAAATACCATGGAAACATTTTCAAATTCACTGATTGTTAAACTCGTGGCCCAATATTTACAACAGTATGTCAAGTTTCCAAACCATATGAGAATTAATTGGCAGCAAGGGAACAAAAAAAATGTAACCAGAGGTATTTCAGACTACCAACCTGAGAGAGTTAAAGTAATGCTTTTTATGATGTGTTAAATTTTCCATGACATAAAACCTTTAGTCCTTTCAGAAATGTAGGGAAAATAACAGTGTTTATGGTGTGTCAGTGCTTGGAGGAGTGGGCCCAATGGGTAATGACAGTGGGGGTGTAGAGTTTCTTAAGCACCTTTCATATATAACACAAGCAAAAAACATGACAGTTTAAGTCTCACAATGATTTAAAGTTGTGTTAGTCCAAAATTAATTGAAAAATAATTAAAATAATTCATGGAGATGTAAAGTAGTGTAAATAGTGAACAACTAAATGCAATTACAGTGGAAAAGTAACAACTTTGTGAAAATGAAAATCTTGGAAATTTGGTGTCATATGTGTTCTTTTTTCATGCACTTTCTGCATGCAAATGATTATTATTATTTTTTTTTTCATTTCTTACAGGTTGAAGCTGTTGATTGATCAGGAAAAGGCCTACCAAGAACGAAAGGAGGAAGAGAACAACAAAAAGGTCACAGACCTGAAGGAGGAGCTGACAAAACTGAAGTCATTTGCGTTGATGGTTGTGGATGAACAGCAGCGCCTCACTGAACAGCTGAACCAACAGACGGCTAAGGTCCAGGAACTGAGCGCCAGCGCTTCACAAGCCCAGGAGGAGCTGAGCTCCGCTAATGCCCGTCTGCAGGAAGAGGAGCACAAAGTCTTTCGCTTGGAGACCGAGCTGCGTGACCAAGCCAGTCGATACCACCAGGAACAAGAGGCCATGACTGCCAAATTGACCAGTGAAGATGCCCAGAGCAGGCAGCTGCGCCAGAAACTGTCCACTCTCAGCAGGCAGCTTGATGAGCTGGAGGAGACCAACAAGACTCTGCGCAGAGCTGAGGAGGAACTGCAGGAGTTGAGGGACAAAATTAGCCGCGGTGAGTGTGGAAACTCCAGTCTCATGTCTGAGGTTGAAGAGTTACGGAAAAGGGTTCTTGAAATGGAGGGAAAGGATGAAGAGTTGATCAGGATGGAGGACCAGTGCAGGGATCTCAACAAGAAACTGGAGAAAGAGGCCAGCCAAAGCCGGAGCCTAAAGGCTGAAGTTGATAAATTAAACCACAGAATTATGGACTTAGAAAAACTAGAGGATGCTTTCAGCAAGAGCAAACAGGAATGTAGCTCACTCAAGTGCAACATGGAGAAGGAGAGGACTGTGTCAAAGGTTCTGTCCAGTGAGCTGGAAGTCTTGAAAGTCAGGGTCAGAGAACTGGAGGCTGCTGAAGGCCAGTTGGCAAAGACAGAGTTGACACTGAAGGAAGATCTTACCAAGTTAAAGACACTGACAGTCATGCTGGTGGATGAAAGGAAGACGATGGCAGAGAAGCTAAAGCAGATGGAGAACAAGGTCCAAAACAGCACTGGAAAACTTCAGGCTGAACAGGACAAAGTTACATCAGTCACAGAGAAGCTAATTGAAGAGAGCAAGAAAGCACTGAGGTCAAAGGCTGAACTGGAGGATAAAATGTGCGGTGCTACGAAGGACAGGGATGAACTGAAGGCCAAGTTGAAGGCTGAGGAAGAAAAGAGCAAAGATTTGGAGTCTAAGGTCAGTATGATGAAGAAAAGATTACAATCACTAGAGACCGCAGAAAGAGAATACATGAGGAACAAAGCTAAAGAGGAACACATTAAAACACCCATTGCCAACCGCTTCCAACAAGAGGACAACAAAGTCAAGGATTTGACACAGGAGGTTGAGCGCCTTAGACGCAAACTGAAAGACATGAAGGTGGTGGAAGGTGACCTACTAAAGACTGAGGAGTTGGAGTCACTGGAGAAAAGATTCTCCAATGAACAAGAGAGAGCCAAGGCCTTGATGGAGGAGCTGGACATATCCAGAAAAGAACTTTCAATGTACCAACTGGCTGAAAAGAAAGAGTGCAACCAAGAGCATGTCCTCTATAAACGCCTGAAGGAAGAGGAGGCAAAGTCCAGTCATTTGACCAGAGAGGTAGCAGCTCTGAAAGAGAAGATCCATGAATACATGGGAACAGAGGAGTCCATTTGCCGCATGAAAAATGACCACTCTACACTGCAAAGAAAACTGACCCAGCAGGAGGTCAGAAACAAAGAACTGGCCAGAGAAATGGAGACTCTCACACGAGAGCTTGAGAGGTACAGACGCTTTAGCAAAAGTCTGCGTCCTGGCATGAATGGAAGACGCTTTTCAGACCTGCATGTTTCCACCAAGGAAGTCCAGAC
This sequence comes from Centroberyx gerrardi, assembly GCF_048128805.1. Taxonomy (NCBI): domain Eukaryota; kingdom Metazoa; phylum Chordata; class Actinopteri; order Beryciformes; family Berycidae; genus Centroberyx; species Centroberyx gerrardi. Next base: position 8,922,319 of record NC_136017.1, read on the forward strand.
AGAACCGCCTGACCTCCTGTCTCCCAACTGCAAGACCATGGCACCACTGGAACGTGCTGTGGTGAATGGAAAACTATATGATGAGAGTGAACCTGAGGATAACGCTAATTACAGCAATGAGCTTCAGCTCTCCAAATGCAGCCCCTCGCTCATCAATAATGTAAACAACCTAAACAACAACATGAGAAGAGCCCGTGTCCCCTTCCTTAAGAACAAAGAGAGCTCCCATCAGGTGAATGGTAAAGTGCAACCGCGGCAGAATGGCAACCATGTCCAGCCTGGAGATGTGGTGTTGACCCACAGTCCCGGGCAGCCTCTGCACATCAAAGTGACTCCTGACCATGGACACAACACAGCCATGCTAGAGATCACCAGCCCAACCACAGAAAACGCCCAGTCATACACCAGCACTGCTGTCATACCCACAAGTGGAGGCCCACCCAAACAGAGAATTACCATCATCCAGAATGCATCCATATCCCCCACTGCAAAATCTATTTCCCCCACAACAAAATCTAAAGGTTCCCCAATCTCCGATGGACCATGTTCACCTGATAGGGCCCTATCACCTTTCACTATGGCCACTTACTCCAGAGCGATGACCCCAGACTCTTCTGGCTCTGTGACACCGGACAGAGCCATGTCACCTATACAAATTGTGTCGGTGACAACAGGCACCCCGGACCGGTCCCTCTCCACAGAGCCGGTGGAGGTTGTAGGAGGTCACGCCGTCTTCCGCGTGACCCCCGAGAGGCAGAGCAACTGGCAGGTCCAGAGGTCTAACAGCACGGGGCCAAATGTCATCACCACAGAGGACAACAAAATTCACATTCACTTAGGGAGCCCCTTCATTCAGAGCATCAGCAGTCCATCACAAACGCTGAGTCCCTGCCACACACCTGGGCTCCAGGAGCAGAGGACTCAAGTGATGTCCAATTGCGGTGCCCCTGCTGCCAAAGGCAACAGCAAAATCACAAGTAGCATCATGATAAAGCCCACCTCCACCCCAATCCAAAGGCCATCACAAATTACAGTAAGTAATGCCTATGATTGACCCGATACTCCTCAAAACCCTTCATCCCATCCTTTGTTAATGAATCCTGTCCATTAGATCCAACTCAACCTTTGCCCAATTAACTGCCCTCAGTGCCTTGACATTATACCCTGATGCATTTAAATGTCTGTTTTACTTGATTTATAGAAAGCTTATACAGGGGTTTGGATGTTTTTTACTTAGGTTGGTTTGCTTAGTTCTGTTTGATAAGTTCAAACAAAGGTTTGCATGCATGAGAAAAAAAATACCTTTTGAAAGCACTAGAAAAATTGACATTACACCAGGTTTTAACTTATGTGCACTTACTGTATTATACTCAATGGTAAATTTGCCATGTAGTCAGACTATTCACACTGATGTATCATATCAGTTCTTTTTATATTTCATATTACAGATCTTGCATTTTGATTAAGTTGTTTGATTTTCTGAATATTAAAGTGTGCAAAAAGAAGTTTTATGTTTTAGTTTGTCATCCATGCTTGCCTATTTCATTTATTCACTAAATCCAGCATGTTTTGAATGTTTAAAATTAAAAATAACAATCTGAGGAACATATTATCAGATTGAAATCACTTGTTTGATTTGATTTTTGGTGCATGTTCAGTAACTTCTTAACACTTGAGATTTCAATCCAATGTGCTTATATTACAGGGTTCTGTGTAGTCATAAAATATTAGCAGTCACTTGTTCAGATTTGAATATGAAAAAACTGTTAAAAATAACACTTTGTTAGACCTAATTAAATGATACCCAACAAGAAGAGTTGTCTGAAAAACCTTTGTGCTCATGCTTAACTTTTACAAGAAAACAAGAGAAAAAAGCTCGGGGATTCTGACATGTGTTTGCTTGCTTGAGTTAAAATCATAGGCTGATGTCATAGTTTCTCCTTACATCCAGAGCACAGAAACCCAGTGACCGAGAGAGAAAACCAGCATGATTTGAACTTGGAGTTCTCTAAAATGATACAATGGAAACTCTGCTCAGATCCTTTAAACCGTAGAGTGGTGCTCCTAACAGAAAGCTGCTGTTGGATGAGAACCTTGTATTTCCCCAAAACGCGAGCTTTTGTGGAATTACAGAGTCGCTCTTCTCCAACGGACATTCATGTATTATTGAAATACGGATACAATAATATATTATTGAAATATGGTTACAATTTAATGAAAACAAAGAGGACCATGAAAACTTTCAAGACTCTTTTTTTTTTTTACCTGCAATTACCTTTTTGCTTAAATGATTCCAACAGTTTACTGGGTATAAATTTAATCTGCACAAGAGCAAACTGATCCTCATTAATCAGAAGCCATAAGAGCTGCATTAGACATCACTTTATATACCTTGGGATCTCTGTCACAGGAGATTTCAAACACAACAGATTTTTTTTCTAAATTACCTGATGAAAATAAACAAGACTTAGCCCAATGGTCCCCTGTTCCTCAGTGGGTAGATGAATTGGCAGCAGGGTAACACAGTGATCAATATATAACAGTCAATATTACATTACTTCGCTAAATTCCTGTATTTGTTTCAGTGTTCAAGTGGAGGAAAGCTGCCCCATAGACATATTCTCATTGGCTTAAGACTAATGTAAATGGTTCTTGTTCCTGGTGGTGGAGGACAACTTTTTGGACTTGGCTGAGTCTTGTTCATTGCTTTATTCACATAGGAATATCTTTCCGCTAAGAAACATTCAAATAGATTTTTTGACCCTTGTGTCAGATGGGAGTGTTGCCCTTGGATATTGCTCAAAAAATGGTCTCGGGTATCACCACCCTAGGAGACACATGCCTTGAAAAGCCACTTGAGAAGGTCTGATATATTGTGTGGATCTGAGAAATAGCTCTACATTCTTTGATAGCTTAACCTCACTGGTTTCTGAGCAGTAGGTCTCACTTAGCTCGCTATTCACTGGGTAGTAACCTAAAACTCTTGTTTTATTTTGCTTTCTCCCTTGAATCATCTCCTTTGACATGACTCATCGGTCCGAATTATGGGTGTTTCTCCATGTATATGCATTCCTTTAAATGTGGTTTTACGTGCCCACATTGGAAAAGTTACCGCATGTGTGCGTTTTGTTTAAATTTAATTTCTACTAAAAGGTCAGCACAAGACTTTGGGAGATGAAGACAGGAAGGGAGGAAGAGAAGGAGGTGGGAGAGGAGGAGAGGAGATACGGTGGAGAGGAAGGGGGATTATTCTATCTAGTTGCAGTACAGTAATAAATGTTTTGTCTTAATGAAGCTAATATAAAGAGTTCTGAAAGAGAAAAAAAAAAGAAGAAGCAAATTTTGAGTTAAGGGGTTTTCACACAGTAGTTTATGGTTTTGAGAATAAGAATCTCAGTGGGTTAAGACTTGAGTAAGTATCTAAATATCTTATGTGCAAATAAACTACATAAAACCTCATATGCAGGTTCATACAGATACAAGAACAATGACATAATGCAAGCAACTGCCCATTATGTTGCATCACAGTATTTAGCTGATTTTAGTTAGTTTTCAAAGCCTGGCTGCAGAGCAAGTTGGTACGTATATATCTGGGGATTATGTGTGTTTGCTTACAGACACTTTGGCAGACTTAGGCACTGTTGGTACTGTGGATCAAACCAGCAGCTCATGAGCTGAACCAGCAATCCTGGTGAGCATGAAGAAATGTATATCATAGGCTGGTTAAATTGAATAAGTTATATATTTAAGAAGCTAACCACTCCAAATACAAAGTTAATCAGCGTCTTAACTTACAGTAATTATGAATAGGTTTTGATATGAACACTGGAATGGTTGATAGGTTGATGGAGAACAGGTAGATACACAAACATTATTATAACAGTAGTGGACAGAGCTGAGAGCTGACCAACTCTGTGTGTCCTCACTATCAGTTAGATAGAGCAAGACAACTGGTGCAAGAAAGTAGTGTTGCCTCCACTGAACACACCCACACACACCCACACACACACTCACACACACTCACGGTCAGTGTCACTACAAGGAGATGATTAAATCAAGCATTAAATTGATTGAGTGGGAAGGAATGCAGCTGGAGAAACCGGATCCAAAGTAGTCTGGGTGCAATAAAATGATGCAGGGGCTAAACAAGATGCTATTCATTAGACCACTACTTGAGAAACCATTGAGCAGCTGGGATTGCTGTCTGCGACCTCAATTACCCCCTGACTCACACTATACTTACTCCAACTTACAGAGGGCCAAATTCATAAACTATACTCATATAGCTCAGCCAAGGAAGACAGATCAGCACACTCTCCCTGCCAGAAAGATAAAATGTGTATCAAGTGACACTCTGCACGCCAAAGCGGATTTCACTGTACAGCCTGCAGTGATACTTGCCTCTGTTGACTGAGTACCAGATTATAATCATACTCAATATACAGTATTTAGGTTTGTTAACTTTAGATTTGTAAGGGAAACGTAAAGAAAAACCCACCAAATGTCATGGTGAAATCTGAACAAATCAACCTCTGATGTGCATTCAGCGCAGCCAAGAAAGCCTAATTACCACACTGCATCCCTGCCAGAAAGATAAGTCGTGTATCAAGTGTCACACTGCGGGCCAAAGCGGATTTCCTTGTGTTCGCCCACAATGATAATAATCCCAAAGGAATTCACACACCTTGACCGACAGGCACAGTAAAAACCAGGGCAGGACAATAAAAGCCGGCATGGGGGAGGCAGGGCTAGGCTTTCTCTAAACAAAGGCCTTTATATTGTGAGTGAGTGTGAGAGGATATGCACTATGAGAGTAGCCTCTCTCCCACCGCGACACAAGCACCAAAACAAACCTTGTGTTTGGTTGCCGTGGGAACAGCCGCGCCGGTATTGCAGAACGCGGGGCAGAGGAAGTGCTTAGTTGAACTCCCGCTGTACCGCTGATATACGAGAGAACAAAGCGGTACATTAAGGCTCGTTCCATGTAAAATCAACAACGCTCCCATGACGTGGAGCCCACACAGATTTTCTGGCCCATTACCTCCGTTGAAGCACAGGCCCTACTTATTCTGAAATTTATATCCCATATGAATATTTAAGGATATGGTTCACTGCGGATTTTAAAGTTAATTCCCCAAACCTCAAGCCACATATAACGTATCACAGCGCTCTTTCAGGAAAAAACTTCTCTCGAATCACACCAGTTGCTGAGTGGTTTGGTGTTCAGTGGGAATAACCTCAGTTGTGTGATGAAACTCGTGGCAATACTGAAGCGTTTCACTTTCAATAAGCTGCAGAGATTTATAGCAGATCTCTGACAAAAACCTTCTTTGACATACAGTAGCATCCATCTCTTTGATTTAGAACAAATGTTTCCTTTGTAACCAAGATAAGAGGCATGATGTGGCAAAACCGCTAGTGAGATACACATTTTTATTTCATTCAGTCAAAACCAGACTAAAAGGAGACTATTACAATCATAATTTCAAATCACCGAATGATTTTAAATGTAAAAAGGTCCCAATCAGACTATTTCAGTTCTATTAACTTTGTAGGAAATCTTCAATTACTGACTCTAACAGACCCCCCCCCGGCTGAAATGTCATAGTCTGTGTTGGAAGAGGGTTTCAGCTTCACACACATTAGGTGTACAGATATAGTCCCTGCCGCATGCTGCAGTTACAGAAATTGAAATGGGTTACAGCCACTTACAGGAGTAATTTGAGGTTGGGTGAAACGGCCTCTTGTCAGCACATATTACAAAACGCAATTCCCTTTTTCAAAGGCAGTGGCTACAGCGGCGGTGCTGGGTAAATGAAAGAACCAGATAGTGAATACTATGAATGAAAACAAAATTGCGTGCCAATCACATCCTTTGATAACTCTGAATAAAATAACTGCCTGCTGGCTATTATGATAGAAGAGAGCTTAATTCGTTGTGTTTTCATCCGAACGTGTTGAAGCAGACAAACTATGAGCCTGAAAAAGAGCAGAGAAGCTCAGACTTTAATAGACTTACTCTGTTTAGACTCTCCAACTATGACTTCTACATCAGATCTGTCAGTAAAACACAGAAACACAATATAAAAAACAGAATCCAAGTCTAAACTATGTAAAGAATAATGAGTTTATGCTCTAGAAATTGGAAAAAAAAAAAAGTATTGACAGTGTAGTTTGCCATAAGGAAGAACAGACCAATAATTCTGGATAATTGCTCATATCAGTTAAGGTCTGAGATGTTTATATGACTCACTGTATCCCGATCATGAATATCCCTATTTAGATTTGAATAAACAGAGGATTACAAGTAAATGAGGAGTGGACATGCCTCAGTATCCCGGCTGTTCTCATAACTGGGGAGAGAGCTTACCTGGGTTATTGTAAACAGGATATGGTGTCTACTGTACAAGCACCAATCCACAATCCAAAAATGTAATACCTCAGTATCCCGGGATGCTGGTGTGTGTAAACACTTTGATTATGAGGTGATTGCACAGTAAGCGGAGCAGCGAGCTGTTTCAGAATCTGAGAAATCTGATGTTAACTCGTATTGGAGAGATTACCCAGGATATGTTTTTTTTTTTTTTTTTTTTTTTTGCAGATTGTGCTGCAGAAACACCGGTCTCCAAGCAACACACTCACACGCTTGTAATTAATGGGAAAAGTTGAGAATAATGTTAGGAGCGACATTCAAAAAGGTTTTTCATGAGCTTTGAAATGGTGTTCAGATGGCTAAAATTGAAATCTTCCATTAGGAGTTACACATTCCCATGGTGAATAATTTCCCATGAGCCACCTCATTTAAATGGTAGATAAATGATTGGAACAAAACTCTCCTACGCAGAATGATACAACACACAAACAGACCAGGGAGAAGTATAGTTAACTCATAATTTAACTCATTAATCATGTCATATGTCTTTTTTCAGATTCTATTAATCACTATTCACCTCTCTTGCTCATGGTTTGCATCAGATTAAAAATCAGCTGAGTAACAGTTCATGTGACAAAATAGTGTAACTAACAAACAAATACTGCATATTTGTGGAATATTAAACTGAACATATTTGAAATATGCAACATTGCTGTATTCCCAAAATGGTAGCCATGATGGAGTCCCCAATTCAATTAACACTGTCCTCCCTGCAATTATTCTGCTAACAAATCTTTCTGAATAGTACACAGTTGAACCAATGTATTGCAAGACAAAATTATAGTGTCTCACCCTCAGCTACTGTGGTTATCGGATAATTCCTTCTAACATCCAACACCTGAAAAGAGACCTTTTTTTTTTCCAATTAGTCTTTTCAGGGATGGAGCCAAAGCGCAGCAGTAGTTCAGCAAACATACAGTAAATGGTGGGACTGATGGGACTACACTATATGGACTATACTGTCCATAAAATATCATTTGGTATCATCTAGTGGTCAATATCAGTATTGCATCATTCCTGGACTGAGCTTCTGTAAGCAACTCAATAGCCTGAGGAACAGGACAAACAGAGATTACTTGTTATGCTTTTATGTCATTCATGGTCCTCTAAAATGTGTTTCAAAGAACTGAATAATGCTTCTGACATGTTTGAAACATGTTGAGTTGGCTGTGGTCAAAACCCCCTAAACCTAGTAGGCCTAAATCTTGTGCACAATCCAATCCCCATTTATTCCTAATTTTTGAGTTTTTCCTTATTCTGTGTTTCCCCAAATGAAGTGGTTTCTGTCTCTAATGAATAACAATGGATATCAGAGACCCATTTTTTTTGTCAGTCCTCACTCCACTGTTTCTTTCTCGTTTCCCCAGATCCCTCTAGAAGCATTCCGACGATCAGGACCGACGAGAATCCCCAAACCGAAGGGCTACAGCTCCCCGAAAGGGACAAACGGCACGGCGGCCAGCCCGGGACCGCAGAGCAGGGGGCAGACTCCTATACCCACTGGGAAAGAGCAGCCGGCCCCGACGTCTGCAGCCAACAACAACAACAACAACCC